>NC_048220.1:127290462-127418417 GCF_002007445.2 Ailuropoda melanoleuca | reverse complement strand
TGGGTAGTAAGGAGGGCACATATTGCATGGTGCACTGGGTGTTATATGCAACTAATGAAGCATCGAACTTTTCATCGGATTCTGGGGATGTACTGTATGGTGACTAACATAATATAATAAAAAATCATTAAAAAAAAAAAAAGTAAGAACTCCAGACCAAGTAAAATTATCCAGCAACTAATTTACTTCTACAAAGTCTGATGACCACATTATGAGAATTAGGCTGGTTAATCACATTTTGATCCCAAGATCTGTTCTTTACCTTCTTTGCCTTGCACAGTGCCCACTGGATGATTTTCTTATGGAATCAACTATTTGGCACTTTGTTCTCTGGTAAAGTTAGGTTTAGGCACCTGCTGAATATTGAAAACAATCCGTTTATTCTTCCTCTTTCCTGTCTTGTGTCCATGCTGGAAGAGCTATATTCCTTTGCCACCTCTTAGAAAATACTTCTTTTGAGTTTCCAGAAATTGCTGCACCCATCTAATTTCATTCTCTCCTCTTGTTTCTTCAGGTCAGTAGCAGTTTCAACTTCTCATCATTGTTGTTTCAGGAGTGCTTCAGTATCCATTGCTGTTTTCCTTACTCTTCTCTCATATCTCTCTAAATAGTCCTTTTGAGAATGCTATGTTTTCTGCTGGGCCCCAGACTGAAACAAATACCATCAGAGATCCAACTAAAAATAGATTCTGATTAATAATTGCCAGCTTTAAGAAAATTGGCCAGGATATGTGCATAAACTAGCTCCATAATTTAATAAATAAAAGGAGGATATTAAGTAACCATATATTGGTCTCTTGTTTCTCAACCCTCTTCTGAAGACAAGAAATCTGTCACTCAACAATAATGAGTCCCAGAGCTGAAGTACCAAACTCCAGTAGGCAGTGACTATGCCAGAAAACTAAGGTAAGATTTTGACTTCTTTAATATTTTCAGTGGGTGGAAATTTTTGACAAATGATGAAACCTAGTTCTGTCTTCCTTGGTCCTGGTTTTGAATGTGAAAAGACAAGTTTCTTATAAATATATCTATGGAGATATCAAATATTAAGTTACAAAACAGTCAAGAATCTTGAATAATGAAGCTATAAGGAGGTAATATATATACAGTCTATATTTTAAGAAATAGAGCAGCAACCTTAGCACACCTTTAATAAAAATAGTGGTCAGATCAGCAACATGGATATCTAAAATTGAAATAATCCAGATCCCTCTCATGGAAGGCACATAAAAAACTGAACATAATAAAGAAAAATTCACTCTAAGTCAGAGCTGTCCTTAGAAAAGGGAAAGGAAAATCTGCAATGAAAAATGGACCTGTGTACCAAATTGTGAACAGCTAGAGGTAAAAGATGCAATGGTTTTCAACCATGTTTGTACTCTCAACTTATATTTAAATGTTTGCATCCGGGGCGCCTGGGTGGCACAGCAGTTAAGCGTCTGCCTTCGGCTCAGGGCGTGATCCCGGCGTTATGGGATCGAGCCCCACATCAGGCTCTTCCTCTGTGAGTCTGCTTCTTCCTCTCCCACTCCCCCTGCTTGTGTTCCCTCTCTCGCTGGCTGTCTCTATCTCTGTTGAATAAAGAAATTTAAAAAAATAAAAAATAAAAAAAAATAAATGTTTGCATCCGTATTATAAATTATATTTTTTCTGAAGTATTCTTATCCAGTTTTTCAATAAAACACATACTTGTATATTTGCTGTATCTTAAGGATTTATCATGATTCACTGTGAAATTTTCTGCATTTTGTTGTTAAATTTGCTAATAAATTTATTTATATGATTATTGGTCCTTTGAATAAACATGCTATCATTATTTTTCTATGAACTATAGTTAAATCTAAAGTTTTAAAATATTTTTTATTGCAAATAATATTTATTCCTGTGTTATTTTGCTTTTTCTTTTTTGGTCAATCTTGCCAGTGTTTTCTGTTTTTACCTACTCATTTAAAAGCTTGAAGATTATGGACACTGTTGATAAACCTCATTCTTCTTAAGTCACTATCATATCGATTTCTGCTCTCATATTAATTAAATTTCTTTTTCTCTATTATAGCTTATTCTATTGCACTTTCTCAACACACAAATTTAATTTTTAGTCTTTTTTATTTTTGAATTTTTGCACATAAAGCTTGTGGTACAGGTTAGTAGCTGTTAACAGAATTTTGCGTTTTCTTCTACCTGTGATCAAAGAGAAAAACTACATTTCTGCACTGGGCATGACCATATGGCCAAATTTCAGCCAATGGAATATGAATAGATATGCCATTACAGGTTCAAGAGTAGAAACTTTGCAAAGTTCTACTATGTCCTTATAAACCAAACATGCTGTACTTTGCACAGTAAGAATTATTGATGAGATTTGGCAATTTAGTAAAATGAGTTCTGGACAAAAGCAGAAACTTTATGAAGAATACATTCATTTTATAAACCAAGGGTTAAGTATGGATTATTTTTATCAGATAAGTAAGTGATATTGGAGTTTGATGGCAATTTTCTGATTCTTGAGGTATAGATATAATTATGTGTGAAGGAGTTTTGGATTTATGTTTCTTCCATTCAAGGGAACAAAGTGAGAAAAACAATTGTGTCAGAATTCCAAATTGCCTTTTACAAATATATTTCACATAACAACTAAGTATTTATAGGATAGCCTGGTTTTTTAATTCTTCAAATTATGTTTAATGCTCAGAATGATACAGACTGATGAAGAAAGCAAATACATCTGAATCCAGATTTTTATAAAAATATCATTTCTGATAGATAATAATGAGTTCAGATGTTAAACTTATGCTATTTTTTATTCAAGTATAATTAACATAAACTTTATGCCATTTTAACTGTAGACTGAAACAGGTCAACTGGGTCCATTAAAAAGATGCCTTGTATTAACTCATCCAATTTTATTCTGATAAATTTTATGATGAATATGGTTGATAAACAAACATATAAGACATTTCTAATGTTCACAAGATGTCCTCAATCTAAGATAACTAATTATAGGAATATGAAAATCTGGATATGGGGACAATGAAGTAGAAAAAATATATTATTTCTTTCATCAAATAAATTATCTCAAAACCTGCTAGTTTTTTAAATAATTTTGAATTGATCATTGTATCGAAGGGAATGTTATTTATTTAATAATATGGTGATGAAAATTTCCAAAAATGTTGAGAAGTAATCTTTCTTAATAGGATTTGATCTAAGCTTAATCAGAAGAGTGATGAAAAGTAAATTAATGGGAAAGGATGACATGGATTTCAGCTCCGCTTCTATCACTACCTGTCTGCCCCATATATCTTCATTGGTGGGATGTGTAAGCCTCATGCTGTTTTGTTTGTTTGTTTGTTTGTTTGTTTGTTTGTTTGTTTTGAAGATTTTATTTATTTATTTGAAAGAGAGAGAGAGCATGAGCAGGGGGAGCAGACAGAGAGCGAGAAGCAGACTGGGAACTCAAGGACTCCATGATCATGACCTGAGCTGAAGGCAGACACTTAACAACTGAGCCACCCAGGCACGCCTATAAGCCTGATTCTTAATATATTTCCAGTATGCTTATTGACATAGAGAAATCCACTGATAAGTCCCTTTAATTTGCATGTGCTTTAATTGCTCTTCCCTTCTCTCTGTGCTATTGAATTTTAATTCCTCTCAAAATGAAATGCTAATGATTTGTGGTTCTGTTAAGTGAAATGCACCTTGTAGATACTCTATACACATTCTTTTTTCAACATCCCACAAGTTCTGGTATATTGTGTTTCCAATTTCATTTGTCTCAAGGCTCTTTTGTTTTGTTTTGTTTTCAAAATCCTCCCTTTAATTTCTTCTATACATTCTGTTCTGGTTCTTAAAATCAGGAACACACCCTTCCAGTTACCAAGCCTTTGTAAGAATAAAATAATTGAAATGAGGCCCTGGATTCAAATTCATAGTTAATCTATGATTATATGTAATATACAGTGGTAGAAATAAAAAGAAATTATTTTAAATAAATATGGTAACAATAGTATTAACTCTCCTGCCTGAATTTATGATTTTTTTGGTATTCCATTATCCTTTTTATTTTATTCAATAATAGTGTGTATGTTTAATAAATAGTCAGATTTATGCTTATCTGTGAGTTCATTTCCAGTAGATTTTTATCTAAATAAAATAAAATATATCTTATTTCAATTATGGATAATAATAATGAAGCAATATGCATTTTTATTTATTTAATTTATTTTTTATATTTTTTAATTTAAATTCAATTAGCCAACATACAGTACCTCATTAGTCTTAGATATAGTGTTAACAATTTATCAGCTGCATATTATACCCAGTGCTCATCACATCATGTGCCCTTCTTAATGCCTGTCACCCAATCCTCCCACCCACCGCTCCACAGCAACCCTTACCTTGTTTCCTATAGTTAAGAGTCTCTCATGGTTTTTCTCCGCCTTTGATGACTTCCCATACAGCTTTCCCTCCCTTCCCCTATGATATTCTGTGCTGTTTCCTATATTCCACATATGAGTGAAACCATATAATTGTCTTTCTTTGATTGACTTATTTCACTCAGCATAATACCCTCCAGTTCCATCCACATCAATGCAAATGGTAAATAGTCATCCTTTCTGATGGCTGAGTAATATTCCCTTTTGTGTGTGTGTGTGTGTGTGTGTGTGTGTGTGTGTGTGTGTGTGTGTACCAGTCTTCTTTATCCATTCATCTATAAATGAACACCTTGGCTCTTTCCACAGTTTGGCTGTGTGATATATCACATTAATAAAAGAAAGGTCAAGAACCATATGATCCTTTCAATTGATACAGAAAAAGCATTAGAAAAATACAGCATTCTTTTTTTTTTTTTTTTGCATCCTTTCTTGATTAAAACTCTCCACAGTGTAGGGATAGAGGAAACATACCTCAATATCATAAAAATCATCTACGAAAAGCCTACAGCAAATATCATTCTCAATGGGGAAACCTGAGAGCTTTTCTCTTAAGGTCAGGAACACAACAGGGATGCCTACTCTCACCACTGTCGTTCAACATAAAACTAGAAGTCCTAGCCTCAGAAATCAGACAACAAAATCAAATAAAAGGCATTCAGATTGGCAAAGAAGTCAAACTCTCACTCTTCACAGATGATATGATACTTTATGTGGAAAACCCAAAAGACTCAACATCAGAATTGCTAGAACTCATACAGGAATTCAGCAACATGGCAGGATATAAAATCAACGCTCAGAAATCGGTTATCTATACACTAACAATGAGACAAAAGAAAGAGAAATTAAGGAATCAATCCCATTTACAATTGCACCAAAAGCAATATGCATTTTTAGCTAGAAATATAAAAAGTAAATTAACATTTGCCAAATACGTTTACTTTATTTCCATTTTGCTTAGAAATCATACTACAAAAAAAATCTTTAAAAATTACCATTACAATATGTGGAGTGTGAGATGTTATAAAATATGTGGATGTCAGATATATGGCATTAAGAAATTCTTTGAAAAGTGGCACCTGGGTGGCTCAGTCATTAAGTGTCTGCCTTTGGCTCAGGTCATGATCCCTGGTCCTGGAATCGAGTCCTGCGTTGGGCTCCCTGCTCAACGGGAAGCCTGCTTCTCCCTCTCCCACTCCCCCTGCTTGTGTTACCTCTCTTGCTGTCTCTCTCTGTCAAAAAATTAACTAAAACCTTAAAAAAAAAATTCTTTGAATAAATTATGTGTGTGTGTGTGTATACATAAACTTACTATTAAAAATATTGTTGAACACAATAATACCAGGAAAAAAAGAAAAAAATATGTTATTTTACTGTCTTTTTCCCCCTAATGTTAGAACACATTATCCTGCTTCTTCATATGTCTTTTTTTTTCTTTTTTTTTTCTTTTTTTTTAGTTTTATGCTTGATATCATTTTTAAAAGACATATGGGAGGGCGCCTAGGTGGCTTAGTCGGTTAAGCATCTACCTTCAGCTCAGGTCATCATCCTAGGGTTCTAGGATCAAGCCCCAAATCAGGCTCCCTGCTCAGCGGGGAGTCTGCTTCTCCCTCTCCCTTTGCCCCACCCTCCTGCTCCTGCTGGCTTACTCTCTCACTCTCTCTCTCTCTCAAATAAATAAATAAAATCTTAAAAAAATAAAAAATATATAGATATGTTGTGAATATTGTTTGGCAACAGAGAGAAAATTCACATTCTTCTGTCTGATAATTAAGCTGAGGTCTTATTATTTTTTCCAGTTAGGAGTTTAACTGAGTTAATGCTGTGTTACAGCTTCAGTTGTAACATTTTGAGGACAACATATGTTTTGTATTATCATAGGTCCCTCCATGTTACAAGATTTTGGGCTTTAAGCATGGTAATACAAATATTTATCCGTAATTTACAGTAAAGGTCCCCAGACTTTTACGCCACCATGAACCAGGAAAATAAAATATGGAAGAGATATAAAGATAATCTTTGTACTTGGATACCTTAAAATTGCAATCTATCATGTCAGCTAATTTAATCTTAAATTCTATAATAGTTTCTTATTATTCTAAAAGACTTCCTCTCTCTATATCAGCCCAATTACTAGTGGCCAGTAATCTGATCACCTAGGTAGAACTCACTTTCTGTACACATTATTTCTTTCGATTTCTTGCATTCTCAACTCTTCACTAATTTTATAATGCATTTTTTAAAAGTTTATCCAATTTTTTTAGTACTCATGATGAGAACATTGTCGTATATAGTCTACATTAGGCCATATACTAATTGAAAGGAGACCTTCAAATAATTTTTAATATCAAAGCAAAAACTGCACTGGGCAATATTAAACAGGCAGGGAAGACTTTATTCAAGGCTATTGCAAGAAGGAAAACAAGCCAGAACTTAATCTGTTTAACTCTGCCAAAATAAAAGCAAAGGTCAGGGAAGGGTGTTTAAAAGCTAGGTGTGAGGGAGATCCCAGGCCATCATTTGCTATTGGGTTTACCCAGAGGAAAAGTACATTTTCTGTTTATATTCATGACAGCAGGTAGTTTTAAAACTTGGAGCAAGTTGGAACCAGTGGATGTCTGTTCAGGCAGTCAGTGCACTTGGGGGCCTTGCTGAGAGGTCTGATGATGAACTCTATTCAAGTCATGGTGCCAGAATTAATATGAAAGCAAAACTTCTGCCCAACAATGTTAAATAGTCAAGGAAGAGTTTATTTATTGATGCAACAATTGAAATCATCACTTTAAAGATTTATTTACTTGGGAGAGAGAGAGCATGGGAAGGGTCAGAGGGAGAGGGAGAAAATCTCAAGCAGACTCCCCACTGAGCACAGAACTGGATGGGGGGCTTAACCCCACCACCCTGAGATCACGACCTGAGCTGAAATCAAAAGTCACCATTTAACTGACTGAGCCACCCAGGTGCCCCTGAAAACATTATTTTAAACATCACAGTAATAGATTGTGTTTACCATTATTGCTGAATAATAATTAGTGCAAATTCATCAATTGCTTACCACCTCAGACATATATTTGTTATTGCTTTTACATAAAGGATACAGATGAGCCACACTTAGGTGGACTAAACCCAGATCTATATGTCTTCTCATTTTGGAATGCAGCCTACAGGATTAGCTTGGATATGTTGCTGTCATAATGGAGGACAGAGTGAGACGAGCCCATCAGAATCATGCAATGGCATTTAAAGTTTCTGCTTAGATGGGACCTTTACCATTGGCAGGAGTGAATTCACTTCATGTAATATACATGGGTCAGTCACATGTGAATGAACATGGGTGCTAATCCTATAAATGAGTAAGAAGGTATTTGGAAACAAATAATTCAATCTACCATAAATATTGTACAAGCACACTATAAGCACACTATATAAATTGAGAAAAATAATGTAAACAATGTCTATTATTAAAATAACCTTCAATACTATACTTAAGCACCAAAGCACTAATCAGTAAAATCCAAAATGTAAAATAAATGAAGCACGTGTATGTGAAATATCAATACAAAAATGTCAAGAGGTTCAGACTGTGATCTTGTGCATAGTTTGTAAGGAGAATATGTAGTATTTTCTTATACTCAATTAATTAATAGAACTGCTAAAACAGTTTATGAAGACTTTTCAAAAAGTTGGCTGAGTCCAATATTATATTAAATCAAAGTTTACTGTTCACTAGCACTTAGGTTATCAGACACAAATTATATGCAATCTGGAGAAAATTTTCCAGCAACCATACACAAATTAGATTTTAAATGTCATTAATATATATAAAGAAAATCCAAATGAAAGGAGAGATAAATATGTTTTTTACTTAGAAAGTTCCAAAAGTATTATAAAATGCCAGTTTTATACAATCACCAAAAATTCAATAAATATCAATCCAAATAACTCTCATTTATTTTGAAAGATCTAGTGAAGTTGATTATAAAATGTGGTGTAAGTACTTATGGACAGTTACAGCATATCTAAAAAAATGAAAAATTATATCTCATTATTATGTATTTATATTACATAAATATTGCATATAATTATAATATATAATTATTAGCAAATATATTAATCATTAGCCTATAATCAGATGCAAATATTTATAGAAACCTGATTGGGACAGAGGTGGTTTTGCAAATCAAGGGAATGATGTAATTTCTACAAATGAAGAAAAGTTGTTTTATAAAAAAAGTTGTTTTATAGAAAAAATAAACATTACTTAGAAATCACAGACATAAAGAAATTTCATATGTTTTTAATGTTATTGAAGAAAAAAAGAGTATCTTCCTGATCTGTAGTTATAAATGAATGAAATGTTTTACTTCAAAATTAAATCTTCTATACAATATTTAATTATATAAATGGTGTTAAAAACAACAAAGAAACTGATAAAAATGTTGCATCATATATGGCAGTACTTGCATCATGCATGAACAATATGTATTAAATGATTCCATATATTCATAGTAAAAACAAAATACCAAAAGAAAAATAAGGCAAATATATATGCAAAATCAATTTTCAAGAGCGTACCAGTGAAAGTATTGGAAGTTACATTCAAATGTAACAGTTGGATACCATTTCATAGGGATCAGACTTAACAAAAATACATGTTTCCAATTATAACTTCATACGAGGATGGTAGAGCAAGACACTCTTCTAAAATATCAGAAGTAAAAATTGAACAATTTTGGGAAGCAATAAAATTTAGCAGTATTGCATATATACCTCTCTCAAACCTAGCAATTTCATTTCTACCTATATTCCCTGAAAATGGTTTTGTAAGTGTACATCAAGTGAAAAGTTTAAAAATATTCCTGTAATATTATTAGCATAATTTAAGAATTATCAGAGAAATGGTCAAATTAAATTGCCACTGGATAAACTACATATTGTTGCTTATATCTGAGCAAACTTCTACATGCCATCGTGAATAGCTCTCTATAACATAACTATGAATAAAAAAACACCGCAAATAATATGTAAGTTATAAACTTTATATATAACATGAATGATGGTAGCAATAGGATAATTAATAAATCACACACACATACATATGAATAGCACAATAAGTGATATAATGGATTAAAATGTGCATTGTTAGCAGTACATACCAAAGCCATGACAGTGGTTCTTCAGAAGGAAAATTTTAAATTGCTGAAAAAGATAAAGGAGTTTTAAATTTTAATTTAATTTTATCAATAATATAAGTAACAAATGAAGCAAAAATTAAAAATATGAACATGCTAATTCTGAATGGAGTGCCAATTATAGAATGTTTGCTATATTTCCCTTTTTATCTGTGGCTGAAAAGAATAACTTTTCTGACAAAGGAAAAAAAACAAAACAAATGCAGTGGGTTATGTTTTTACCATACTCAATATGCTTATTCTATATTGTTACTCTCACTTATGGGAGAACCCAGGTAAGGACTATTTATAAACTAAGTAATACTGTAGTATAATGGAAGCTCCATGAGAGTAGGGGCTTTGCCTGTTTTGTTTATTGCTGTAACACCTGCATGTAGAACAGCATCAGGCACATGGTGTCAAGTACGTAATTTTTTAATTGAATGAATGATTAAGTGAATTGTGTTAATGGAAGTAGTGTTCTAGGAAATTGTGATCCACTATATTAATTTTTACTTAACTTCCTGGGTGGGCAATTTATCTGAACTTCTTCATCTTTTTAAACATACCTATACAATAAATTCCTCTTTGCCTTCATTAGTCAGTATATAGAACAGGGGTGAGCAAATGACTACAGTGAGCCAAATGCAGCTTGCCGTCTGTTGTTGTGTGATGACCCATGAGCCACACAATATAGGTTTTACATTTCAAATGACTGAAACAAATCAAAAGAAGAATAATATTTCGTGACATGTGAAATTATGAAACTCAATTTTAGTATCCATAAATCAAGTTTTATTGGAGCACAGCCATGCTCATTTGTTTGCATGTTGCCTATAGCCGTTTTGGTGCTAAATAGCACCATTGAAACGTTATAACAGAGACTGGCCTGAAAAGCTTAAGATATGTACTGCCTAACCCTTCATAGAAAACATCTGCCTACCTTTGGTATAGCAATATCAAAAACTCATGTTGTAGCTAAGCCTTGCTTTCTTTGATGTACCCTCCGATATTGACTTATGTTTTCCTATCATGCCTCTATCACAAATAGTCAATAGTGTTTATGAATGTACACATGGACGTATATCTGTATGTATGCAAGTAATTGTCTCCTTGTTCTTTCTGACATGAATCTTAAGTCAGATAGCTTGTTTTACTTGAAAATTTTTCCAGTGGCTAACAGAGAGCCTCCTACATAGTAGAAGGTATAAAGATGCATTAATGGAAGGATAAATATACAATTTTTAAGTTACTCTCCCAGTGAGGGTCTCTGGGAATTGCTCACATGTCAATCATCTAGAAAAGGGGCCATTTTTACATCAGTTTTTTTAAAAAAATATGCAGGTTCAACCATATAAGAGATGACTAATTGTTTAGTATAAATTATGTGTTAAAGTTATTGCATGGAAATTGCATCTGTAAATTTCTAACTTACACATGAATTGCTAAGAGGGAGAAACACTTTCTATTTTTACATTTCATGTTTGAGATGGTGCTGCACAATTATAATATTCAGAGCACTGTGTTTATTGAAATTCTTATTCTAAAATGCAAATAAGGAAAGTTTTAGAGATTTTAAGGAAGTTAATCAGAGCTGATAGAGTGCAGGGATCATTGTAGGAATTCATTAAATATTATTTATTTTTATACGTTTAAGTGAGGCTTTATTTTTTTTATTTGCCATAGTCAAA
The DNA here is from genome assembly GCF_002007445.2 of Ailuropoda melanoleuca. Taxonomy (NCBI): domain Eukaryota; kingdom Metazoa; phylum Chordata; class Mammalia; order Carnivora; family Ursidae; genus Ailuropoda; species Ailuropoda melanoleuca. The sequence continues at coordinate 127,407,119 of NC_048220.1, read as the reverse complement.
TCTATTTTTTTCAATATTTAGATGATAGAGTTTAATTTAAAAATGTTTTGAAATGGAATTTCTAATAAATTTAAGAAGTTTTTTTGGAAAGTTTATAGACACAGATTGTCTTTAAGACTAAAATGATACCATATTTTATATGAGATTTTACTCAGCTCTTTTTTGCCATGAATAGTTCAGGTACCATTTCTTGTCTCTGGAACATGGATCCCAAATAAGAATAATGCAGTTATTATTTTGGATATAGCTTCTTATGCATGCCCTCTGAATTCCATTTAAAAGAAAAAAGAAAAAGCACCAACCTCTAATACTAGAATTCTAATATAAAAATATTAAAATGTAATATTGTCTGATGGCACTTTTTTTTAATATCTTCTCTTTTAAACCGATGTTTAAAAAATAGTTGGTATGACTGGCATTGGATATAAGCTTTTCCCCCCATTTATAAATTTGTAACAATCTCTTGGTCATGTGAGTTAACATTACTTCATATATTTGATCAAAACCTTGAAAAATAATCCTTAAAAATAAAAACCATGCAGACAAATTAATTTTATCTTTAATCCTTAATCCCTGAAAATTTCAGTGGGTTAAACTATTCCTTTGAAAGAAATCAGAATGGGTGTGAGTTTATAGGGTATTTCAAATTTTTCATGTCAAAGATGAAATCATGAATATTTGGCATGGGAAAAATTAATTTTATTTAAGAAAACTATAAGGAGGGGCACCTGGGCGGCTCAGTCCATTAAGCATCTTCTGCCTTCAGCTCAGGTCATGGTCTCCAGGCTTGGGATGGAGCCCTGCATCAGACTCCCTGCTCAGGGGGAAGTCCATGTCCTTCTCCATCTGCCTCTCCCCCTGCTCATGCTCTCTCTCTCTCTCTCTCTAATAAATAAATAAAATCTTTTAAAAGAAGAAAGCTATAAGGAAATGACCAAAGTTTGGAATTAATCTTAGCTATTGGAAAATTCGTTCATTGATTTAAAAGAGTTTGTGTTAGAAAATTAATAGGGACATTTTTTAGTAGCCTAGTTTAGGAGAAATGACATGTAAAGTTTGTATGTCAACCAAGAAAAAGGTATATATACATATATATACACTATTATATAATATATAAATTATGACTTTCAAAATGGGAATTCAGTATAGGAATTTAGTTACAATTTAGTTTCAATATAGGAATTTTATTACTGGGGTAATCCATGTTGAGGAACTCCACAAAGTAGTTACCATTTTTGGTATGAGACCACAAAAGGAGGGGAAATGGGGCCAACCAATGCAGAAGAGGGAAACAGCGATGTGGGGAAGGATATGGAGGGGTCAGAATGGAGGCTGTGGACAGTGTTTTTGCAATTCTATCTAATGGACTACAGTGAAGGTGAAGGTTATCTGGGAGTGCTTAGAAGAAGCTGGAAGCTGGAATCAACTGCCAATTCCGCAGTAAAGTGCTTTTGCTGAGCCAGAGTGTCAAGATATGCCAAACTGCCACTGTACAATCTAAATTATCCTATAGAAAATATGACAAATATAGCACTTGAAATGATTTTCAGTGACACTGTATTAGTTTGTCAATAATTCATTTTCTCTCCAAGCTACTCTCTGTCTACTTTTAGTGGAGATACATGGTTCCCACCATAAAAACATTGTGAACTATCACTTAAGATGAAATTCAGTAGCTGTTTCACCCTCTTTGTTTTTCACTTCTTATGTGGAAACAAGACTGTGATCTGATGGCCTAAATCTTTGTATTTTGTATTTCTGTTCAGTTAGCTTTCTGTAGATATAATATATAAGGCATATGGATAGGTATTTACCTACTATATAATGATACATTTATTTATTTACCTATTTATTTATTAAAGATTTTTTTATTTGAGAGAGAGAGCACTTGCAAGCAGGGGGAGGGGCAAAGGGAGAGGGAGAGAGAAAACCCCGAAGCAGACTCCTGCTGACTACAGAGCCCAAGGTGGGACTTTATCCCAGGACCCTGAGATCATGACCTGAGATAAAAGCAAGAGTCAGCCGTTTAACCAACTGAGGCACCCAGGCACCCCAAGGTCTTTATTTTAAGGACATAATATTTGCTGTAATGTACTAATTTATGGGTCTTCAGTACACCAGGAATGACCAGATTCCAGAGAATGTCACTGCTATGATATTGCATGTAGATGTCTGAGTTAAACATGTACAAAATACAAGTAAAGAGGGAGTTCTCTTTTAATACTTTGATGAGAGGTCTCCTGTGTGTTGTTTACTTTAGAAATGACATAAAATACTGCATACTCATGAAATGATCTATGACAATGCTCATTTTTATTCCATAAATAATTTATGTAATATGTTGAAATGTTCTCTTTTAAAGTTTGTTTTTAAATAGTTTGTGGCAGTTTGAAACCTAGGTATATTCAAAATTACCCTAAAGTTCCTTAAGTGCTACTTGACCTCATTTTTACATGTTATTTCATAGATGTATATATTCATTACTTTTGATTGTGTGTAGTTACTTTGCTATGGTTTTTGCTCCTTTGATTTGTAGCAATATCATCTATGCATAAAGTGTGAGTAGTTCTTTGAGTATTGAGTTTGATAAGTTCTTTATAGATTTTTGGATACTAGCCCTTTATCCAATGTGTCATTTGCGAGTATCTTCTCCCATTACCTAGGTTGCCTTTTAGTTTTGTTGATTGTTTCCTTTGATGTGCAAAAGCTTTTTATCCTGATGAAGTCCCAATAGTTCATTTTTGCTTTTGCGCTGATGCCGAGGTCAAAGAGGTTGCTGCCTGTGTTATCCTCAAGGATTTTGATGGATTCCTGTCTCACATTTGGGTCTTTCATCCATTTTGAGTTTATTTTTCTGTATGGTGTAAGAAAGTGGTCCAGTTTCATTCTTCTGCATGTGGATGTCCAATTTTTCCAACACCATTTGTTGAAGAGACTTTTTTCCATTGGATATTATTTCCCGCTTTGTTGAAGATTAGTGACCATAGAGTTAAGGGTCCATTTCTGGATTTTCTGTTCTGTTGATCTGTGTGTCTGTTTTAGTGTCAGTACCATGCTGTATTGATGATTACAGCTTTGTAATACAGCTTGAAGTCTGGAATTGTGATTCCTCCAGCTTTGGTTTTCTTTTTCAACGTAACTTTGGCTATCCAGGGTCTTTTCTGGTTCCATACAAGTTTTAAGATTGTTTGTTCTAGCTCTGTGAAAAATGCTGATGGTATTTTGACCAGGATTGCATTGAATGTGTAGATTGCATTGAGTAACATAGATATTTTAACAATATTTGTTCTTACAATCCATGAGTATGGAATGTTTTTCCAATTCTTTGTGTCTTCCTCAGTTTCTTTCATAAGTATTCTATAGTTTTCAGAGTACAGATCTTTTACCTCTTAGGTTAGAATTATTCCTTGGGATTTTATGGGTTTTGGTGCAATTTTAAATAGGATCAATTTCTTGATTTCTCTTTCTGTTTCATTGTTAGTGTACAGAAATGCAACTGACTTCTGTGTGTTGATTTTTCTGAATTTTGCGACTTTGCTGAATTCCTCTTTCAATTTTAGCAATATTTTGGTGGAGTTTCAGTGAATAATTGTTGTTTCTGAGGTTTTGTATTCATTTGTACATTATCTTCTCTTTATCTCTCAGTAAACTTTTAAGTTTATATGTTCTTGGTGTTTGGAGTAATGAAATTTCACCAGGATGTGCCTACTGTCTAATGATTCTAATAGTTCAAACTGTCTTTTTCAAACTATAAATACAATTTCTTTTTCAAAATACTTTTTTCTTTGAAAACTCTAACTATTCTGCATATTATTTACAATTATCACACGATATTCAATATTTTTTCTTATATCCAATTACCAATAGATAAATAGGGTTTCATATTCATAGATTTGATAAATTACTGGAATTCTCCACATAGCTCTTGAGTCAACTTTTGTAAACTTGAACACGTCACACACAGAGACAGACACACACACTAAAAGAAAACAAACATAAAACACTAGTATTCCAAATACACAAAAGATAGAAATTGGGAAGATACTCTCTTTCTTCTACTCTACTGAAAGATTGTTATTTTCATTCTACTTTTCAAATACATTTCATAGTAAAAACACCTATAATGATCCTGAAGGACATAGAGTAGTATGTTGGTAATAAGTAAATAATATTCTTTGGGAATTAAGGCAAAATGCTAAGAAAAAAAAAGTTCTCAGTAAACTTAAATAAATCAATCTTTCAAAGTATTCTCAAGAGGCAGAATCCAAACCATCCATTTATTCAGGAAAATTGCAATAGAATGTAGTTGACCACTGATCACATTCCCAGATGTGTAATAAACATGAGAAAGGACAACCTTACATTATATCCAAGCAAAAGTGTGATGTACTTATTAACCCTGCTTTTAAGTCATTTTGTGATGATGAAGGAACCTGCTCACAAATCTAAGTAATGGTTAAAAACTATCAATTATATAATTGAAAGCAATACATATTGATCTATAACACAACATAATCATTATATCCAGAAGAGATTATATAAGCATAATATGAACATAGAAAAGGGTGATCCATGTATGCTTAATGATCACTACATGCCACAAAGACCAAATATTTCATGTATATTCCATTAGGGAGATCTGACTAAGAGCATAATTAAACAATTTTACATTTCACCATAACTCTGTTAGAGTAGTGCTGTGCAGGAGACAGAGTCTAGTGGCTCATGGTGCCTATTGTTAGTATCTCTTCTTCATTTTCATTTAGTAAGGACAGATAGGCAGGTTGAAATAAGCCATAGAGTGTTTTCATCATGAAAATTGACAAATACTAAAATCATAGCTTCTTTCCACCTCTACAGGAAGAGCCTGTTTTTAACTTTTGCCAGCACAGCACTATTTAAAATTCCAGTAGAATATTTAGAATTCATAATTAAAATATTTTCTCATTCAGGAGAATAGATTATTTTGACTTTTTGTCATGATGTGAGCAGACAAAAAATATTCAAATCTTTTATGTTTAGTCCAAGAATGACTTTTTTAACTCTGCTGACATTAAATGTATCACATCATTCTTTCTTCTTTGAGAACAAGTGCAAAGGCAAAGAGTTCAATTTTGTTATGAATTTCCAACCAAATATTTCTTTGTTCACATTTATATATAGTTTCCTGCTTTTAACTTTTCAAGAGGAATGATAAATTGTATCGCCCAGTGAACCAAGTCACTGTTCAGCTAATATAATCTTTGCTTAAGATCAAATAGGCACTGATCGTTTTACAGATTTTATTTTATTACTGTCAGTTGGGTCATGCATTTTTCTGAAGTGAAAGTAAAAAACAACCATTTGAAATATTTTGAAAGATAATGTTCTGGAAGGTAACAATTCACTGTTGAAAACCACAGTGAGATTGCTGACAAAAGATCAAGTTTGGGTCAATGAAAAACAATTTGCTTCCCTCCTCCCTGCAGCCATTCTTTTGTATGTGTGTAGATGTAAAAATTGAAAGGAAAAAAAAAAAAAAGAAAGGAAAGAAAGAAAAAGAAAACGAAAAGTTTATTTTTTTCTTTATATTAAGGAAATAGACCTCTCTAGCATCTTCTGTATATTTTATACTTATTATTTCATAGAAATAAATTTAAAAGTAAGTTGCAGAGATAATTTATTTTAAGTAGAGATACATTTAGAAATACAAATATGTCTCAATTAGTAGTCTCTGAGTAGCACTGGGTAAATGTTACAGTTGTTCCTTCCTTCCTGTCAGATATACCAGATGCATACACACACACACACACACACACACACACACACACACACAGATTTCATTGTACAATTCATAGATATTTAAAATCCTCCTTTTACACATTAACCAGGGCTAAAAAAAAAAAAAAATAGAAAATTAGTATCTTACCCCTGGAAGTTTTTCTTAGGAGTTTCCAACCATGTAGAGTTTACAAAGATTTCTGTAAGACAGAACATTTATAGGATTGTATTTTGGGATTATGGAAGTGGAAAAATTGCAGCCCTGATTTTTCCTTAAAAATCCTTGGAAGGGGATGATAGTTCATCTGTACGATGACAAAACAAATATTTTTTTTTAAAGATTTTTTTTTAATTTATTTATTCGACAGAGATAGAGACAGCCAGAGAGAGAGGGAACACAAGCAGGGGGAGTGGGAGAGGAAGAAGCAGGCTCATAGCTGAAGAGCCTGATGTGGGGCTCGATCCCATAACGCCGGGATCACGCCCTGAGCCAAAGGCAGACGCTTAACCGCTGTGCCACCCAGGCACCCCAACAAATATGTTAAGTTTCGAGTAACCAGGGAGGGGAAAGTGGGTGACTAGGACAAGAAGACCAAAAACTAAGTGAATCAATAGCCTGAAAATTCACGAAGCTACCAGTTTGTGAATTGCTTTTATCTATCTGGGCAGGGAGCATAAGCCTCTGTGAGGAAATAGAAGTACTCTCTTAATAAATTGAGCAAACATCTAGAAAAATCTAAAACTATTAGTTTGAATATGTTGTAGCAAAATAAAATCACACAACTTTCAATTTCTTGAGATTTTAATAAGCTCAGGCAATCAAGAAAAAATAAGCATTGAAAAAGAAATGCCAAAATGAAAAATGATAGCAATAAACTGACCAGAGAACAGGCAATTGAGAAACATTAAAAATTTAAAGATTACAAAATTGTAAAAACCTGAATGAAGATATTCAATGTCAAGAGGATATTTCATTCATCAATTGAGTAACATAAAATATATTGCAAAAATAAGATATAATTGTTCTACCTCAAAATAAAGTGGGTGCCCGGTAGTACAGTAATAAATATAGTGTTTAATATTGACAAATCAATAGCAATATCAAAAAGAATATTAGTTAGAATTACAACAGAAGTAGTTAAAAGAGTATCTTTGGCAATCATATTTATCAGTTCTTGGGAAATACTCTCTTGGTGAGAAAAGCTGTATCTGTTTATGATATATAAAATGCAATTCTTTTCTTCAACTTTACTTACTTAATATTTGATGTAATCAAAAGTTCAAATTATATTTAATGAAAGTTAGTTTGAATTTTTGGTCTGCTTAAAAATTTCTTCTATTGGCATGCCTGGATGGCTTAGTTGGCTAAGTGTCGGACTCTTGATTTTGGCTTAGGTCATTACTGTAGCTATTTGAAGTTATGTCCTTATAAAATCTTCTTTGTTGTTTGTCTTCCACTTAATTAATAATTTAAAACAAAGAAAAAGATCTGTCTTTCTTTGTGTGTGTATGTTGGTATATCATCCTCAAATTATGAGAAAAATGCATTTAAAAAGAAAGATATAAGCATTATATCTAAGAAGACACATTACAGAAGCCATTCATACTTAAACACATGTTTTCTTTTAAGGAAGTGAACAATTATTGAATGTGATATATAAATAAATATTAACATAACATATAGAGTTGTTTCTAGAAATAAATGTTGGTCTAAAAGAGAAAGTAGGGGCGCCTGGGTGGCACAGCGGTTAAGCGTCTGCCTTTGGCTCAGGGCGTGATCCCGGCGTTATGGGATCGAGCCCCACATCAGGCTCCTCCACTATGAGCCTGCTTCTTCCTCTCCCACTCCCCCTGCTTGTGTTCCCTCTCTCTCTGGCTGTCTCTATCTCTGTCGAATAAATAAATAAAATCTTTAAAAAAATAAATAAAAGAGAAAGTAAGTATCTTGGAGGACTTAATATTACAAACATAGAACATGATACATCCTGGTTGAACTGAAAAATCATCTAATTAAGACATCTTGATGTGAGTTAGAAGTTGACTAGAATAATACAGTTTTATCGTATTCTTATTTAATATTGACTATTGTTCTATTCTTGAAAATTTTGTATTGAGGTGTTTGCCAGCCTATTCTCCATAATATTTTTTCTTCACTCCGTTTTCCAATATGTTTTCAGTTTGAACTAATTTACTAAGATTCTATCCTGTCAGGTGATTACCACATAAAATCAAATTTCTCCACCTGGTCTACAGTACTCTGAGACTGAACGTGCTGTACCTACAAAATATTATCCCCATTACTCCCGTTGTGTGCACATTGATCAGTTTATCTCTAGCTACAACCCTTAGAACACCCTAAAAATGAAAGAATTATACAATCAGGCTAGAAAGTTGGTGACAAACCGAATGTTTTGATTCAACAAATACTGAAATAAAATTAAGAGTGGGGAGGAATTGATTTATCAGAGGTATTATTAGGGCTTGAATACTATATATAATGATTTTTTAATTTTATTTTGAAAATAATTATGTACATGCACAAAAATAATACTAAATTTCTCAGTCAATAATAATCACAATATATCTGAAACTGACTAAAGTTCTGCATAGATTTGTACATTGTATTTATTTACCATAACCAAAGAATGGCAAATAGGAATAAATAAATATCCTATTGTGAAGGAATCTATCAGACTTTACCTCTCTGGTCTTCTTTTCCCAAACCCTTAACCCCAAAGAAAACATCAGGAAAAACAGAATTTAGGGATATTCTAAAATATATCTGACCAGTATGTCTCAAAACTGGCAAAGTGATTAAAAACCAAGAAAGACTGAGAAAATGCCATAGCCAAGAAGAGTCTAAGGAGACATGACTACTAAATGTAATCGTATTCTTTTTTTATTATGTTCAGTTAGCCAATATATAATACCTCATTAGTTTTTGTTGTAGTGTTCAACAATTCATTAGTTGTGTATAACACCCCGTGTTCATCACAACACGTGCCCTTCTTAATACCCATCACCCGGCTATCCCATCCCCCCACCTCCCCTCCCTTCTGTAAATGTAATAGTATTCTTGATGTGATCCTGAAACAGAAAAGGGATATTAGGTAAAGCTGAGGAAATCTGAATGAAGTATGAAATAGTTAACATTGTATCACTAGCTTTCCATTATGTGGCAAATGTACCATAGCAACATAAAATGTTAATAGGTGAAACTGAATATGAAGGATACAAGAACTCTCTGAACTATCTTTGTCATCCTCTGTTTATCTAAAACTATCCTAAAATGTGAATCTTATTCAAATATTTTTTAAATGTAATTAAACTAAAAATGCACGGTGATAAAAGTAAAAGCAAGAAAAACCATATAGGTGGGGATAATAGAAAAATATTCTACTAAAAGCTTTTAAAAACTGATTGACTCCTTATGGAGGACAAATGGGATTTCAGGGCATGCCTCTTCTTCTTTCTGGTCATCCATGACCTCTTGAAAAAAAAATACTGTGTGGCCCTAATGAGAACCAAAGGTTTGGGCATGAGGCAAATGGATTAAGTCCCATGTACAATAATAAAATAATTGAGATTTATATTTTAACTCTGCCATGGCCTAGCTGTGTCAAATTTTGTTAAATCACATAACTGTTCCATGTGTTACTTTTTTCATAAATAAAATGAGAGTAACAGTAACATCTATCATTTAATTTATTATGCTGATTAAAAGAGGTACTTGATGCAAAGCACTGGGATAGTGATTAGTATATTTTAAGTGCTCTATAAATGTTATATACCACTACTTGATGAAAAATATAGAATAATGATTCTGGTGAAATTATCTGCTCAATAGATTAAAATGAATATAACCTTTTAAGGTGTAGACAATTCTGTGCCTCAAGAATAATATAGCTAATATAATAATATAAGTATTTCCTGATGTTCTACAAAGAACTAGCCTCTTCAACACAAAAGATAAGACGTAAGAAAAAAGAAAGCTGTGTGATCAGATGTATAAAATTAAATTGGTTACTATAGGCCTTCTTAAAGTCTCCAATAAGCTAAAAAAAGACATATGTAGCATTTAACAAGGCTCACCATACTTTGCAACCCCAATGATTACAATTTATATAAAAATAAATTTGTGACCACAAAAGTCCCTGAATAGTCAAAACCACCTTCAGAAAGAAGAACAAGGCTAGAGGTTTAGTGTAGGTTTCAAACTACTATATATATAAAGATATACATATATAAAATATATATAATACAAAGCTGTGGAAATTTAACAGCACAAAACTGTCATAAATATAGACACATAGATCAATGGCACACAATAGAAAGCACAAAAATAAACCCATGCTTGTATGGTCAATTATTCTATAACAAAGGAGGCAAGAATATACAATAGTGAAAAGACAGCCTCTTCAATAACTAGTGCCAGAGAAACTAGACAGCTACATGCAAAACAATGAAACTGGACCACTTTCTTACACCATACACAAAAATAAATTAAAAATGGATTAAAGACCTAAATGTGAGACCTGAAACCATAAAACTCCTAGAAGTAAGCATAAGCAGTAATCTCTTTGACATGGGCCTTAGCAACATTTTTCTAGATATGTCTTCTCAAGCAAGATAAACAAAAGCAAAAATAAATAATTGTGACTACACCAAACTGAAAAGCCTGTGCACATCAAAGGAAAACATCAACAAAACAAAGTCAGCCTTTTTGTTTGAAGAAGATATGTGCAAATAATATATCCATAAGGAGTTAATATCCACAATTCATAAAGAACTTCCACAATTTATCACCAAAAAATCCAATTGAAAAAGGGCAGAGAACCTGAATAGTCAGAATGGCTAGAGTAAAAAAGACAAGTAATAACAAGTGTTGATGAGAATGTGAAGAAAAATAAACCTTCATGTGGGGGTGGGAATATAAATTGTTGCAGCCACTGTGGAAAACAGTGTGGAAATTCCTCAAAATAATTAAAAAATAAAAATACAATATGATCCAATAATTTCACTACTGGATATTTACCCCCAAATAATGAAAACACTAATTCAAAAAAGATACGTGTACCCTATGTTTATTGCAGCATTATTTACAATAGCTAAGATTCGGAAGCAACCCAAGTGTCCATTAATAATTAAATGGATAAAGAAGATGTGGTGTGTGTGTGTATATACACAATGGGATATTGTTTAGCTATAAAAAGTAATCTTACCATTTGTGACATGAATAGATTTAGAGAGTATTATGCTAAGTGTAGGAAGTCAGACGGAAAGGCAAATACCATATTATTTTACTTACATGTGGACTCTAAAAATGAACAATAACAATGGCAACAAAACAGAAATAGATTCAAATATGGAGAGAAAATTGGTGGGTTGCCAGAGGGAAGGGAAGTGAGGGGATGGGTAAAAAAAAAGTGAAGGAGATTAAGAGGTGCAAATTTCCAGTAATAAAAATAAATAAATAAATTAGTCACAGGGATGAAAAGTATAATGAAGAGACTATAGTCAATAATATTGTAATAACTTTGTATTAAAAAGAAAGCCTACACATGTGAGTACACAACATGAGTGGCTGCACAGAGCAGCTGTATGTTTTCCAAATGTATTTGACTTTTTTTCTGTAAGGCAACACAAAATAGTGATACTCAAGACAGTCTTTCAGAAATTTTGAATTACGGTCAAATTCTGGTATCAATAGTTGTCAATGTACGTATATGTAAAATCTTAAACCCTCCAAAATAGAGAGACACCCCTTTCCATTTGGTCATGCTTTGCATAATTAAAATCAAACTTTCAACATAGTTCCTTTTAAAATATATTTTTTTCATAAACGCTTTTGACATTAGAATAAACAACATAACTCAATTTATAACATAGACTTAAAAACTGTACCATTTACAAAGTGACCTTCTCAGCACATGTAACCAAATATTGCCATATATCTATATTTGCCATAAATATGACATAATCTTCCCCCACAGTGGGGGAGGAAGGCCATGACAGTCCTGGCAAAAACCTTGTAGAGCCAAAAACTGTCTCTCCCAACTGGTGAGAAGAGTCCCTTAGATGATTGGAAACAACCTCAGTCGGATGGAGGCCACCCTAGCTATGATCCATAACCTATGCAAATGTAAAAGAAAAAGACACGGCTGACCCCAGTGCAGTTGCCACCTGCCCATTGTCCCATTTTGAGAGTGTACTGTCCTTAATAAACTGTTTCTGGACTTCTGTTTTCCCTCTGGGTGTCTCTTCAAGCATGGATCCCCATGTAAATCTTTCATGGGGAATCCAGGAACCAAGACTTCCATTCACACAACGCAGACTCTCCCACCGGTAACACCTCCTTCCTATCTATCGTCTATCTTCATCGTTTGGGATTTAGTATATTTACTTTGTTCAGAAGTGCATTGCATTGGTTAATTCTGTACAACATTCAATAATTATCTCATTAAGCATTTATCATCATTTCCTCTATCATTTCATTCTCCAACTCCAGTTAGATATTAGTTAGAATTCTAGTTCTTCCTCTAGCTTTTATTTCTTCATTTCTTTTTTTTTCTAGTTATTAATCCTCTGTGTGTTGCATTCTATAAAATGTCTTCATATCTGTTTTCCAATTATTTAATTTGCTCTTCCTTGCCTAACTTAATTTTTAATTTTAGAGCAAATGTGTTTCATTTTAGAATATCAATTTTAGGGGTGCCTGGGAGGTGCAGTCATTAAGCGTCTGCCTTCAGCTCAGGGTGTGATCCCTGCGTTCTGGGATCGAGCCCCACATCAGGCTTCTCTGCTAGGAGCCTGCTTGTTCCTCTCCCTCTCCCCCTGCTTGTGTTCCCTCTCTCACTAGCTGTCTCTCTCTGTCAAATAATTAAATAAAATCTTCAAAAAAAAAAAATATCAATTTTACCTTTATATATCGGTCTCATTATTTTAATTCCTTTTAATTTTTCTTGCATGTTTAATTCTTCTGTTTATACATTTAAACATCATTAACCAGGACATATTCATTTAGTATTTATCTGATATGTCCTATGCAGTTTAGCAAGGACAACAAATCTAGAATTGTTTGATCTCTTTTTTCTCCTTAGTATGTATTTTTTATCTGTAAACATGTAACACTTTGCTCTTTTCCAACTGCTTTGTGAAAGCCAAGGTAAAAAGAAAAAGTCAGAGTGAAAATGGGGAAGGGGTGCAAAGAAGGCACATTTTAGGAAGGGTAAGGCCATATTTAGGACAATGATGAAACAAAGGAACGAGAACGTTTTATAGCTGGCATGCTAAAGAGCTATATCAACCTTATTAAAATTTAAGAAATTTGAAGTAGTAAATGAAAGAAAAAGAAATGGAAGTTGATTTACACACAAAGAAAATATGGAGCACAACATCCTTATGAATAATAAAAGCTCCCAATACATGCATTGCCAGAAAACAAATGAAAACTATAACCAATTTAAAAAATGAGCTAAACACAACAAATCCTGATATTGTAAATGGTGATGGATACATAGTGTTTTCTTGTCCCCCTCCCCCATAAAAAGAAACATAGTCAGAAATTTCTTGAAGGTTTTCATATGACTTTTTTTTTTTTAAGATTTTATTTGTGTATTTGAGAGAGAGAGAGTGAACAGGACCAGAGGGTAGGAACAGAGGGAGGGACAAGGGCACAGGCAAGGGAAGGGGCAGAGGGAGAGTCAGGGACAGAGGCAGAGGCAGAGGAAGGGGCAGAGGCAGGGTCAGAGGGAGAGGGGGAAGCTGAGCAGGGAGCCATATGTGGCTCTCGATCCCAGGACCCCAAGATCGTGACCTGAACTGAAGGCAGATGCTTAACCGACTGAGCCACCCAAGCACCCCTTGATATGACTTTTCATTCACAACTACAACTATACCACAAGGATTCACCATGCAAAATCAAATCTCTGGATATATTCAGGTTTTTCTAATAAATAAGCACAAGGAGGTTAAAAATAAGGGAGAGAAAGAGAAAGAAACAGAGAAAAAAGGAACATGTAGACTAAAAGAAATTTCAGGCAATCATCAACCAATGAAAATGAAGGGATTGTATTTGGATGTTGATTCAATACCTTGTAATTCATTTTATGTGATACAAACTAGAAATTAGCAAGCAAAAATTTATGATTTGTCAAATAGAACTGATAGGGAATCTAAATAAATCGATAAATAGATTAATAAATAACTGATACCAGCTCACCTGAAATTCACTATAGGACCAAATATAAATGATAAATTATAAATAAAAATAAATGATATTATAATATGATATTATAGTTAAATTTAGGTCAATATTAAATTTACCTAGTATTTATGTAAATTATATTAATACAGAGTTTTGAGTCAAAATTATTTAAGATTTTATTCAAACTAATGTAGTTAATCTGAACAGAGTGTTCTTTCTTAATTTATTTAAAAAAAAAATCTCATAGTGCTTGCCACAATATTCAACTACATTTTGGTCAGTTAAATGCAAACCCATTGTTTTGCCCAGAATGAAGCATATGTAGCTAAATCATTAACAAACAAGTTACTCAATAAAACAAATGTAATATGCAAAATATTATCTCTTCAGAGTTTTGTACGGCGTGGCTTTCTACTTTATAAGTTCTTTAGGTTAGTCTACATATATTTGCTCTAAAGTTTTAATATTTGGAATATAATATGACCAGTGAATTAAGGATATCTAAATTTAAATATTTTAAGCAATCATTCAAAATTAAAAATCTTATCCTATCGTTATAACATTTATCTGAAATAATCAGGTTTTTTAAATACAAAATTAGCAGATCTGAACATACATATCTGAATGTTCACAAAAGAGACTTTAACAGTAGAGAATTCATAAGAATTAGCTTAGAAGACTATAAAATTATCACAGTATATCAGATTTTGAGCCCTAATATGAGGATATTATTGTCATTTATTCTCATAAATATTAGTTAGGTAGAACTTCCAATTCACATATAGATAATTCAGATATTTTGTACCTAGATAAGCATATGTAAAATTCCAAATTATTTAGTATTTATCAAAGATTCCTCAACTAAATTATATGGTGTTTTTTTTATTCATGCATTAATAGAATTCAGCAGTCTCTACCTACATTATAATTCATCGGTGTGGGGATTTCATACTATGTCTTACCCATAGTTAATTAAGAAGGGCAATAGTGGCCAACATTTTCAAGATTCTTGATTTGACTTTTTTTTCCTACCAATTATGAAACAAAACAAAAAAGGATTACAAATATATTTGTTTCTGTATCATTTCTTCAACAGAAATTCTTTAGTTTGTCATTAAAATGATGTACTATGTGTCGGCTAACCTAACATAATAAATAAATAAATTAATTAATTAATTAATAAAGGGTTACTTGATTTAATTGTGGGACAGATAATGTGATCTTCATGGATTTTCACCAATAGAAGGTGTAAGCAACTGTGAAAGAAGTGTTCTTAGGGAAGCTAGAAAGCAATTTTGTCTGAATAAAGCATCAGTGAGCATCTTGACTTGCCCATGTTTAGGAAACTCTTCTTTACTTTTTTTTTTATTTTATTTTTTATTATGTTATGTTAGTCATCATTAGTTTTTGATGTGGTGTTCCATGATTTATTGCGTTTAACACCCAGTGCTCCATGTAATATGTGCCCTCCTTACTACCCATCACCGGCCTATCCCAATCCCCCGCCCCCCTCCCCTCTGAAGCCCTCAGTTTGTTTCCCAGAGTCCATAGTCTTTCGTGGTTCATTTCCCCTTCTGTTCACCCCCCTTCATTCTTCCCTTCCTTCTCCTACCGATCTCCCTGCTATTTCTTATGTTCCACAAATGAGTGAAACCATATAATTGTCTTTCTCTGCTTGATTTATTTCACTTAACATAATCTCCTCCAGTCCCGTCCATGTTGCTGCATCTTCTTTACTTTGATCCTGTCCCCATATCCCACAAATCTACTAGCAAAGTAATCTCCATTCTCTACTTCCTATGACAGATCCTAGCTTTGTTATGCACATTTGTCCTAGTGTGCTGCAGCGTGCAATTAAGAAACGGAATAGAAGAATATGTCAGAGGAAAAAATAATCACAAGTGAAACTCTTCTTCTAACAGATAATTAGGGGCAAAACATGACTAGTTCCAAGGTTTCCCAACATCCTGTTCTGAATTAGAATGTTTTTAAATGTCAAAGGTTCACTCAAATGTTTTCCCAATTACACCATTTTTCGATACACCTTCACTAATACTCCTTAATGAGATATGACAATTTCTTTGAGGATCAGCATTAAAGCACTAAAATTAAAGGAGGAAAAAAAACACTGAAGCTTTGCATATACCTTTCATCTTTTCTCCTATCTTTCATTGCTTTTTTGAGGTACAGCCCTATCATTATTAGGCCTAAGCTTCTGAATACAAGAAAATATTTCTGTTCATTACCAGGAGGTTATCCTTCAATAAGTACTAAATATTCTACTTTGAGACAAATAGAAGATCAAAGATGCTAGCTTATTGGCATTTGAAATCAATAATACCAATATTAAGGTATTAATATTATTTAATGTATTGGTTGAACAAAAATATGTAAACAAATTTGTGTGCCAGTTGTTAGTTCATCAAAATAATTTTAATTTAAAACATGAAGGCACATTTCAATCCACGTGTATTAAATAACTTCAGGCTATGTAACTTTTAGATATAGTATGTCTGTTGCTTGCTATGATTTGAATTGACCTACCTACCTTTTAGATCAACAAGTATAATTAAATGACTAAATGTATAAATCATAACTTTATGTGGGAACTTTGTTTAAAAACATTTTGTGGGTTTTTATTTTTCTGTGGGTTTTGTGGGTAACTGAGAATTATTCTATTTTTATGGAAATTATTTAGAGAACAAACATTCACCCAAATTACATATAGCAGACAGCTTGCAGGATCCTTTTGTAGGCAATACAATTGTACAGGTTATTAATTGTATTATGCTATTTTGAATATATAACTTTATTCTTTCCAAATCATCAGAATATTTGGAAAAACACTTAAAATATATATATATGTATATTTTAAAAAGATTTATTTATTTATTTGACAGAGACAGAGACAGCCAGCGAGAGAGGGAACACAAGCAGGGGGACTGGGAGAGGAAAGAGCAGGCTCATAGCAGAGGAGCCTGATGTGGGGCTCGATCCCATAACGCTGGGATCACGCCCTGAGCCGAAGGCAGACGCTTAACCGCTGTGCCACCCAGGTGCCCCTAAAATATATATATATTTTTAAAGTTGCTTATATATTTAAGTAAAATGAGTATTGTAGGGAAATTACAAATTCTCAAATTTTCACCAAAATTACCTTAAAATAATGCACACATTTGAAATAAAATGGGTAGTGCTTAAAAATAAAATATGGTTGGGGCGCCTGGGTGGCACAGTGGTTAAGCATCTGCCTTCGGCTCAGGGCGTGATCCTGGCGTTATGGGATCGAGCCCCACATCAGGCTCCTCCACTATGAGCCTGCTTCTTCCTCTCCCACTCCCCCTGCTTGTGTTCCCTCTCTCTCGCTGGCTGTCTCTATCTCTGTCAAATAAATAAATAAAACCTTTTAAAAAATAAAATAAATAAAATAAAATAAAATAAAATATGGTTGATCATAAATATGAAATAAAAGACAGGATGATGCAATTAAAAGAAAACATTCCGAAAGCAAAAAGGCTTAGGAAGTCAATAATAAAAATGTGCATTATAAATTCTTCTAGATACATGTTACACAATAAAATACATTTGTGATTAGATATTTTATTCCAGTCAGATGAAAAAGAGACTATTCAGAAATTCAGTAATTGCAGAGAAATCAAATACAAAATGCATAATATATGAAAATATAATTCCACCTCAAACATATTAAATGATAAATATTTAATACATATATTCCAAATAGACAGGGAAGTTCTAGCCTGCTGACTTTCTTCAGGAGGAAACCAATAGTGTAATGAGGGCCGATGGTAGAATTTCTACATATAATCATATTTTACTCATGGTTACATCTTAAAAATAGGTCGTTAGTTATAATTTTGTATAAAAGCAAATATACACTGTTTCAATGTTTCATAAAGTTTGTCCAACTACACAACTTCCAATCACATACATGTCAAAAAGTATTGATAACAATTTAAAAAATCTGTCAATTAGTATGTGATAAAAAGTAAACATACAACTCTTCAAATCTGAAAAGGATTTATTAATAATTTTTATTTATTTTTTTTTTAAATTTTTTTTTTTATTTATTTATTTGACAGAGATAGAGACAGCCAGCGAGAGAGGGGACACAAGCAGGGGGAGTGGGAGAGGAAGAAGCAGGCTCATAGCAGAGGAGCCTGATGTGGCTCAATCCCATAACGCCGGGATCACGCCCTGAGCCGAAGGCAGACGCTTAACCGCTGTGCCACCCAGGCGCCCCTATTAATAATTTTTAAAAATAGAAAATACTAGGACACATACCTTATGTAAAATAGAGACATTTACCTATGATAGGCAATAAATATACAGCATATGTGTGCATATAAATAATTGTATTTTATTTTTAAGTGCCACATATATTTATATCCTTGTAATAATATTCATTCATTACTTAACTTTTAGAAGGCAGTTTACAAAGTGTTTATGTACAAAATCTGGTTGAATTTCATACTACAAACCTAGTCTCATTTCATACACAAAAATAAAATACGTCAGTTTCCTAAAGTCCGGCCATTAAGAACTATCAGTGGCTGGATTTTATCCAGGTCTTTTCTGTATATCTCTATATAGTATGTATAGACAGACATATACTATGTATACTATGTCTCTGTATACCACATATCTACTATAACCCAAAGGCCTTTGCTTCATGCATCATAGGTGTTAACTTTATTTGCTAATTCACATTAATAACAAGATGATTATTTTTTTAATATATGAAATGGTATCTAAGAAATACAGTTCCAGTTGTGGCTTTCTATTTATTCCTATGCTGGTACTTTCATTCAAATTTTTCACAAAATTTACACCTGCACACAGACACAGCAACCTTTAAGTTCACAAAATGATAATTTTTCTGTAGTGTTTAATCAAGCCAACAAAACACATAAAAAGGACAAAATAATGACAATTCATGATGATTAAACAAAATCCATAAGCATAAAAATATATCTAATAACTGAGAAGCACATAAAAATACAATAGCTTTTTTCAAGGATATTTCATTTCTTGTAGCCCATTTTGCCTTCAATGCCAATTACTGGACTGGATTAAATATTGCTAATAATAATTTTCTTTACTTACTGATTAATAAATTTTAATGAAATTCTGCTTTACATAGTGCTAGGTATTGCAACCAACGTTAGTAAATAAAAAGACCAAATTTTAATAAATTAAATACTAATGTATATATCCTGAGAATAAAATACTCCATGGGGGGGGGAAGAATTCTGGCAAAGTATTTAAAGTTAAATTTAAATCCAATAATAAAGAGATAGGTAGGTAGATATATGATAGATGATAGGTATGTAGATAGATGATAAAGAGATAGAGACATATATATAAATATAAATGTAAGTAAGTAGATGATAGTAAGACAAAGAGAGACACAGATACATATGCACATTCTGAAATCTTATAAACTCCTATTTCTTTCCATTTTTAAAAACAATTTTATCAAGACAAATCACGTACAGTTCACACAAAGGCAGAGGGACTAATTAGATATTTTCCAAAAAAGACATACAAACGACCAACAGCTACATGAAAAGATGCTCAACATCACCACATATGTAAATATTTAGTCATGAGACAGAAGGAAACCCTGCCAATTGCAGAACAATATAGGTGGACTTTGAGGGCATTATGCGAAGTTAGTTAAATCAGAGAGAGAAAGACAAATGCCATATGATCTCACTTTTATGTGGAATCTAAAAAAGTCATATTCATAGAACCAAAGAGTACAATGATGGTTACCAGGGGCTGGGATGTGGGGGAATTGGGGAGATGGTGATTAAAGAGTACAAACTTGCACTTTCTAGATTAATAAATTCTGCAGATCAAATTCACAGTATTGTGGTTATAGTCAAAAATATGTATTATATACTTGAAAACCGCTAAGAGAGTTAATCTTAAATGTTATCACCACCTAAAAGAAATGATAATTATGTAAGGTAATGGGGGTGTTAATTAACACTGGTGGTAATCATATTGCAATGTGTAAGTGTATCAAATCAACATGTTTCACACCTTAAACTTACACAGTGTTATGTGTCAATTTACATCCCAATAAAAAAGTATGATTAATGGTTTTCAGTATATTCATAGATATGTGCAATTACCACCACAGTCAATTTTAGAATATTTCATTACCTAAAAAAAAAAAAAAAAAACGTTATCACCTTCAGCCATCACGCTTTCAACCCCCTTCCCTGTAATCTTAAGCAACCACTAATCTACTATCTCTATACAGAGATTTTCATGTAAATGGAATCATATATGTGGAATTTTGTGAGTAGTCTTTTTTTCTTTCTTTCCTGTGTTGTTCGTTATTTAGAACATTTTCAAATTTCATCCATGTTCTAAAATATCTCAGAACTTAATTTTTTTTTGAGACTATTTTTCTAGAACAGTTTTGGGTTCACAGCACAATTGAGAGGAAGGTAGGGAGATCTCCTGTATATCTCCTTCTCCCATACATGCATAGATCTCCCATTATCCACTTCCCCCAAGAGAGTGGCACGTTGGTTACAATTCTTAAACCTACATTGATACATCATAATCACCCAAAGTTCATAAGTTTACATTATGATTACTATTAATGTTATACATCCTATGAGCTTGAGAATCCTACCATTATAGTATCCTGCAGAGTATTTTCATTACCCTAAAACTCATCTGTGATCTCCCTATCATCCCTAACCCCATCCCCCAAACTTTTGGTAGCCACTGATCTTTTTAGCTTCTCCAGAGTTTTGCCTTTTCCAGAATGCTATGTAATTATAATATATAGACTTATCATATTTTTAATTTTATTTATTTATTTATTTGAAAGACAGCACTAGCAGTGGGGGAGAGGGAGAAGCAAACTTCCTGCTGAGCAAGGATCCCTATACAGGGCTCGATTCCTGGACCCTGGGATCACGACCTGAGCAGAAGGCGGACACTTAACCAACTGAGCTACCCAGGCGCCCCTCAGATTGTTGTTTTACACTTAGTAATATGCATTTAAGGATCCTACATGTCTTTTTTTATGGTTTGATGACTTATTTCTTTTTAGTGCTACATAATATTCCATTTTCCTGCTGTATCACCTTTATATATCCACTCACACACTGAAAGACATATTGGTTGCTTACAAGTTTTGGCAATTATGAATAAAGTTGCTATAAACATTCAAGTGCAGGTTTCTGCATGGACATAAGTTTTCAACTCCTTTGGGTAAATACAAAGGAGCACAGTTGCTGGATCATATATGGTGTAAGGGTATGTTTAGTTTTGTCAGAAACTGCCAATCTGTCTTCCAAAATTGCTGTAACATTTTCCATTCCCATCAGAAATGAATGGGAATTTCTGTTCCACATCTTTATCATATGATATGGTCAGTGTTTCAGGTTTTGGCCATTCTAATAGGTATGTAGTGGTTCTCATTGTTGCATTTTCCTGATGACATATGACATGGAATATCTAATAATATCCTATTTGTCATTTGTATGTCCTCTGTAGTGAGGTGTCTATTAAGGTCTTAATGTATTTTTAAGATTTTTTTTCTTACTCCTGATTTTTAGGAGTTCTTTGTGCATTTTGGATAACATTCCTTTATTACATGAGTCTCACAAATACTTTCTTTCAGTCTATGGCTTAACTTCTCATTCTTTTGGCATTGTCTTTCCCAGATTGTAAGTTTTTAATTTTAATGAAGTCCAGTCTATCAATTATATCTTTTATGAATTGTGCTTTGGTGATGTATCTAAAAATCATCTAAGTTTTCTCCTATATTGTTGTCTAAGAGTTTATAGTTTTGTGTTTTAAATTAGTTCTATGATCCATTTTGAGTTAAGTTTTGGAAAGGATTTAAAGTCTCTGTCTAGATTCATTTTTTTGGCATAAGAATATCCATTCCTCCAGCATCATTTGATGAAAAAACTTTTTTTTCTCCATTGTATTGCCTTTGTTTCTTTGTCAAAGATCAGCTGACTATATTTATTGTGGGTCTATCTCTGGGCTGTATATTCTGTTCAATTTACTTGTTTATTCTTTTCAAATGCCACTGTGGATGGAGCTAGAGTGTATTACGCTAAGCAAAATAAGTCAGTCAGAGAAAGACATATATTTATTTGAGAGAGAGAGAGAGAGAGTGAGAACAGACGAGTAGGGGGAGCAGCAGGCAGAGGGAGAGGAAGAAGCAGGCTCTCCACTGAGCAGGGAGGCTGACACGGGGCTCGATCCCAGGACCTGAGACGCTTAACTGACTGAGCCACCCAGACACACCTATAGGAGCTTTTCAGACAGTAGCCATCAGGAGGAAAGTAGAGAAAGAGAGCAAATGGTTTGGGGTATATTGCCATTAGAATATGATCAAATGATTCTGGGGAGATACACAACCTCTAACTTGTAAGAAATGTTTATCATTCAATATTCCTTAACCCAGTTTACTTTCTCAGAAAGCCGACCATACAGAAATGTTTAAAAAAAAAAAATTCATGTAGCTTGGTTTCTTGATAGGCACATATTTGAAATGTCAAATCTTTTAACAAACTGTGAGATGAGTATTTACACATCTAAACTATAAAGTAAAATATATCATAAGACATATAATAAGTTCATGTGCTGTTAAATGCAACTATTTCTTTAAATATCCTTTTTTTTTTTCTAGGTAACTGAACCATCATAAAGTTTTAAGTAAGGCTTAATTGAGAGAAACCAGGGGAATGAATACCAAAAAGCAAAATGTTTTGTACAATATTTTTAGAAGGATGTTCCAAAGTAACTTTTGAACTATGAAAATATTTATATGTTCTACTTCATTATTTATGAATTTGGTGGTTATATTTATCTAATAAAAGTAGAAATGATTTTTATGAAAAAATGTTTTAGTCTGTAAATTTTAAAAACCCCTTGAGAGGTTCATTTTTTTAAATCTTTTTTTAATATTTTATTTTGAGATTTTACCTATTTATTTGTCAGAAAGAGAGAGAGAGCACAAGAAGGGGGAAGAGCAGGCAGAGGGAGAAGCAAGCTCCCTGCTGAGCCAGGAGCCTGATGTGGGACTTGATCCCAGGACCCTGAGATCATGACCTGAGCCAAAGGCAGATGCTTAACTGACTGAGCCACCCACGCATCCTGAGAAGTTCATTTTAATAGGGAAAAAAGGGCAAAGTAAAACTTTTTTTTCAAAATCCTTTTGCTTATTATTTTCTGAAAGGAAAAAAATACCAAGATTTTTGGGGACTCTGGGGGTTTGCTCCTGCCTAAATTTTTATTTTGATGAAATTTAGCCAATAATCTATTTTTTTTCATGACTCTCCTGAGTATTTCTGTTATTCAGATAAATATTCCATGCATTATATTGCCTCTCCTTGAGGTATCTTAAAAATAATAAGCCAGAATTCCTACCAATTTACCTTTATGCAACAAGTTCTGTATATTTGAACAGTAAGGCATCCCATGTTTTTCACAGTGAAGATTCAGAAAGCCATTTTTATGAGACTAAACTAAGGCTGTATACAAAGGTGGAAGCTATTTGAGTTGATATATTTCTAAAGATTAAAGAAACACTTAGTAAACCCAGGCATGGTTTTCTTTTACATAAAATGTTATTTATAACACAGTATCATGAATTATTTACAAGAAGTTGAGTCACTTACAACAGGAGTAAACAGAATTGATGATGACCTTCAGTTCACTGTACTGTACAGAAAGCAATTCTCTCATTAGGTTTACACTGGAGAATAAAAGAAGCCTTTGCCTTGTGAAAAAGTCGCTACTTACTCCCTCAATCCCTTTATTTGACCATAGAGTTGAAAATACAAGTGTATTACACATAGGTTTCTTCCAAATATAATGAAAAAACGATTGTAAATGAGTCTAATCCCAGCCCTCTGTTAAATTGATCTGACTATGGTCTCTCTATTAGTACATCACTTAGAAAGATCCAAATGGACTTCTGACCTGAAAGTAAATGTCAGATAAATGTGTAGACATTTTCACCATTATTAATGAGTCTTTTGGGGCTGTTCATTGACTGGAGCATTAAGGTTGTGATAAAACAAATTTCCTGAAGCCATTTTGAACATTATTATAATGAGACATTTTCCTTCCAGGGATGAATAATTTTCAGGGTTACAAAGAGTTTCTTCTTGACCAAACTTTATTCTGCCTCCTCTGAGCCCTCTGCACCACTGGAACTACTCTGGGGCTTCTGTCTCTGTTTTTGTAGAGTACAGTTTTAGCAAGAATCTTGCTAATCAGTTTAGAGAAAATCTCCATCCTAGATATCTGATCACCCTCAATATCTGAACAAATCTTTCATCCCTCATCATCTCCCAAAGTAGTAGTTGATCACACTGGCCTGCCCTTAGCAAAAATCCTATTAGGTCAGCTTATAGCAAGAACTGCCCTAGTCTTAGTAATTTTCCATCCACTAACCCCTTCAATCCCTTGGCTATAAAACCCCGCTCTTCTTTTTTTTGTATTTGGAATCGAGCCCCATTTTATACTGAGGTATCCTTCCCCCTACTGCAATAGTTCCTGATTAAAATCTATTTTTACTGTTTTAACTACTATGAAGGATCTGTTTTGTTCCTTTTGTTAGCAGCAGGTCCTGTTCCTCAACCTGGGTTCTTGAGTTTGTCCAAGAAAGACTTCAGAGCCAAACTGTTAAGCAAGCAAGCATTTAATAGTGGTCAAAGTGAAGTGCATTGTGGGAGAACAGGCAGACCCAGAGGTGGCAACTGCACCCAGGATTGAGGTTTTGATTTTTATGCTTGCATGAGTTAAGGGTCATAGCCAGGGCTGTCTGTGACTGATGTCTCCTCCAGTCATCTCAAGGATTCTTCTTCAGGTTAGGAGGGAGAGCTTTTGGCCCTCTATGGTTCTTGTCAGAATTGTCATGGCAGCGCCCCCCCCAACAATGGGGCTCAAAACTCCAGTGTAAATGTATCATAATGAAGCTATAGGTTACTTTAGGGCAGCGGTTTTGGGAAGAATGCTAGTGTGTTTCCTGGGGTTTTCTCCAGCTGTTTGTGTTCTGGGGTGGTTGGTGGTTTCTGTCTTTCTCAACAGTCCTCTAGTTCTGTTTCCTGCTCCTATCTAGATAACTGCTTCTCTATCACTTTTTGTTTTGTTTCATTTTTTTAAATTTTTTTAAAGATTTTATTTATTTATTTGACAGAGAGAGACAGCCAGTGAGAGAGGGAACACAAGCAGGGGGAGTGGGAGAGGAAGAAACAGGCTCCTAGCGGAAGAGCCTGTTGTGGGGCTCGATCCCAGAATGCCGGGATCACGCCCTGAGCCGAAGGCAGAGGCTTAACGACTGCACCACCCAGGCGCCCCTATTTTATTTTTTTAATTTTTAAATTTTAATTCCAGTATAGTTAACATACAGTGTTCTATTAGCTTCAGGTGTACAATATAATGATTCAACAATTCCATACATTACCCAGTGTTCATAATTTTAAATGTATTCTTTAATTTGCTATTTCAGCCATCCTGTACCCACCTTCCCTCTGGTAACCATCAGTTTGTTCCCTGTAGTTAAAAGTCTTTTCTTAGTTTGTCTCTCTTTCTCTTGCTTTTTTTTCCCTCTTTGTTCATTTCTTTTATTTCTTGAATTCCATGTATGGAGTTAAATCATATGGTATTTGTCTTTCTCTGACTGACTTACTGCACTTAGCTCCATCCATGTTTTTGCAAATGGCAAGATATCATTGTTTTTTTATGGCTGAGTGTGTGTGTGTGTGTGTGTGTGTGTGTGTGTGTGTGTGAAAACATCTTCTTTATCCAACCATCTATTGATGGACATTTGGGCTCCATAATTTGGCTATCATAAATAATGCTGCAATAAACAGAAGGATGCATGTATCCCTTTGAATTTGTGTTTTTCTATTTTGGGGGTAAATATCTAGTCATGTGATTACTGGATTGTAGAGTGCTTCTATCTTTAACATTTGAGGACCCTCCATACTGTTTTACACAGTGACTGTACTGCCTTGCATTCTTGGTTGTGCATAAAAGTTCCTTTTTCTCCATATCCTCGCCAACACTTGTTTTCTTGTGTTTTTTATTTTAAACATTCTGACCCATGTGAGGCGATATCTCATTGTAGTTTTGACTTCCATTTCCCTGATGATGAGTGATGCTGACCATCTTTTCATATGTCTGTTAGTCATCTATAAGTTTTCTTTGGAGAAATGTCTTTTTGTTTGTTTTGTTTTGTTTTTAACAAGATACAGGTCTTTCTGTTTATGATTTGTGAAAATATTTATGATTTTTAGTAAAATACACAAAACAGCTATTAACAGTTATTAAATAAATGTTCTACTAGAAAACTCTGTGCATTTCAATTTTCCATGAATATCATATCTCTAAAGGGTTGCTATGAGGTTTAAATGGGATGCTATACAAAAAAAAAAAAAACATGTAAAATAGTTATTTGTGCTTAAGAGGTCTACAGTAAATGCTAAATCTAACTGAATTCCTTTCTGAGTTTTGCTCAATTAAAGTCACTAGAAATAGGGAACCTAATATAGGCTGAGGATATATAGACAGATTATCTGGGAATGTAACAATTAAGCATATGGTAAGAATACACAGTATTTGTTGAATTGAGTTAAACTGATTTTATAGCTTGTATATGATTTTCACACAGGTAAATATGGCTATTTTTATAATTGACATTGCATAATAGCTGCAAAAAGATAAGAATTGGGGGGAGAAGAGAAATGAAAAAGAGACATTTTAAAAA
This sequence comes from Ailuropoda melanoleuca, assembly GCF_002007445.2. Lineage (NCBI taxonomy): Eukaryota > Metazoa > Chordata > Mammalia > Carnivora > Ursidae > Ailuropoda > Ailuropoda melanoleuca. Next base: position 127,380,369 of record NC_048220.1, on the reverse strand, counting down.
GTAAGGATAGTGTTAAGTTTGAAGGTGTGCAAGACAGAAGAGGTTAAAACGTGAGGATTTTATGCTTACCTTCTTTTCCCACTGATTGATTACTATAATCAGGTACTCTGCCTGGTTTTTCCTAGGTGGGTTTCCTATAAGAGATGGACATCGTTTTAAGGTTAGGGAGAAGGAAGATTCCTGGCATCAATAAATTAAGAGAGAAAAGCCCAAATATCGCCAAAAAATGTTATCTAATAATCAAATCATTAGATAGTTACTTCTAGAAAAAAAAAATTATCTAGAGGCCCAGTCACCAGCAAAATTAAAGAGCAAAAAATGGTAACTTTTACCATCAAGATTGTCATTTAGGATGGTTCATATATATGTAATACTCAAACTGCTAATGTATCTGAAAACCAGCACAATAGCAGAACTCAGTTTAAGAAGCAAGAGGAGTCTGGTTTTATAAAGAATCCTCTTTCAAATGAAAAGGGGTTCATTGTTTCTAAATTTGCTGTTTTCTTCTTGTTTACTTCAAATCTAGTGTTTTGTGTGCATGTTTCATTTTTCTGGATTTTTTTTAAGTAGTGCCCATACATTCATGTAAATAATGGAAATATATAGTTTTTATGTTAAAGGGAAAATATGAATTTTACTATGAGATTATAATATTCACAAGGATCTATAATTGGGTGTGCTTCTTACTGAAAAGTAATAATTTACCTTGAATTTAAAATAGTAAATATTCATTCACTTCCATGAACATATTTTCAAAAAAGGAATGTAAATAAAAATCAACCTTGCACTATTTAAATGATTATAGAAAAAAAATCATGTACCATATGTCATAGTGGTGTGAGTCCTGAGTTTATATACCAGTAATCGTATCTTTCACTCACATTTTCAAAGCATAGATATTCTGGTTCTTTAATCATGCATAATACAGTTCCTAAACTACATTTAAAATTATTTCTCAGTAAAATATATGATCAACTTCAAACATATGAGTGCATTTCTTTCATTTTATTCTGACTAAGAAAAAAAATCTCAGACTGTTAAATTAAATACATATTTTTCAAAACAAAATGATAAAAGTGCATGCAACAAAACTTTATTAAATTACTGCCAATTGGATTTTTTTCTTACTTCTTTCATGACGAGAATTTCTTTGTGTGTTGGTTTACCTCAAATTGTGGAAAAAATGACTTTTTCTCTTTAAATACAATAACTATTATTGTTTGCAATGATATTAATTCATTTTACTGTTTCTCCTAAACTGACAAAAATATGAGCTCTGCTTTAGTTATATTTTAATAAATGCATTTTTGGATAATTATCCTAAGACTGGTAAGGTTTTGCCTTTGTTTTGTGTGCGTTTTTTTCCTCATTCATTTTCTCAGCCAAATCACAGGTGATCCAGACTAAAATGGTAGTAGGCCTTGAAGAAATGAAGAAAGTGAGCAAACAAAAATTTCCATTTCAATAGAGGTCACTGACCTTGGGAGTGATTTGTGTTTGAGTAGGAATGTAGTAGCTTTGTATAAAAATTGGATCAATTTTTTAATTTAATTTGGGTTGAACTTTATAATCCTTGAAAATATAAAGTGACTATTCTGTTAGCTGGTAGAGATAAACGTGTATCACTAGCATAAGGTATAGATCACTGACCAAGTGATCTTCCAAAGTAGGAAAAAATAACCCATTTAACCGTTTTTCCCTGCTGAGTTTTTCCTGTTTAGTAAGCCAACAACACTTTTTTTTTCAAGTTAAAGAAAGTAATTTTACCTTCATAAGTATTACATGCTATAGAGTTAATATACTTTGATTTTCCTCAGAAATCCATTCTTAGATGCAGTGTGGGGTTTTTTTTTCTCATTTTTTATTCATATAATGTCTTTCAGAAAATGTTGATCAAACTAAGTTAAATACATATAATTTCATCAAAGAAAAGCAAATTACTTGTGTTCTTCTACTTGAAATTTATCAAACAAGTTATTTGTATTTGTGGCCACTTCTAAAGTTTCGGTGGTTTTGTTGGTGTTTTTATTTTTATTTTTTTACTGTTTGACTCAGGCAATGCTTGTAGGGAAAAACAAAAGCTATTTCAAGACAACAGTTTGTATCTGAAAGTATTTTGTGTAATGAGTCACCACTTTATTTCTTCTGTGTGCTACCAAAAAAAAAAAAAATTGTGAAAGGAAAAATGTATCAACTATCCTTTTTCTTGACTCCATACTATCGCAGTGTATTCACTTGCGATTTCAAGTTCCTAGTAATTAGTTTTAATGTGATTTTAAAACCTGAGGACAATTCTGAATGTTCATGTTATTTTTGGCTGGTTTCATTTTCTAGAGGCAAAGAAGTATGCTATGTCTTAATATTAACAATATTATATCTCAATTGCTATATAAAATGAGATATGACAAAAAGAATTTCCATAGATTGATCATTTCATAGGTTGGGTACAAGGTTAGATATTTGCCATCTTGAATTTATTCTAATTCTGTACTGCACAGATATTTATGAGGACTAGTCTGTGGCAGGTTCTGTGTTAGTCTCTTGGGAATCATTTCAGGTCCAAATTTGGTTTTTGCTCTCAAAACACCATTTTTTATAGAGCTATAATTTGCTCTAGAATTACCACAATTTAGTACACACTTTGTGGTTTATTACAGCCCATTATATGCCTTTAAAAATATAAGAATGGTATAGAAACTGTAGAGTCAGACAAAAATTCTTTTATCAGCTTTTCTTCCCCCTCAATTATTTTATATCTAAAGGGAATAATTGACACTTCTGTACTGAGTTGGTCTTATAATGCTAAACTTTTTTATGTGATAGCCTGGAAAGTTTTCTAAACTCTATAAATTTTGACAATGTTTAGTGTTCTTTTATTTGTATGTACATCCTCTGATATATTAATTTAATATCTCCTTGAAGTATTGATTCACTTTTCTGCCTTTCTATTAATACTTCTATGAGTTATATAGTTACATCAATTAAGATTCATCTCTCCATTGTTTCAAATAACAAACTCAAAATCAATCTTAATTTCCCACATGGCTCTCACATATATAAGCTATATTTACTAAGGCATGGATGGCCAGGCAGATTTTAAAATTCTTTTATATTTGTGTGTGAGTGTTGGGTAGGGAAAGTTACTTTCTCTTTAAGTCATAGGGAAATGGAATAGGAGCCAAATAATGCAAGCAATAGCTTTTTCTAGATTTCCTCTTATATCCCTCAGCTAATTCCATTGTTTCCATGTTAGATTCTGATTAATAACTAAAACAGTATCTTAATCTTAAGGGGATAGTGTACTGTCTATTAAAAAGAATCAAGAAAAAAAAGGCATGGGTATAAAATGTGTACTTATAAAATATTCAACTTTCAGAAAAGGGAACTTGCTCTACCTTATAAACCATTACATGTAAATGTTATTTCAGAGGCTGTTCTGGCAAAAACAAACAAACAAAAACCATACACACACCACAACCAGACACCAGACACATTGTGATGACATAATATACATCTGTTATGCTACTTAGATACTTCCTCAAAGACTATGTTTAGCAGCTGGCGATTTCTTTGTTCTTCAAAAAATCTGATTGAGGCTGATTTTTATTAGAATAGAGTGAACGTTTTAAGAAAAAGATATGTATTATTTTATGAGTTTCATGACAAGAAAGACAATATTTTTAAGTGAGAAAATATATCTTTTTAAAAATTATGAAATAGCTTTTAAGGAAAGGTCCCACTAAGTGTAAACAAATGAAGTAGCTAAGAGCATGCCTCTTACGTTAAATAAGCTGGTTTCTAACTACATAAAAGCTGAGTAATATTATTTATTCCATTTAGTAGATTTAATGTTATAGAAATTTATTTAATAGGTTTTAGGTACTTAAAGTGTAAAATTGAGATAATAATAACACATGGGTTTATTTGAGAGTGAAATTATACCCCATACTCAAAATCCATAGCACACTTACTGGCATATTGCAAACTGAGTGTGTTTATATATATATATATTTTTTTTAACTGAATATATATATTTTAACTGAATATATTTTTATTGTTATCATCATTATTGTAATCATCTTTTTGCATAACCAAATGGTGACTTATGAATAGTTCGTAAAATAAAACAGAGAATTAAAACACATATTCTCTTGCCTATTAATCACTCTGATAAGCATATAGTAGTTATATTCATAAATTGTATGATGTGGTGTAAATTGCAGTAGAAAGTACATGTATTTCAATTGTAATTTCTTACAAAAAAAGAATAGATAAAATTGTACAAATTCAAATGTAAAGATACAGTAGCCATTTCCTATGGTGATGTCATGTTTGCCTTATTCTTCATAATATGTGTGGCCTTGTGTTGTTGTCGTCTGTGCATTTGAAGAAGCAGATACTTGTTTTAGTCCTTAAGCACTTTTTTTGGCAAATAAAGACCTTCTTCTCCCAGATTCTCAGGCTGGTGGGAACAGCTATGGGACCAGAGTGCAGCAGGGATAGAGCTAGGTTATGTTGCTTCTCCAAAGTGTAGAGGTGGGTTTGTTACCCGAGTATGTTATCAGCTGAGGCTACTCCCACATCCCTTGCTGGATTGGGCTGGTCAGAGGACCATGAACAAGTGGGACTGTAGCAGAGTCGATAGAAAGACGTGGTTGCTTTCAGACAACACTACAATCAACTGTCCTGCCACCAGAGTGTAGGCCTGCCTTCACAAAGTGACTCTCCTTAATCTTGGGTGTTACCAGGGTTTTGCAACCTCCTGCCTGTGTGCCAACGCTCTCACAAAGGCACATTTTTTTCTGTGGATGGCCAACAAATTATATGTCCTGTGGGGGAGGGATGAGTAATGTGGACTTCTTATTACATCATCTTACTGACATCATCTTAACATTAATTTTAAAGTATAAACTTACAAGATTTAGACTTTAAAATTAATGTTAATATCACCTTAATATATTTATTTCTCCTTTAATCACCTAAATAATTGAGAAGAAAAGCATTCACATAACATAACCTAGACTATTCATAAATTTGTAAGCAGGAAATTAAGCAAATAAAATATATTGTTGTAACTGATATCATTTTCTCCATCCTCATTTAAGATCCATCAAACTGAGAGGTATAATTATTTGATGAAACACATCTCCATTACCTAGTTCTATCCTCTAATTATGATATGTTTGCATTGCCACTGGTAATGGAGGAATTAGTTTACCGAAGCAAGAAATCAATAATTCAAACTTATAATTAAATTTTATTATAATGAGAAAATTCATACATTAATGTGGACTCAATCTACTATTTCTTCTCAATAGTTATTTTCTAATCCATGCATAATTAAATATGCAAATTAAAATATCTACTATCAATGTTGTTATATTTTTGTTAAAATCAATAAGGGAAGATACATAGAACAGCTCTATAATTTTATGGATATGCAATAAATATAAAATTAATAAATACTAAAGAATGTTTTTCAAATGTGTCATTTATTGCAAATCAATGCCAATTAAGAAATGAGTTATCCATTTTCCTTTTTGGAAGTCTTACGTATTTTAATATGAGTCAGTTTTTTCTTCATCAGTAATCATGCTTATCCATCACAGATAGGACTGGCTACAAAATTTGTGGGGCCTCCATGCAAAATGAATATCCTGGAACCCTTGTTCCCAAATTTATTGCTGATTTCGAGAAAGTGACAGCCAGAGCATTAAACTTAAGTGTGGGGCTCTTCTGAATGTTGGGCCCTGTGGTAACTGCAAACATTTAAAAAAGACATTAAGACAGAAAATAGAAAGGGAGGAGAGACTTTCCTACTTATTATATGAATTATACTTATTATATGAAGCTACTATTACCCTGATACAAAAACCACACAGAATAAAAGAAGAAAAATAGAAGACAGTATCCTCATGGTAGATGCAACAATTCCTATCAAAATGTTGGCAAGTACAACTCAATAATATATAAAAACATTATAACCATGATCAAGTGGGATTTATTGCAGAGATATGGTTTGGTTAATATTAAAATATCAATCAATGTATTTTACCATATTAACTAAAGAAGAAAAATCACATGATCATATCAAGTGATATAAAAAATTGATAAAACTCAACACCTCAAGGAAAAGATCTCAGAAAATAGGAGTAAAGGACAACTTTCTCAACTTTGTAAGGAACATTTACAAAAATATAGTTAATATCACATTTAATACAGGACTAGATGCTTTATTCCATTAGAATTGGAACAAACCAATAGAAAATGCGAACAAGCCAATGATGTCCACTATCAACACTTTTATTTAATGTAATGCTGGAAATTTTAGCTAAAGCAAGAAGGCCAAAAGGAAAAAAAAGGGGAGGGAGGGAACATTAAAGGTTTCTGTATCAGAAAGTAAAAATTAAACTGTTCTTATCTGTAGATTCATGATTATTTATGTAGAAAATCCCAAGGAATCTACAAAACTAATATTTCTAACTTCTATAGATAATAACTGAGTTTAGCGACTTAACAGGATACATGATAAATATACAATGATCAATTGTATTTGTATATACTAACATGAGTTTGTGATTCCAAAATTAAAATATGTTAATTAAAATATAATGGAATATGTATTTTGTATATATTATATTTCATATAATTAATAGTTAATGTGTTTGTAATAACCTAAATGAAATTTTAAAATGAAGACAGAGGAATCAGTAGTCTATTTGATTTCAAGAATTATTATATAGAGTTATCAAGATTGTGTGATATTGATGATGCATAGATCTGTAGAAAAACGGTACAGAATAAATAAACCACAAATAGACACACACAACAGGGCTCACACTTTGTACAAAAACTACTTCAAAATGTATCATGTACTCCAATGGCAAATTTAAAACCATAAAATATTTATTAAAAAAATAAAACCTAGGGGTGCCTGGGTGGCACAGCGGTTAAGCGTCTGCCTTCGGCTCAGGGCGTGATCCCGGCGTTGCGGGATCGAGCCCCACAATCAGGCTCCTCTGCTATGAGCCTGCTTCTTCCTCTCCCACTCCCCCTGCTTGTGTTTCCTCTCTCGCTGGCTGTCTCCATCTCTGTCAAATAAATAAATAAAATCTTTAAAAAAAAAAATACGGTATATTATTTAAAAAAAAAAAAAACCTAGAGGAAAAAGAAAACTAGGAGAAAAGCTTTTGGATCTATGACTACATAAAGAATTGTTAAATGTGATAAAAATGTGATAACAAAAACACAGTCCACAAAAGGAAAATTTGATGAACCAGACTGCAATAAAATTAAAAGAAAGAAAAAAAAAAAAAAACTTTTGCTCTATGAAAGACCCTGTTAGAAGTTGAAATGGCAAGCAATAGTATGAGAGAAAATATTTTCAAACCACATATCTAACAAAACGTTAGTATCTAGAAGATGTTAAGAACTTTTGTTATTCAATAATAGAAATTTCTGATTATTTAATAGGCAAAATACATGAAGAGACATTTCATAAAAGGGGATGTGTGTGTCGTAAATAAACATATCAAAAGATTTTCAATATCATTAGACATTAGGAAAATACAAATTTTTACCCACCTATCAGAATGTCTAAAATAAGAAACAAAGACAACACCAAATGGTGACAAAGATGCAGTAAACCTGGATCACTTATACATCGTATGTGGAAATGTTAAGATGGTCAGCCAAAAAACTAAACCTGCACCTAACAGATGAACCAAAACTGAATTCCTTAACATTTGTCCTAAAACATGAGAATTTAGGTTCACACAAAAACTTGTACATAGACATTTAGCAGTTTTATCTTTAATAGCTTAAAAGTGGAAACAACCCAGATATCCTTCCACAGGTGATTAGTTAAAACAAACTGTCTTACAATGGAATACTAACTAGCAATAAAGAATAAACTCTTGATACAAGCTTAATAAACCCTGTAGAATATCTGGAGCATTTTGTTGAATGAAAAAAAAAAAAAGTGAATCTCAAAAGATTACATACTGCATGGTTCCACTTTATAAGATTCTTGAAATGACAAAATTTTGTAATGGAAGACAGATTATTGGTTTCTAGGGATTGGAGGTTGGGGACAAGTAGATGTGGTTTTCCTAGAGCAATATGGAGGATCTATCTGATAATAAAAATATTCTGTGTCTTGACTTTATCAATAGCAATATCCTGACTGTGAAATCAGACTACAGGTTTACAAGATGTTACCACTAGGAGAAATAATAAAGGCTACAAAAAAAAAAAAAAAAAAAAACCCTCTTTGTATTATTTCTTACAATATGATTCTACAGTTATCTCAGCATATTAATTTTAAAAAAGAAAATTAAAAGGTAATTTTGTCTATAAAAATTGATGTAAAAAATGAAATTAGTAAATAGTATTTCTAAAATGTATACATTTATACGAATATTTGAGGCAGGATTAAAGCAAAATTTGTCCAAAGAAATAATGACTCAATAATAAATAATCTGTCAATGTAATTTAATTTATCACTAGATAAATTAAAAATTAGGGGATTATTTCAATATATACAGAAAAGATAAAGTTCCCTTCTATTTCTATTTCAAAAATAAGTTCAAAACATATATATATGCATATATTTATATGTATATTTATTTTAAAAAACTCATCAATTTAGTAACAAAAGCATTTTCTCAGTTTGTTAAAGATAATATAAATAGTCTGCAGCAAATGTTGTATGAGCAAGAGAAAAACAAAGATAAGTAGACCAGCCATTATTAACTATTATTGCTGCTTTTTACTATTTGCCCTAGAGGAGCTAGTGTAATCTACAAAAATGTAAAATGAAATAAGAAGCAGAAATATTTTAAGAGAAGAAATAAACCTTCAATTATTAGTAATGTAATTATCTATATAGAAAAAACAATGGAGAATTTATAGAAACTGATTAGAAAGTTTAGCAGCATTGCTACATAGAACACCATGTAATCTACACCAGCAATAATCAACTATTATTAAAAATAAAACAGCATTCACAATGCCAATACTACTTAGAAACTGAACAAAATAATTTAACAAATAATACAGAGAAGCTCTATATAGATAAATATTTAGCTCTATAATATAGACTAAATTTTATGTTAAGAATAGAACATTGCATATTTTGGGGGTGTGAAATTATATTATAAAATGTTAGGATTTATACACAAATCAGTGATTCAGTGCAAAACAAATAAAAAATTCCACTATTTTGTGACTCAGAACATTTCTTCTGAAATGTTTATGTATCTGGTGTCTGAGTCTCTTGACAAACTCCCACCACATGAAGAAGTCAGAGTGGAAAATGTGCCATGCAACATGAAAGAGAGAACAGTCAGGTTGTAAACAATAAGATTATATACTAAGGAAGCAAAATTATGTATGAGCCAAGAGATCCCTATCAGGTTAACCCAGGAAATGAAGTTCATGAGAAATGTGATAATGTGCGTGAAAATTTTCTACTAGCCTCTTATTGATGATTAAATGCCTTTCTCATGTGAGTGGTTTTTTTGTTTTTTTGGGTTTTTTTTTTTTTAAAGATTTTATTTATTTATTTATTTGACAGAGAGACAGCCAGCGAGAGAGGGAACACAAGCGGGGGGAGTGGGAGAGGAAGAAGCAGGCTCCTAGCGGAGAAGCCCGATGTGGGGCTCGATCCCAGAATGCTGGGATCACACCCTGAGCCAAAGGCAGACACTTAATGACTGCGCCACCCAGGCGCCCCTCTCATGTGAGTGTTGACACCTACATGTCTTATGTTTTTTGTTATCAAATTTAACTCTGAAAATAATGAGAATTTATGATCCAAGGAAACAAAATTAGAGCCACAAAGTCCTTCGAAAATGCAAATTCTTCATATTGTATGTGAAAGAACAGACATGCAGGGAAAATTTAAGAAATTTTCTCAAGGTCACTGAGCTGAAAGTGACAGATTTACAGATTTGGGATTAGAACTCCTTTCTTCTGATACCTGTTTCTTTATTCTTTCCACCAAATCAAATGATGTTGTTTTACCTGTGTCCACATTCCTATTTTTTGCATACATTCCAAATAATTTATTCTCAGCTCAGGAGGCTGAGTGCAGTGAGTCTTTTTTCTAACTGTTGGTCTACTTGCCTCTATTTCTAGTCTCTGGCCGTTACCACAAAATGGTCAGATTCAATCATGTATGAGAATCTTTGGATGATGTTGATACACAATTTTATTGTCATCAAAATCAAAGGGGTAATAATGGAGATGTTTACTGAAGAGTAATTTTTCAACTCAAATAATTTATGTTAACTTTTAAAGTATTTAAAGTATAATTACAAAATCAAATGCATATTGTTAATTCCTTCATTGATTATTTTACTCAACTATTGGTGACTTTCTCTTCCTATGCTCAGTGCTAGGCTTATAGATATGATTAGTAAATTCAAGGGAAGAGAAAAACATTGAAAAGACCCAAAACCAATCATAAGACTGTTTTCAAAGCTTCATTCACTAAGAATCGAGAGATTACTTTTTAAACATTTTTCTGGATACCAAGTTTCCTTTTGCTATTTTAACAAATTTACTAAAATTTAGTGGCTTAAAACAACATACATTTACTCTCCTACAGCTTTTATATGTCAGAAATCTGACATGGACCCATTGGGCTAAAATCAGCTTATCAGCAGGGCTGCATTCCTTTGTGGAGACTGTAGGGGAGATTGCAAAACATTTCCTTCCCTTTCCTAACTTCCTTGGTTCATCTTCTCTTTCATCTCTCTTCTTCCTCTAGCAACCTTTTATCTCTGTGACCATTCTTTTGTAGTCATATTTCTCTCTCATCACAGCCATCATAGGTTCTTTACCTTTTAAGGATTCATGGGATTAGATTGCGCCTGACTGGATAATGCAAGATAATCGCTCAATTTTAAAATACTTCAATTAATCATATCTACAAATCCTTTTTTTCCATTCAAGGTAGCATAGTCATAGTTTCTGGAGATAATGATGTGGATGTTTTAGAGAGGCCATTATTCTGCCTACCACACTGGGTGATTGCGGGAGAATTTAATGATTTGATGATTAAGGCATTCTCAATTGAATGTCATGGGGATTACACACAGGTTTTCCTGCTATCTGAAATTTTGATTTATCACACTTTAATTTTATGAAAGACGTACATTGGTACCTGTTTTTACTAACTGAAAGAAATCCAAAGAGGATTTTCACTTTTATGAAATAGTAATTACTTCTTTTGCTTTATGCCATTTCATTTTATGGAAGGTTTCATAGGAATGCTGTACTTTCAAATAGTGGGGAGAAGCTGTACCAGTCCTTATTGACATAGTTTTGGAATATAGGTGAGGTTCAGTGGGGTAGAGTCCAGAGCCAACTGCCGAGAAAGAATTTTTGAGACGTCTTTGGTGCAAAATGGTGGTTTATTAAAGCATGAGGACAGGACCCACGGACAGAAACAGCTGCCTCCCCAGGATTGTGAGAGGTGGCTGATTATATACTATGGGGTTGGAGAAGTAAGGAAAAAGGGAGGTTTCAAAAGAACTTTCATATGCTAAAGAGGACCTACAAAATACAAGGTCTTGCCATTGTCAGGTTAAGGTTGTTTTTCCCCTCCAGCAAGGCATTAACATTAAGATTGTTGGGAGGTTCTTGGAAGAATGTCACACCTATCCCACTCAGGATTGGGGGGTGGGGGGAGGTTGCAGCGCGTCCAATTATGCTTTGTCTTCCGCCAGCCTTCTGCTCCCTCATCATTATGACTATTGCTATAAAACCAGAGAAGCATGCAAAAATATTGTCGAAGGGTTAAAACAAAGAGTTAAAAGTAAGGTGGTTATAGGTACAGTGGATTGGAATGAGATTAGGCTAACAGACCGTTTAGGAACTTTTAACTACAATTGCAAAAAATAGATTCAAAGGATAAGAAACCAGTTGTTATTTCATTTCACTAATTATTTCCTTTTAGCTCATTTAGTCTCCTCTAATAGAGGGTCCTCTAATAGACTAATAGAGGGACTCTAATAGAAGAGCCCACCTCTATTACTGTTAACCTAAGGTAGAAGAGGAAGGCTAGCACAAGAATCTTAAGACTGAGGAGGAGGTTTATACAGTGTTCATTCTACAGCTGTTTATTTATTTATTCATTTATTTATTTATTTATTATTTTTTTTAAGATTTATTTGAGAGAGAGAGAAAGACAGAGACAGAGACAGTGACAGCATAAGCGGGGAGGAGAGGGAGAAGCAGGCTCCCTGCTGAGCAGGAAGCCAGATGTGGGCTTGACCTGAGAGAAGGCAGAGGCTCAACTGATTGAGCCACCCAGGTGCCCTCTACAATTCTTTTTAATGTCATATGTTTTGGTTTAAATTTTTGTAGCTCTATCCAATTAATTTGAGAAAAAATCACCACTAATACATAAATTAGCCCTATTACCTCCTATCCTTCTATTTTGTAATCATCTTGTATATGGTTTAATTTAGAATGATATTTTTGTTTCTGAAAATACAGCTGCCTTTTCGATATTTATTAAGCAGATCTTTTGCTCTGTACCTCAGTAGTTTGATTGCTTTTCCAAGTTGAAAGCGTTTAAAATGATACAATATCACAAATTTCCAGACAACCATACAGCAAAAACTTGGTTTTGCATGTAAGTATCTGCAGTTCACGCATCAATAGGGAAATTTGTTTTCTTTGACATTGTGTGAAAGATTTGACTATAATTTCTGTATTGAGAACTGATCTCCTTAATCAAAACTACTACTTTATCCAATATATTACTAATATATCCACAATGAAATAAAGACAACCCAGGTGAGACAGCTGGAAGAATAGGTTTACATTATATGCCCCCATTCAGGCAGACATTTAAAAAATATATTTGACTTAAAATTTATGATTTAAAAACTGAAAAATTAAGTCATTGATGCTTTCTGGAAGCAGAATTTAAGGCAAAAAATATATCAAAGTAGGTTGGACTTATAAACTACAAAAAATATATCAAAGTAGGTTGGACTTATAAACTACAAAAAACTTTTACATGAAGAAGCCATGCCTAGATTTGGAGAAATGTTAATTCTACCAGTTACAAAAACACACTTTATTAAATGAAACAGTACGGAGAATAAAACACTCTTTTTTTGACACTGTTGCTAATTTTCCTCTGAAATTAGATTGTAGGTGTAATTACAAACTTTTATCATGATTTTCATTTTTGCCATGAAATGAAGCAGAGTAAAATCCTGGCTTCCATTGTTATTCCTGTCCTGCCCTGTCTGTCTCTCTCTGTCTCTGTCTCCTTGCCCCCACAAGCATGCACACACAAACACATACACACATACATACATACATACACACACAACCACATACCCCTGTATTCTATTTCTGTAAAGAAATTTAGTGGGCATTGAATGTAATGGCAGCACATTTGGTAACTTTCTTTTTCTTTTCTCTAGAGAAATAAGACCTAAAGAAAAATGCTACCTTAGGCCACCATGTTTAAAGAGCTTTCCATGGAATTTTGAAGTTTCCACTCAAACCTGTGAATCAAAGATCCTTAGACAATTAAAGAGAATTTCCAAAACTGAGAATGGTTAATAATGGATATAAATTAAAAATAAAACTCTAGGGAATATAGGAAAAATAAAAGACTCAGAAGAACACTTGAAAAAAGTTTGGATTGACCAAATATAAGCATTTGGAAAGAAATTTTATTAATCAAACTATATCAGAATATGATATAAAATGAAGAGAATAAAATTAGGCCTTAACATCACAGATAATTTTGGAGAAAAAATATTTAATAGCAAGATTGTAATATAAAGTTGAAAAAATACAGCAAAAGCTAGAACAAAAAGATAGCTTGAGAGAAAAATAATATACTTTAAAATTGGTCCAGAGTTCTGAAAATTGTATGTATTCCAGAATGTGATAGCAACAACAAAATGTAGAAAATTATTTTTCTTAAGAAATAATACAACAGTTTTTGCAGCTAAAGGACATACGCTACTAGATTGAAGGTACCAATAAATGTCAAGATAGGTTAAAGGAAATGAAATCCACCAAATGATATCACTAAGAAATATCAGAAGCCAGTGGTAAACAGAAATACTAAACCTTACAGAAAAAATAAAATAAAATTGTGTCACTTATGAGTGAGAATTAAAATGGCATTTCACTGTTCACTGATAACAGTAGATGATCAAAAACAATGAAGCAGTTCTCACAAAATAAGGGAAAACATTTTCACTAATGAATTCTATAACTGATATTTGAGTAAAATAAATACATATGGCAAGAATAAAATGTTTCATTGTACTGAATATAAAAAAAATAAAAGACAGTAGCATAATTAGAAATTTATAATAATTATAAACTCAGTATGACCCAAATTAAGAGTGGTTATTCTTGAAAAACTTTACAGAGAGGAAGGAAACATACAAGGTTATAAATAAACACCAGGAATCTAAACTGAAAGGGTAATCACATTTCATACATTTTAATACAGAAATATTAATATTGAGTAATATCCTAGTGAAGTTGCTAAAATCTGAAATAAGTGAATAATGAAACAATTGACTGAAACAATTGAGTGCATGCAGGGAATGTGTTTGTGTGGATTTGTGTGTGGTAAGTGATGTGGTCCTGGTGTTGCTGTTGGTGATAATAAGAGGGAAGAATCAGTAAGCAGGCTGGACTCACAATGTCAAAAGAAAAGAACAAATTTAATTCTCAAGGCAAAAAAGTGTGAGTGAAGAAATTTATATCAAAGCAATTTTTATTGAAGTACAGAGGCAAAGAGGAGATACTCTCATGTATTCAAGAACCTAGCACCAGTGAAGGTTTCTTTAAAAACAAAGAGATCTGCATGATAATAAAATCTAACTAACTAATATATCCATGGATAACCCGGATAAGTCACCTGGTGCTGAGTACTGGGCACCTTAACATAGAGGACCAAGGTTAAATAACGGAGAGAAACATTTATCATAGGAAACTGTCATGGACAACAAAAAACTAATGTTATAATAAAAAGGAGTGAAATGGATGGCACTGGAGGAGATAATGCTAAGCGAAATAAGTCAAGCAGAGAAAGACAATTATCATATGATTTCTTTCATCTATGGAACATAAGAACTAGGATGATCGGTAGGGGAAGAAAGGGATAAAGAAAGGGGGGTAATCAGAAGGGAGAATGAAACATGAGAGACTATGGACTATGAGAAACAAACTGAGGGCCTCAGAGGGGAGGGGGTGGGGGATTGGGATAGACCTGTGATGGGTAGTAAGGAGGGCACGTATTGCATGGTGCACTGGGTGTTATACGCAACTAATGACATCGAACTTTACGTCGGAATCCGGGGATGTACTGTATGGTGACTAACATAATATAATAAAAAATCATTAAAAAAATAAATAAATAATAAAGAAAGAAATAAAGAAATAATATAACAAGATAATGTGACTATTAAATAAAAAAAAGAGTGAAAGCAAAAATAAGAAAGAAGGGTGGGGAGATGCAGGAGTACTCAAATGGGGCTGTGAAGTGCAGTGGTACTAATCTTACCTTCTTTGCAAGAATTTACGTTGAAAAACAATAATAAGTTAAAAAATATTTTTTAAAAATTTGTTTAGATTTACTATGAATATTTGTTAATTATCATCCTAAAATTAATGATCAGGAAAATTAAAGTAAAAACAAAATTTAATCAAGATGTAAAAGGAAAAGCACAAGTTTATCAGTTTTTGTATTATTTGTAACAAAAGCCAATAGTTCCAATCCCAATTTGGGAATCAGAAATATACATGGATGCATGTTACACAAATATGGATATGTTGTACAAACTTTGAAGTTTATTAAATACTAAGTACAAACATTACACAGAGAGAAAAAGTAATCTATAAACCTTGAAGTAGAAAAACCCCAGAGCATTAAAATAAAATTCACGTAAAAATACGATAAAAGTTTCAGACTAAATATATTTGCTGGTCTAACCAATATAAATGGGATAAATGTAAATTTGCAAAGAAAAAGGATGACTTTAAGATTAGCTAAATAACATAGTTCATCCATATATATTCATGCCAGAGATGCATCTAAGAGAAAGTGTTTCAGAAATGTTTAAACTAAGAGCATGATCCAAAGAGTAAAAGAGTTCTTATGTCACATAATTTATACACTTAAAAATGGAAATGTAAATATACAGAAACTGTATGGAGATAGTTAAAGAAATAAATTCTTAGTCAGACCTGGTTTTTTTTGAACCCATGGTAAATCAAATGAAAAATTGATCAAGGAAATATAAATCAAATGTATCTTTAATAATAAGAAATACGATTTTATTTTTAAAGCTCATGAAATATGTTGTTTCTCTCTGCTAGGTCCCAAGGTCAAAATCAAATAAAATTTAAAATAAAAATAGTAATGATAACAGTTTCCAATTGCATTCTGACAAAAGGAGAGATAATTAGCTGCAATTATAGTTTTTATATAGGATATAATTAGCAGCAAATCAGAAATAGTAAGTATTCTTGAAGGTATCAATAAAAATATAGCATCCAGGAATAAACTTAGTGAAATTATACAAATGCTTTATGAATGTTTAAACCTTTACTGTAAGACAGTTACAAAATTTAAGTAGTCACTCATGTACTTGACTAGGAAAACATAGTATTACAGAGAAAATATCTGTGATCAGCACCAGGCGATGTATGGAAGTATTGAATTACTATATTGTACACCTGAAACTAATATAACACTGTATGTTAACTAATTGGATTTAAAATAAATTTTTTTTTTTAAAAAGAACATCCTTTACAAGTGTCTTTAGTACAGATTTCTTGATAGCGAATGTTCTGTTTTTGCTAGCCTATAAATGTTCTTTTTGCACCATTTTTCTTGAAAACTTGTTTTGATGGTACACAGTTCCAGGTTGAGAGTTATTTTCTCTCAGTTCTCTGAAGATGTTCTTTTCCTGTCTTCTGAATTACATTGTTTTGAAAAAGTCTACCCTCAATCTAATTGTTGTTTCTTTATAAAAGAGATTGTTTCTCTCTGGCCCTTTTTAATACCATCTTGTTTCTGATGTACTATGATTAACTATAAAGTGATTTGAAGTGTGAAAAAAAAGAAAGAGAGAACTATATCTGAATATACCTCACATATCTGCACAAATATGGTAATCTATATGTGACTTGCTGAGAAGTGGAGTTTTTTTTTCTCCATTTTTTTCTCCACTTTTAATCCCATTATTCACTCCCAGCCTATATGTAAAAAAAATGCCAGTAAAGGATGAGAGTAAGCCAGTGTCTTTGAAAGGAATGATGGGTGTCTTAGTTCAGGCTCATATAACAAAATGCCATAAAACTATATGGCTTGAAAGCAACAGAAATTCATTTCTCATAGTGCTAGAAGCTGAAAGTGCAGGAAGCAGTACAGGCTCTCTTAGGTTCTGTTGAGAGCTGTCTTCTGAGTTGCAGACGGGTTTCTCTTGTATCCATCTTCCTATGGCAGAGGGCAGAAAGAAGAAGCAAGCTCTTGCCTGATTCATGAATACTAATCCTATTTATGAGAGCTCCACCCTCAACCTCATCTTAATTACATCCCCAAAGTCTCATCTTCTAATACTATAAGGTTTTGGGATTGTTGGGTGGGTAGGATTAGTCAGATTGAGGGAAATGTTGAGGTGGTCGTGGTCAATGTAAACTATGAGTGGTCACCATTAGTGTGCATTGACAGAGTTCATGCTGGCAATGAAAGAGTGCAGATGTGTGGGTATCATCTGCACAGAAGACATAGTTGCCAAATTCCAACAGCACCAGTCAAAAGAAACTTTGTTTCCTTTTATCATCCTTTGAAAATTCAACCCTAGACGAGTTAGAAGCAGCACCTAGCACAACAGGAGATGCTGTGGAATGAGAAAGGTGAATGATAGGGTCTTATTTCCCTTTACTTTTCTTCAACAAACAAATGGACATGTGTCTTGTCTGAATTGTGGTAGAGCTGTGTGTAGAAAAAAAAATTTAAAGCATTGAAAAAGTTAATTTTGATTAGACTGTACTTAGTAATCACTTCAAGTGAGGTTTTCAAATACCTGTATGTTTTTTGAAACCATCTGGGGTCTACTTGAGAATTCAGAAGTTATTGAAGGCTACAGGCTGGGCTGGAGCATAGTGGTTGGGAATTAAATAGATGTTTCCTGATATGTCTGCCAACTTCAGACATTCAATAAAACAGTTATAGGATTTATTATTATGCTTCAGAATAAATAAATGAATAGATAAGTGTTAGTATGTCAGAATAATACCACAAATTTAGATGAAAAAAGATAAGCTGGAAAATATTGATAATGTTAACCAAAAAGCAAAGTTTTCAATGTGCAAATAAAAATTTAGATTAAAAAAATTATCCTGATATGTAAAATATAAGAACAAACAGTTCAAAGAAAAATAGATATCACAACCAGTAAATACACACAGTAATGCTTGCTTCACCTATGAATCATAAAATGTAATTTTCCATTTGTATTGGAAAGCATTTTTAAAGTTATCTTTTTAAAAAGAAAATATCAAGTGTTGATTAGTATATGAATAAAGGGTACTCTCATATATTCTTTCTGTGTGTGGACAAATTATTGAAAACTTTATGGACAGTGATTTGGCAACATCTAAAATGTCTCTAGTTTCAAATAGTAGCTGTGATAAATGAATATTTATACTAATCATCATAGTGAATTTGCCTCTTACCAAATTATCTTGCTCCTAAAACTTACGCATTTGGAAATCTCCTAATTTAAATGATAGTAAGATGCCTTCAAATATTATATTGATAAATAGTGGGTGTTTTGTATTTCACTTTTACAAAGATCAGAAAAAAAGCATGACTTGAACACTACTTTTCTCTTTTAAGGATTTATTTATTTATTTTGAGAGAGAGAGCACATGAGCATGCATGCTCAGAAGTTGGGGGAGGATAGAGGGAGAGAATCTTCCAGCAGAGGCAGGGCTTGATCTCAAAACCCATGAGATCATACCTGAGCAGAAACCACGCTCAATCGACTAAAGCCACCCAGGCACTCCAAAGAAGCTACTTTTGTTCTGCAGCTTGTAATGATTAAAATATAGTGGGTATGTTCTACAGTCAACCATGTTAATATCATTTACAACCTCTAATTATTATCTTCTCTGATTTTTCATGTAGATTACTTCCATACTCTTTCTGTTCCCTGGATTTACAGGCAATAGTAAAAATATTTTATGGTATAAATTACTTTTCTATCATTCTAGAGAGTAGTCTAGAGGATGGAGCTCTAATGTGTGTGTGTATAAAAGAAATAACATGTATGATCACCTTTAGAAATTATAATCAAATATATAGTGGCTAAGGGCTTGAGTTCTCATCAATTCCAATGTTTTTACATTTGAGATGCAGTTTGCAAATGTTTGAATATTCATAGTGTTTTCTTAACCTGCTTTAAATAAGAATAACAATAATGCAGACTGAATAGAATTAATTAGTAATGAGCATTTTATTTTGTTAAATGTAGATACTTGAAGAACTTGTCCAGTAGACTGAAAGGGATGACATGACATAAAACAGAATATTTTGTGTTGTAATAGAGAGGACTTCTGTCCCCTTTTCCTGTATCATGTATTTGGTTAACCTTCTATACACTAATTCCCTGCTCCAGTTGGGCCATACCTAATGCTCTTCCTAGGAAACTTACGTGCTTTTTGGAATATATAATTCACATCTTCATAGGTAGAAATTTAAGGCTCCAGGGTAGTTTCACGAAGGAAGAATATTCTCTTCCTTTCAAGGTCCTTCTAGCTGGACTAAGAATCAAACTGACATGAGACTGATTAACAGGAGAAAATTGGGGAATCCATATAGACATGAGATTCCAAAGACAGTGAGGTAACATGATACTTACACGATCTAAGGAGAGAGGTAGAAGTCTGAGGATACAAAGTGGAGAAAATAGGGGTGCCTGGGTGTCTCAGTCAGTTCAGCCTCTGACTCTTGATTTTGGCTCAGGTCATGATCTCAGGGTTGTAAGGTGGAGCCCCACCTCGGGCTCAGTGCACAGTCTGCTTGAGATTCTCCCTCTCCCTCTCCCCCTCCCAGCACATGCTCTCTAAATAAATAAATAAATAAATAAAATCTTAAAAAAAATGAAATGGAGAAAGACCATTAGCAGGAAGGTGAGAGGAGGTGTTTAGAAAACAAAGGTTGCCCTATTATGTTAGTTGGTTTCTTAGGTAAAGAGGAATCTCTGTTAATAGCTTTTTCTGGTACAGCAGGCAGCTGAGGGGGAGGTAAAGAACTTTTCCTAAATCTGCTGGGTTTTTATTACTTTTAACTCAAAGTAATGTTCATGCCAAGTGGCCCATCTTAGGGCTGCCTGCTCTTGGCCCCCATAGTAGTGAAGTTTGATCACAGCATTAGAAGACCATCCAAAGTTAACAGAATACAATAGGCACAAGGAGTTGAAAGAAATCAGGTACAATTAGCAGTAGAATGTCTATGTACAACAAAAAGTTTACAGGTTTTCAGGTTAGATCATAGGCAGAGGGGCCATCTTCTATGAAAGTAATGCCTGGATTTTGCATCCTTCAAGCATGGATTCTTGAGACACAAAGAATCCTAATCTGCAAATCCATTAATCAGGATTGGGGGAAATAATCAAAATGGAATACCTCTAGCACTTTTATAATTACAAATCAAATAAAAAGATTCCCTCTACTGGTCTGAATAATCCTTTAGAAGCCACCTACTATGAGGTTAATAAAGTGTATGTACTCCCATTTTATAAGGTAAAATTATCTGGAAACTGTAGAAATTTTACTTGGTGGCTTGAAATTTCTAATAATCAACCCTATGTTTTTTAGAGATTTTTAGTCCAAGCGTGCTCTACTCCATCTTCAATCTGGAACTAATAATGTGTTGCTTGTGTTGTTGATTAAATTAATATGTAGTGTTCAGTCTCCAAATTCCTAGTGATAATTAAAGTATTCCTAAAATTTAAAGGCTTTTCTTCACACGCATGTATAAATATCAATGTTCTCTTTCTCAAGATTGGTTCAGTAGTTTTTAAGAGAATTTAACATAAGGAGTGAAAATCAAATGTGATTATTAAAAATCAAATACATGTGCTAACTAACATATTATATATTTTCTAAAACAAGAATTAGAGTATATATTATATAGGTGTTAGAAAGTGGCAAGTCCACGTAATGTCATAGTGCAATTCGCAAATATTATATCCAAGGATACAGTATTGAAAGCGGCCAGGGCAAAGAAATTTCTCACGTACCAAGGCAAAAGGTATCAGGATTACGTCAGACCTGTCTACAGAGACCTGGAATGAGAGAAAGGCTTGGGGGGGCATTTTTAAAGCTCTTTCAGAGAAAAACATGCAGCCAAGGATCCTTTATCCAGCAAAGCTGTCATTCAGAATTGATGGAGAAATAAAGACGTTCCAAAATCGCCAATCATTAACCAATTTCGTAACCACGAAACCAGCCCTACAGGAGATATTAAGGGGGGCTCTATAAAGGTAAAAAGGCCCCAAGAGTGATACAGAGCAGCAAGTCACAACCGATACAAAGACTTTAAAGAGAAATGGCATCATTAAAATCATATCTGTCAATAATCTCTATCAATCTAAATGGCTTAAACTCTCCCATAAAACGCCACAGGGTTGCAGATTGGATAAAAAGACATGACCCATCCATTTGCTGTCTACAAGAGACTCATTTTGAACCCAAAGATGCATTCAGACTTAGAGTAAGGGGATGGAGTACCATCTTCCACGCAAATGGACCTCAAAAGAAAGCTGGAGTAGCAATTCTCATATCAGATAGACTGGATTTTAAACTAGAGGCCATAGAGAGAGATACAGAAGGGCACTATATTATTCTTAAAGGAAGTATTCAACAAGTGGATATGACAATTATTAATATATATGCCCCCAACAGGGGAGCAGCAAGATACACAAGCCAACTCTTAACCAAAATAAAGAGACATATAGATAAGAACACAGTAATAGTAGGGGACCTCAACACCCCACTATCAGAAATAGACAGAACACCCTGGCAAAAACTAAGCAAAGAATCAAAGGCTTTGAATGCCATACTCGACGAGTTGGACCTCATAGATATATATAGAACACTACACCCCAGAACCAAAGAATACTCATTCTATTCAAATGCCCATGGAACATTCTCAAGAATAGATCATGCTCTGGGACACAAAACAGGTCTCAGCCAATACCAAAAGATTGAAATTATCCCCTGCATATTCTCAGACCACAACGCTCTGAAATTGGAACTCAACCACAAGGAAAAACCTGGAAGAAACTCAAACACTTGGAGGCTAAGAACCATCCTGCTCAAGAATGACTCGATAAACCAGGAAATCAAAAAACAAATTAAACAATTTATGGAGACCAACGAGAATGAATACACAACGGTCCAAAACCTATGGGATACTGCAAAGGCAGTCCTAAGGGGGAAATACATAGCCATCCAAGCCTCACTCAAAAGAATAGAAAAATCTAAAATGCAGTTTCTATATTCTCACCTCAAGAAACTGGAACAGCAACAGAGGGACAGGCCTAACCCACTGACAAGGAAGGAGTTGACCAAGATTAGAGCAGAAATCAATGAATTAGAGACCAGAACCACAGTAGAGCAGATCAACAGGACTAGAAGCTGGTTCTTTGAGAGAATCCATAAAATTGATAGACCACTGGCAAAACTTGTCCAAAAACAAAGAGAAAGGACTGAGATTATTAAAATTATGACTGAAAAGGGAGAGGTCACGACCAGCACCATTGAAATTGCAAGGATTATTAGAAACTTTTATCAACAGCTATATGCCAAAAAACTAAACAATCTGGAAGAGATGGAGGCCTTCCTGGAAACCTATAAACTACCAAGACTGAAACAGGAAGAAATAGATTTCTTAAATAGGCCAATTAACTATGAAGAAATTGAGTCAGTGATAAACAACCTTCCAAATAATAAAACTCCAGGCCCAGACGGTTTTCCTGGGGAATTCTACCAAACATTCAAAGAAGAAATAATACCTATTCTCCTAAAGCTATTTCAAAAAATAGAAACAGAAGGAAAGCTACCAAACTCATTCTATGAGGCTAATATTACCTTGATCCCCAAACCAGGCAAAGACCCCCTCAAAAAGGAGAATTACAGACCGATTTCTCTAATGAATATGGATGCCAAAATCCTCAACAAGATCCTTGCTAATAGAATCCAACAGTACATTAAAAGGATTATCCATCATGACCAAGTGGGATTCATACCTGGGATGCAAGCATGGTTCAACACTCGCAAATCAATCAATGTGATACATCATATCAACAAGAAAAGACTCAAGAACCATATGATCCTCTCAATTGATGCAGAAAAAGCATTTGACAAAATACAGCATCCTTTCCTGATTAAAACCCTTCAGAGTGTAGGAATAGAGGGTACATTTCTCAATCTCATAAAAGCCATCTATGAAAAGCCTACTGCAAGCATTATTCTCAATGGGGAAAAGCTGGAAGCCTTTCCCTTAAGATCAGGAACACGACAAGGATGCCCACTCTCGCCACTATTATTCAACATAGTACTAGAAGTCCTTGCAACAGCAATCAGAAGACAAAAAGGGATCAAAGGTATCCAAATCGGCAAAGAAGAAGTCAAACTGTCTCTCTTTGCAGATGACATGATACTCTATATGGAAAACCCAAAGGAATCCACTCCCAAACTATTAGAAGTTATAGAACAATTCAGTAAGGTGGCAGGATACAAAATCAATGCCCAGAAATCAGTTGCATTTCTATACACGAATAACGAGACTGAAGAAAGAGAAATTAGGGAATCCATCCCATTTACAATAACACCAAAAACCATGCGTTACCTTGGAATTAACTTAACCAGAGACGTAAAGGACCTATATGCTAGAAACTATAGATCACTTTTGAAAGATATTGAGGAAGACATAAAAAGATGGAAAAATATTCCATGCTCATGGATTGGAAGAATTAACATAGTTAAAATGTCCATACTACCCAGAGCAATCTACACTTTCAATGCTATCCCGATCAAAATACCGAGGACATTTTTCAAAGAACTGGAACAAATAGTCCTTAAATTTGTATGGAACCAGAAAAGGCCCCGAATCTCCAAGGAACTGTTGAAAAGGAAAAACAAAGCTGGGGGCATCACAATGCCGGATTTCGAGCTGTACTACAAAGCTGTGATCACAAAGACAGCATGGTACTGGCACAAAAACAGACACATCGACCAATGGAACAGAATAGAGAACCCAGAAATGGACCCTCGGCTCTTTGGGCAACTAATCTTTGATAAAGCAGGAAAAAACATCCGGTGGAAAAAAGACAGTCTCTTCAATAAATGGTGCTGGGAAAATTGGACAGCTACATGCAAAAGAATGAAACTTGACCACTCTCTCACACCATACACAAAAATAAACTCCAAATGGATGAAAGACCTCAATGTGAGACAGGAATCCATCAAAATTCTAGAGGAGAACATAGGCAACAACTTCTATGACATCGGCCAGAGCAACCTTTTTCACGACACATCTCCAAAGGCAAGAGAAATAAAAGATAAAATGAACTTATGGGACTTTATCAGGATAAAGAGCTTCTGCACAGCCAAGGAAACAGTCAAAAAAACTAAGAGACAGCCCACGGAATGGGAGAATATATTTGCAAAGGACACCACAGATAAAGGACTGGTATCCAAGATCTACAAAGAACTTCTCAAACTCAATACACGAGAAACAAATAAACAAATCATAAAATGGGCAGAAGATATGAACAGACACTTTTCCAATGAAGACATACAAATGGCTAACAGACACATGAAAAAATGTTCAAAATCATTAGCCATCAGGGAAATTCAAATCAAAACCACACTGAGATACCACCTTACGCCAGTTAGAATGGCAAAGATAGACAAGGCAAGAAACAACAATTGTTGGAGAGGATGTGGAGAAAGGGGATCCCTCCTACATTGTTGGTGGGAATGCAAGTTGGTACAGCCACTCTGGAAAACAGTGTGGAGGTCCCTTAAAAAGTTAAAAATTGAACTACCCTATGACCCAGCCATTGCACTACTGGGTGTTTACCCCAAAGATACAGACGTAGTAAAGAGAAGGGCCATATGCACCCCAATGTTCATAGCTGCATTGTCCACAATAGCCAAATCATGGAAGGAGCCGAGATGCCCTTCAACAGATGACTGGATTAAGAAGCTGTGGTCCATATATACAATGGAATATTACTCAGCTATCAGAAAGAACGAATTCTCAACATTTGCTGCAACATGGACGGCACTGGAGGAGATAATGCTAAGTGAAATAAGTCAAGCAGAGAAAGACAATTATCATATGATTTCTCTCATCTATGGAACATAAGAACTAGGATGATCGGTAGGGGAAGAAAGGGATAAAGAAAAGGGGGGTAATCAGAAGGGGGAATGAAACATGAGAGACTATGGACTATGAGAAACAAACTGAAGACTTCAGAGGGGAGGGGGTGGGGGAATGGGATAGACTGGTGATGGGTAGTAAGGAGGGCTCCTATTGCATGGTGCACTGGGTGTTATACGCAACTAATGAAGCATCAAACTTTACATCGGAATCTGGGGATGTACTGTATGGTGGTTAACATAATATAATGAAATAAAATTAAAAAAAAAAAAAAAAAGATGTTCAAGTGAAGCACTGCGATGCCAGGGTGCTCTGTTCATTAAATGGCCACTTATGTATTCGAACAGATACCCTGGAGGTGAAAAAATAAATTATTATGCTTTTATGGGAAAAAAAAAAAAGAAAGAAAGTGGCAAGTTATAAAAATTGTTTGATTTCCTTCAGAGAAAAAAACTTAAAGCTATGATAAGGTAAAATTAATTCCATGATAATCCAAAAGGGCCTCGATTTTAATAGGATTCAATTATGTGCCATAAAAGAAAATAGACAAGAGAAAGAATAATAACATATATCTACCTTAATAAATCTGAGAAAAAGTCAAGAGCAGACCCTTTCTCAAGGGAATAAAAGATAGCTTGTTACACTTTACCTGCCAAGAAGAAGGAGAATGAGAAAGGTAGAGAAAAGTATATAGCATAAAATGTACTGTGTCTCTGAATAAAACTCATGATATTTCCAGAATCCAGAATTCTGCCAGTAAGTACATTCTCTTAGCTAATTAGCATCACAGGAATTGTTTGGGCCAGATCTAGCTGATGTTAAAATCTCATCATTTCCATCCTTGGTAGTTTTCCTTACTTGAGAAAATACTATTTTTAACTGAAAAAATAATGAAAATTTATTTCTCTTCATTTAATATCTTAAAAATATTAAACATTTATATAACTTTTATATTTATATGGTATTTCACTTAGAAAAAAGACTAGAAAAATTTCATCAAAAATATTTACACCATGATTCTATGGTTATTGGGAGTAAGTATATACTTGCTTTTCCTGAAGAATGTACCCTCTTCCTTTCTTGTTTCCAGTTAAGTGGTTAAGTAAATCTCCTCACCTGGTTCTTAATAATATCCATAATAATAATAATAATAATAATAATAATAATAATAATAAAGTGATTCCACCCTAGTTACAGATTTTATTATATTTTAAACTGTTACTGCTTCTCCTTCCTTTAGCCATCAATCAGTTTAAAAGTTAATAAATTCAGGTATTTCTTAAATGTTTTCCTTTACTTAGCATAAGCATGCTTTTACATAGCATTCTACCTTTCTCCATTGCAAAAGCTGAGATTTAAAAAAAATTCTAGGGGCGTCTGGGTGGCGCAGTCATTTAGCAGCTGCCTTCCTCAGGGCGTGATCCTGGTGTTCTGGGATTGAGCCCCACATCAGGCTCCTCCGCTAGGAGCCTGCTTCCTCCTCTCCCACTCCCCTGCTTGTGTTCCCTGTCTTGCTGGCTGTCTCTCTCTGTCAAATAAATAAATAAAATCTTAAAAAAAAATTTTAAACATGACAAAATGATATCCAAATAGACTCCTTCTTTCACAACTTTATGTCACAAATTTGTGATGTTGTGTTAACATGATGAAAACTTTGGGGATATAGGTATTATCAGTAATCCATGAAATAAACTGATACTACACATAGACAGCATTCTTAGAATTATCAGCAAAGCTTCAGAGCATTTCCTTTCCTTAAAATGTCCACAAATATAGTTTACAGAGTGAGCTCTAGAGCTACAGAAACTAAACATAAAAGTGAGTTTAAAGCTTCATATTATTATAGAATTTCAAAGTGGAAAAAAAAAAAAGGCCATTAAATCAGTGTGCCCATCTTCAAGAAATGTAGAGCATTATTTCCTCAGTTATATTCCCCCATGATTTGTCCAACCTAGTTTTAAATGACTAAAGCAATGAGGCTTCCTCTAAGCATCCTTTGGGATACTATCCCATAGCCTAATTCTAAGTACTATTAGGAGTTTTGGTAGGTGTGTGAATTCTCAGGACATTTTTATGCCTTGTTTCAGCAAATTGCTGTTCACAGATGACTTCATCAAAAAAGGTGTCTTTGTATAGAATCAGATGATTGAAAACTCATGCTGCATTTTGCATAATATTTGATAGCTATTACCATCCTGAATAACATGTACTTATTTCCATGACTCATTTTCTTCTATTATGATTTTATATAGTTTGTAGATAGAGTTACTGTGAACTGTCTCATGATGTCTAAAAATGGAAGGTGTGGAAGTTAAATGCAATCAAGTGAGAAAGATTAATTAAAAAAACTTGCACCCTCAGATAGTTTTCAAAGATTGTGAGCTTTTTATTGTTTCTGTGATATGACTACTAATTGTTATAAGTAACTGATTTGACATTCTTTAACAAGTCATTTCAGGGAGTAGTAAGCATTGGCCAGAGAGCAAATATGTGTTTGTATGTACTTCACAGACATACACAGGTATATAGCTACACACATATCTAAATATAAAACAAATATGCATACACACATTTACCTATATTTATTTGTGTGTATTTCTGTATATTTATCTTTCTGTATCAACAATACTACAATAATCCCTGCTATATAGACACATGAAGGAGAGGATCTAGGTTAAAATATAAGTTGGAACCATCTCCACATTAAAATGGTAACTGGAGTCATTTAAAATAGATGAAAATCTCCCAGGACTAACTATAGGATTGTGTGTAAAAATGGGGGCATGGGAAAGATTTGTGGGTGCACCACCATCAAAAAAAACTAAATAAAACAAGGAGAATCTACAAGGAAACAAAAATGGACAGACCAGAGAGGTAATAGGGAATTTAGGAGAATGAGATATGAATATCAAATGACAGTTTGGTGCTCTTAGTACATAAATTTTGAAGTAGGTGAATCTGAGCTTGCACCTGCATTAGCTGTATGACATTACATCGGTTTCCAGATGTCTTGATACCTCATTTTCATCTCATGCAAAAAAAAAGGAAAGGCATAGTTAAGTATATTACAGATTTGAAGTGTGGACTAAATATAGTAATATTTAAATTCCTGTGAGATATAAAGCCACATTTGATATTATTTTATTGTGTATCGCATTAATCCTATAATTAACATTTGTGTTAGAAATGTCAACTTGCAATGATCCAAGTGAAGAATAAATTATTGTGGGAAAAATAGAATAATGTGTTCAACTGACTCTAGAATAAAGAAGCTTCTATTTATATAGATTTTTGTCACATACATTATGTGTGGCGCATTATGCCTACTGTAGAATATTTCCATTTTTCTTACTCTTTTGGTATTTAGGTCCACAAATGAACTCATTAAAAAAAGTCACATATAACAGGAAAAAGCAACACAATCAAATGCCACTACAAGCTAAATTTGATCAAAACATTTCACCATCTTACTTTTTGTGGATATCCGAAAATTCTTAAATAGTGATGGTTTGTCCACTAAGCATTATTTTATTATTTTCCATATACACAAGTTTGAGAAAGGCATAAATTTTAGTAAATGAATTATCCCATTCACTACATCACTTTTGTAAGGCTAATTCCTGCAATTTTGTGTCCCTACCATTATTATTTTGTTGTTCTGTATGTCCCTAAAAGATTGAACCATTAAGCTGAGTTAGTTTTGACCTTTAAAGTGAGATTAGGGGGAAAAAAAAAAAAAAAGAATAGCCCAGTTAAACTGTTGCCATTTGGTTAAAAAAATATTGGATTTATTAATTTTATCATTATTATGTGCGCTGAGTTTTTTTTATATAAGATTACTTTAGAATAAAATCTCATGGTGTTTGTTTATACGTAAAGCCTAGAAAGGTCAAGCTTTTTGGAGACCTTCCAAGTTATATTTCAGAATCCTATTATTTACATTTTTTCATAATGTTAAATGTCATTTTGTTTGCAGGCAGAGAACCAACTTCATTCCTCCATTATATTAATGGAATGAATGAAATTAAAAATGCATCATCAGATTAGTGAACCAGAGGAAGAGAATGCCTATTACTACTTTTAGTCAGACAGCACAATAGTATAGACTCAGAAGGTCAAATGTTTGCTACTGTTGGGTTGTGTTATCACATAAAATGTAGAACAATGAGTTAAGACAAATTATACATAGTCAACGAGATAATGGTTTGCATTCTGTATCTAGCTTATGGATTAAAGGAAAAACATACATAGTATGAAGAGTTAGATACTGTCATCTGAACTAAAAATCTTGTAAAGCTCATCTATGTCTACTACTTTAATTCACCATGTAAATATTCCATCCCCTGGTATTTTATATTTTACCATAATCAAATAGCATATATTCTCAATTTAATTTCATAATTTACTGATATACAGGCATTGCCAATTGAATTATTTATATTAATCATATTGAAAATAAGATCTGCCAGGAACATATTGAAAGTGAAATCAGAAATAGTGAACTTCAAATTCATATTTTATTGCTGTGCATATTGAAAATATAGAGAATCATCAAAATTTAACTTATGTGAAGACACTAAATGTATTAACATTGGGTCTTATTTAGACTTCTGATATCTTTGATCATATCATGATAATGTTCATTTTGACTAGCTATGTCAAACAAAAGTGTCTCTAAATATCTTTATATGTGTTGATCAATCTGCAGTTTTTTCAGTTTCTTACAATCCCCAATGATTGGTCTGCTTGTAATGAATACATTATAGCCTCTTCATAGGCATTTGAGTTTAGCAACCTCATTTTTCCCTCAGCAGTCTTGAAAGTGTAGGTATTGTATATATGCAATCAGATCAAAAACTCTTATACAGTGTGACATAAAACATTGATGTGTTTAAATATACTTAGATTATTTGAACAAATCTTTAAAAATAGTTTAAAAAATTAAGTTGTCTTCTAGAAAATTGATAAGAATTACTTAAAACTCTTCCAGGGAACCTAGGTAATCATTGATTTCCCATAGATGATTAATGTGGTTTATTTATTTTATATCTTCACATAACAAGATATTAACAACGTTAATAACATTCAAACAGAATATATGAAAGCACAAGATCTATAATATTGCTTTAAAATCGGCACATCCTCAGTGGACTTCTTGGGAAATATAAATTAATTGCTGCCAAAAATTTCTCACTTGTCAACTTGTAAAGTGCCAGAATTTTAACTTAATTAAGTACCTTATCTCCAAATACAGTAACCTTATGAGGTACTAGGGGTTATGATTTCAACATATACATTTTGGGTGCAGGAGGGATGCAATTCATCCCATAATAACCCATCTTCCCAAATCATTAAATAAATACATAAAAGAAAATGGAGGGGTGCCTGGGTGGCACAGCGCTTAAGCTTCTGCCTTCTGCTCAGGGCGTGATCCTGGTGTTATGGGATCGAGCCCCACATCAGGCTCCTCCGCTATAAGCCTGCTTCTTCCTCTCCCACTCCCCCTGCTTGTGTTCCTTTTCTCGCTGGCTGTCTCTATCTCTATCAATTAAATAAAATCTTAAAAAAAAAAAAATGGAATAATGAATTTGTAACACTGGGCCATAATCACATACCAAATCAGGTTATAACACTTTAATTTATGTAATTTAGTTATAATAACTTTGTATTTTGTAGGTACATTGGTTGTGTGTGTGTGTAGTATCAGAGAGATCACACTAGAATCTCAACTTACTGTGTTATCTTTCGAAGTTTATTCTGTAAAAACTAGGTTATTATAAAGTTAAAATCTAATAATATATATTATAGTTTGGTTTTAGAGCCCAATAAAGTTTATGTTTCCTAATAAATAAAAATTTACATCCTTTTTTTCAATTCCAAGGTTATGTATTTTCCTTTAGATCATTTAAACTAATGAAAACCAAATAAACAACTCCCTAAAACATAACTGAATTTTATTCTTTTTATATGTAAAGAGAAAAAAAACCCTGAAATTTACATATCATTACTGCACACTAATACATTTTCAAATTGATGATTCGAGTTAAGTTTATGTCATAAATTAGGACTGAAGGTCAAGACATTAAGAACTGAGTATAGTGAGAGTATATAGGAGTGTGTGTGTGTGTGTGTGTGTGTGTATGCAGTAAGTATGTTTCATGGTGTGTGTGTGTATTTATATTTATGTCTTCTTTAAGTAAGAAAACAAAGAAGAAATCAGCTCCCATATTAAATATCAATTATCAGTCTTTTACTGGCCCTCCCTATCAATGCATAGTTTTCTAGGATTTTTGAATAAGATTTAATAAGGTTATATGACATACTTTATGTAAGCACCTCAAGCTTTTGGACATATTCTCAAAAAGAAAAAAATAATTGAGCTTAATACAGAGCCCTGCACATACTAAAGTATTTGGTAAATGTTTGTTAAATATAAAGATCTTCAAGAGTTACTGTGATGCTCGTAGCCAGTTTCCCAAGAATCTACCCTTTCTAATTAGCTTACAACAAAGCCTGCTCTTTTCTGTCTGCTGGGGTCAGCCCTTTGGTGAGGAGGGAAAAAGGGTGTACAATAGGAAACAGAGTAAGTGGAATACTGACAGGAGGAAAAAAGAAGCCAATAGACCAAACCAAGAATCTAATTTATCTTATGCTACCCAAGTCCCCTCCAGATCTAAAAGGACAACTCTTCTCTGGCACTCAGAAGTAGGAGGAAAGGATTATTGTTTGGGTGGAGTGAGATGACTGGAACAAGTCCTGAAATATGTTTCATAACATTCTGGGCTACTGTTTTTCTGATTCAGGTGGTATATTTAAGAATAATAATGTTCATTTGCCTATTCTTTGCCTTATTTGATGGCATTAACAAAGCAGTCCATCTAGCAATGAAACTGAAGTATCTCTTGAATGGGGAGGGGAGAAGGGACAAAAGGAACATCTTCAAACTTTTTAATTAATTTTATTATTTTTATAACCTGAATCAGGGTTGTTTGCTGTAGTCTTGACTGAAAACTTATCAGTAATCATCAGACTTCGTTTTAGTATAAGTGTAAAGGTCATTTGTTGTTGTTATTTGGATGTAAAAATAATTACTTTATCTTTAAAACTGTAGATGGTACTTTGAGCAGATTGTCTCAGAGAATTGCCAAGATATAGATCAGTTTGGGAGTTGGAAGCAGGAAATTAGAATGAGATATGCGGCAAAGTGTCAACAGGCAGCAAATGTGCATATCTCTGCCTTTTTATCAGCTTTTTTTTTAAGCAGCAAAGAGAGACCTGGATAAACAGATCTTTAGCAAAGAAAGAGGAAAATCCTGCATAGGACGCACAAAGGGAGACATCATCTGATGGAGTAAAGTTAAATCTTTCCAAATTTGAACACATGCAGAACCTTAGTTCTATGTTAGATATTATTTAAAAAGGTATGTAATGTTCAAATTAATTGCATAAGACTATTTTAGTAATTCTCATTTATACTTTTTATATATAAAAATGATGAATGTGTTCAGCAAAAATTCGAGATGTTTATTCACTCTTACTACTTAAACAGATGAAAGGAATTGAAAGTTAGTCAACAGAAAAATTGTCTCCCTGCGTAAAACATCAGTTCCATAGAAAACAATATCATAGAGGACAGCCATGTTTCAGTTACAGTGTAATAACCAAGATCTCCGAGAAGGCACATTTAATCAAAATTAAGGGAAAAACCATGGACTAGAGTGACTAACACCAAACAGGGGAAAAGATCTTTGAAACTGAGTGAATGTGGTCTTGGATGGATTATCTGTTCACATGGTTGTCAAGGGAAAGGGTGATGGTTAGAAAAATAAGAAAAGAGTAGCAACTGGCCGTCCAGGGGAGGGTGTGCTGCTGGGCTATATGCTGTGAGGGAGGGTTGAAGCCTCCTGCTGCTTGGCCACAGTAAGCATCAATGTCTTTCTTCTTTGAGTGGATCAAGAGTGTGCTCCAGTTCCTAGGACTCTATAAGAAATCTGGGAAACTTGTAATCTTGGGTTTGGACAATACAGGTAAAACCACTCTTCTACACATACTCAGTGGTCTGACTGATTGGGCCAACACGTTTCTACATTAGATCTGACATCAGAAGAGCTGAAAATTGCTAGAATGCTTTTACAACTTTGATCTTGGTGGGCATGAGCAAGCACATCGAGTTTGGAAAACTTATCTCCCAGCAATCAATAGGATTGTCATTCTGGTGGATTGTGCAGGTCATCCTCACCTCATGGAAACCACACTTGGGCTAAATGCTTTAATGACCGAGGAAACAATTCCCAATGTGCCAATCCATATCTTGGGTAATAAAAATGACAAAGCAGATGCAATCAGTGAGGAAAAGCTCCATGAGATATTTGGGCTTTATGGATTGACCACAGGAAAGGAGAATGTGACCCTGAGGGAGCTGAATGCCTGCCCCAAGGGAGTGTTACTTGCAGTGCGCTGGAGAAGCAAGGCTATGACAAAGGCTTCCACTGGCTTTCCCAGTAAATTGATTGATGTTTGGACAGTGAAACAAAAAAGTTTTATTCTAGACTGATCTTAAAAAAAAAAAGGAAAAGAAAAACAAAAAAGAGGAAAAAATAAGAAAAGAAAGGAAGACTATGAAGAATAAGTTAAAACTATGAGATAATGAAGGAAATAACCTGGGGTTAATAGGTGACAAAGGAATGCCAATGTTATCCTCTGTATTACATCTACAATTTCCAAAGATTTTATTATTGTTATTATTAAGTATTGTTATTATTATTGAAACAAAACTTATGCACACTAGAACTATTTTACAACAGCTTTTTCATTCTCAAGTTCTCTGACTTATTTCTGGTTGATTAATTTTACCTTCTCTTAGATTTTTAGATTTTGTCTGTTTCTGAAAGTATCCATAAAAAAAAGAATTATAGATAGGCAGCTATTTTCTTATGGATTATTGGAAATATTTTTTTGGTCTAAGTCCTGGTTACCATGGTTGCTATAGAAAGTTAATTGTCAATTTAATTCTTCCTCCTATAAAAAGTAATCAATTTTCTTTTCCCAAACCCACCTATTTCCATCCCATTAGCTACTGTATTCTGGTGTTTTATTATGATGTGACTAAGAAATGAATTTACTTATATTTACTTGAATTTACTTATATTTATTCTGCTTTGAATTTGCTGGCTTCTTGGAATTATGAGTTTGTGTCTTTCACAAGGATTTTCTAGAAAATCCTCAGACATTGTCTCTATATTCTGCCTCCGACCTGCCTCTTGACTTACAGAGTTCCAATTAAATATTTGTTAGACCCTTGCTTTACCCTCTGTAAGTCTTTATTTTTTAAAGATTTTTTATTTATTCTTTTGAGAAAGCGAGAGAATATGAGAGCATGATCACGGGGGAGGGTAGACAGAGAGAGAGAAGCAGAGCAGAGTAGGACCCTGGGCTCATGACTTGAGCTGAAGGCAGACACTTAACCAACTGAGCCACCTAGGCACCCCACCGTCTATAACTCTTAATCAGTTTTCTGTATTTTATGTTTTTATGTTCTTCCATACTGCAATCTGACAACATTTACTCTTTACATTTTCTCTCTAGCTGAATTTAATTTGCTGTTAAAATCATTTTTTAAAATTAGCTTATTTTATTTTTCATTTGTAGATCTTATTTTATTTATTTTATCTTTAAAAGATTTTTATTTGTCAGAGAGAGAGAGCTATTGCACAAGCAGGGGGAGTGGCAGACAGAGGGAGACACGGGCTCCCCTCCGAGGAAGGAGACGGATGGGGGACTCAATCCCAGGACCCTGGGATTATGACCTGAGCCAAAGGCAAACACTTAACCAATTGAGCCACCCAGATGTCCCTGCAGATTTTATTTTAGTCTAGGTTTTTCTTTCTGTTTTTTTGTCGTTGATCTTTAGTGAATCCTATTCCCTGGCTGTAGTTTCAAGCTGGCATTTAAAAAGATAGTAATCCCGGGGTACCTGGGTGGATCAGTTGGTTAAGCATCCCACTCTTGATTTTGGCTCAGATCCTGATCTCAGGGTCATGAGATGGAGCCCCATGTGGGGCTCCGTGTTCAGTGAGGAGTCTGCTTGTCCCTGTCCCTCTGCTCCTCCCCCCACTCTCTCTCTCTAACATACATATATACATACCTACATACATACCTACAAATAAATAAATAAATAAATAAATAAATAAATAAATAAATGTAATCTTCAAAAAAAAATCCCAATAAACATCATGTTTTATGCCTATTCCCATTCATGGTACTTTGTTTCCATAAGAGTTAGATTAACATTAATTGTATCCTGGTTATACAATTACTAAAAATAAATGATCTTTTGATTTAAACTTAGAGTAAAGGTAAATGTGATTTCTTCCAGTGAGTCTCTGATAGGTTCTGTGAGGCACTTATGGTTGCTACAAGTTATACAAAAAGTGAATTCATAATAGATCATAGACCTAAATATAAAATGTAAAACTATAAAACTTATAGAAATAAAAATGAGACATTGCTTTGACCTTAAGTTTGATGATAAGTTTTTATATCTAACACAAAAGTACAGTATATTAAAAAAATAATAAATTGTACTTTGTTAACATTCTCACGGAACAAATAAGATATGAGCCATGGGGGCGCCTGGGTGGCACAGCGGTTAAGCACCTGCCTTCGGCTCAGGGCGTGATCCCAGCATTGTGGGACCGAGCCCCACATCAGGCTCCTCTGCTATGAGCCTGCTTCTTCCTCTCCCACTCCCCCTGCTTGTGTTCCCTCTCTTGCTGGCTGTCTCTATCTCTGTTGAA
Organism: Ailuropoda melanoleuca; assembly: GCF_002007445.2. Lineage (NCBI taxonomy): Eukaryota > Metazoa > Chordata > Mammalia > Carnivora > Ursidae > Ailuropoda > Ailuropoda melanoleuca. The sequence continues at coordinate 127,344,111 of NC_048220.1, read as the reverse complement.
TAAATAAATAAAATCTTAAAAAAAAAAAAAAGATATGAGCCATGGTTGGGAAGAAAATATTTACAAATCACATATTTGATTAAGGGCATTTTTCCTGGACATATAAAGAACACTAAAAACCAATAATAAGAAAATAAATTATCTAATACAAAAGTGGAAAAATGATATCAATAGACACTTCTTCAATTATGATAGATGGCAAATATGCATATGTAAAGATTCTCAACATCAATTGTCACTAAGGAGATATAAATTTAAACAATAATGAGATACCTTTGTGCATTATAGAATGGTTCCAAAATAAATAAATAAAAATAAATAAATAAATAAATAAATAAATAAATAAAACCTGTTAATATAAAAAACTGGCAAGTATTACTCATGACTGGTTGGAATTAAAAATTGTACAGTCAATTTGAAAAGATAATTTAGCAGTTTATTATAAAGCTAAACAGATTTGCCAACACAATGTAGCAGTCACGTTCCTAGAGAGTTGTGAAAACTTATTTTTGTACAAAAACCTGTATGTTCATTCTTATAGAATCTTTGTTGATTTATAATCAGAAAGAACTGAAAGCAACCAAGATGCCTTTCCACAGATGGATGGATATGCAAAATGTATTGCATCCATACAATGGACTAACTATTTAGGGATAAAAAGGAAACAACTTATTGATTTATGCAATACCAACGATCTTGGTAGAGACAAGCAGTTTAAAGGGCTTAATTATTCTGCCTTTTTGTCATTCTCTTATGACAAATACCAGGAAAGCAATTTGAAGATCCTTTTGGATTCTAAGAATATTCATCATAATTATGAACTCAAGAACCAAGGTAGTGACCTCATGGTGTGCCTCTACAATTCATTGGATCCACTATAGGATGAACTTGAAACAGACTGAATTAATTATGGTTTTTCCTCTGCTCTACTAGGGCAAGGCATGATGGTGGTCTAGATCACCACATCTCACTCTTAGCTCAGAATATGTTCCTATAGCTCTTCCAAGATGTAGAAATTCTCCTTTGTGTAGGAAAACCTCAGTCTTCCTCTTGTGTTTCTCCTTTACTCCCACACTACAACCATACTCACAACACTTCCAACACCAGATATGTGTGTTTTGTTTTGTTTTGTTTTTCCCACACCAGGCAACTCTCTGTGACACCTACAATTTAACTCATTTCTGACATCATCAATCTGGAGATAGCATCAAATCCCAGAAATCCCATCATTAAGGGTTCAGTCCCACAAGACTGCCTCTCCCCACTTCAGATGTCAGTCATAAGTCCAGGCTTTCATCTGTGCTTCTGACCAACCAGAGGTTCCCACAACCCCTTCCTTGGGGTTGATCAATTTGCTGGAGCATCTCATAAAATTTAGGAAGAGTTTACTTACTGTTTACTGGTTTTTTATAAAAATTTATGATACAGGATACACACGAACATCCAGATGGAAGAGATGTGTAGGGAAAGATCGATGGGATGGGGCACAGAGCTTCCATGCCCTCTCCAGGTCCTGCCACTCTCTGTACCTCCCTGTGTTCACCAACCTGGAAGTTCTCCAAACCCTATAGTGGGGCTGCAAATGGAGTTAATATTGATCATGCCTACATGATGAACCCTACATAAAGACCCCAATAATATGCATAACAGTCCATCCCGGTGGATGACTTAGTAGCTATAACACTGTAGCATGCCAGAGGTTATTATAATCTCTTACTACCACTGATGGACTCCTTACTGCTATCTGATGAAATTCCTGAACCTTAAACTAAGATTGTGCTTTCTAGGGTCACTTCTAATAGTAATGTCCTAGTCCAAATTTACTAAAAGTGGACTCTCAGTTGAAGATTATGTTACAAGTAGTTTATTTGAAAAGTTGTTTCCAGGTACCTACATGAGGAAGTTGGAGAAGTAGAAGAGAAAGAATAGAAAACTATTAATATTGGTTATGTAATTACAGTGTTTCCTGGCTAGTAACACAGGTCTTATCTCGTAGGGACTTTCTGATATACTGTATTGAATATACATGATTTGTTTCAGAAAGGGTGGGAAAGGGGAGTATTTACTTAATCTCTCCCATGCCACATTGTTTGAGGGTCTATCCTTGAGTCTTAAATTTCTGACACTTTGTCAGTAACAATAACATTTATATCAGAGAGCAAGTGTGAATATTAAATAAGGTATTTTTGCAAATTACTTATCAAAGTACTTATATAGTAACCCTCAATAGTAATAATTTTTGCTATTATTAAAAATCATTTTCAAATATCAGACATTCGGTAATGATCAGTGTCAGAATGTGAGCACATATGCCTAATACTTTGTTCTTCAAATTACCTTACACAGCATCAGAGAAGTGCTACTTGGTGGTGTGTATTTGTTTTCAAAGTTTATCACCAATGAATATTTAGAACTTGGAGTTAATTTTTCAAGTTCAAATTTATAAAACATACCTGCTATGACTACATCTTTTATAATTTAATGTAGTTTTCAAACAACAAGAGGAGTACAATATCTTTGACTCTTAAAACAGCAAATGACCTTTGTTTAACATCTTGTCTAAGGTTTTTTGCCTCTAGGCTCTATGACCCATTGAGAATAGGGGTGCTTTTTTTTAAATTTATTTATGCAGATTTTGGAGGAAAGCATTTTTAAAGGTTGTCTGAATTAACATTCTTTGTCTCAAAGCTACATCACATAAGCACTTCAAAACCTGGCCTTTTTGACCCCAAGTCTCCTTTTCTCAGAGCAGCCAAAATAGAACAATATTCACCAATTTGAAACCCAACATTTCTAATCAGCCCATTCTCCATTCTGAGTTGTCTCTTAGTCTGTGTATTCTTTCACATTTTTTTCAGAGGGGAGGGGTCGATGTGGAGATTTATTAAGTGAAGATCGTATAGAAAAGAAAGTACTATAAAATAAAATAATTAATATTTGAAGAGACTCTAAAAATCTCCAAGTCTTTCTCTTTATGATGAACAGATAAGAATGGAGACTAAGTACACATATAACAAAAGTATTCATCATAGTGTAGATTATATTATAGTTTTTAATATGCATTCATTGTAATTGCTTTACAATATTTAAATCTAATATTTCAGAAATTCAAAGAATTTTAAAGATAGGAAGTTTAAAATAATGTTACTAGTAACAATTGAAAGACATCTCTATATTGATTCAGGTAATTCTAAAATCACTATTCATTATATTATTTTAATTTACAATTTTGTGGGAAAATTACCTCTTCCAGTTTTTATATTTTACATGTACATATTTATTTGGATGAGGATGAAATAATAAAGATTTACAGAAACAAATACTGTGCGGAAAATACAAAAGACTTGAATTCTTAATGTAATATTTCTGTTGTATTATATACTGTTCTTTGAAATGCATTTGCTAACATGCTTAATCTGATGTTCATTCTCAATAATGTCTGCAAAGTAAAATATTTTTTAAAAAAGAGAACAACCTTTATCTTTTATTTGTGTGTGTTTTATGCACTTCTATAAAGTGGGGGGGGGGAGGCAAGATGAAAAGGTATTATAATGCTGAGTGGCAGAATTTGGCACGATAGCTCTCGAGTGTATGATACAGCCAACAGGGAGACTAAATGCATTAGGATGTATTTATATTGACAAAGGAGTCATTCTTTGTAGTGGTTAGAAGAAAGATTCTGCCATGACCCAAATAACAAATTACTGTTGTCTGACCTCATTGAAACAAAACTTTAGTGAAGTACATACAGTGGAGCTGATATAGTAGAGGTTCTCTTACCACAACACTGCTGGAGGGCCGCGATTATACCACCCCTTATTTCCTAGACTACTAAAACACTCGATAAAGAGTCTTATCACCTTGATCCCAGAGCTCTTCTACTAGGAAACTAAAAAGGAGAGGCTGTGTTACCACAGAGTGGCATGTTATTTTCTGAAGAGTTAAGACTACTGAATGAAACAAAGAATTCCTACAAACTGAAATAAAACCTTGTTTTTGTTGTAGCACATTCAGTCAGCAGTTTGCATTAGAATTTTGGGTTTTGGGGTGCCTGGGTGGCTCAGTCGGTTAAGCGTCTGCCTTTGGCTCATGTCATGATCCCAGCGTCCTGGGATGGAGCCCGCATCAAGCTCCCTGCTCAGTGGGGAGTCTGCTTCTCTCTCTGCCTCTGCCCTCCTCCCTGCTCATGCTGTCTCTCTCAAATAAATAAATAAAATCCTCAAAAAAATTTTTTTTTTTTGTTTTGGTTTTTTTTTTCCTCCTCACTTTGTATTCTGTTATCCTTTCTATCTTGTGTACCTAAGCAACCAAAAGCAACCAGTTGCTAAAAGCCCTTCCCCTTCAATCACCTCACTTCCACTTCAGGTATACAATTTATTAAAAACAGAAGACATATAGTTTGTCTTACAACTCATTGCTATTTCTTATAGATTATGTTTGTCTTAAAACCGGAGTGTTTTTCTTACAATATACTTATCTTTGGATTTTTTTCCTATTAATATTCTTTAGGTACTTATTAAGTGGACATTTTAATGTGATGGACCATCCCATAGCAGACACATTAGAAATGACTTTACAAACATTTCCAGGGTTAAGAACAATTTAGTTGTAAAGATTTATTTTATATATCTATAATATCAACATTTAAAATTTTTTTTTCAAACTAAATAAACTCAACTCTGAAAAATTACAAAACAATTTTTCCAAAATGAAAATGTAAGAACGTTTAGTCCTCATTAAGTACTTCCTGTCACTACTGCTGAGCAGGCAGTTTTATATTCACTTAGAATAACTAAAGTAATCTTTGGTAATTTTTCTAATAGCCAATAAAGAACTGAATCTTACACACCACCAGACAGCTTAAAAGCTAAGCTCTTTAATTGTTGTTCTTAATGTTCCATTTAATATTTTATTGCTGAATGCAGTCAGGAGGAAAGCACTGGTTTATAATTTTCATTTTGAAGTGTATTTCGTGGATTTCATTCTTACTGAATTGATTTTGCAAGAAAGTTGTTTCAAGCACTTTGTCCAGAATGCCTTAAATTAAATAAAAACGTTGGGGGAAAAATCCAGACTGATTAGTAGTCATGGGGGTTATCAAGGCTAAAACTCTGACATTTGAAAAGCTCTTTCTCACCATTACAACACCTTCAATGAAAGGGTGGAAAGTATTGCAGTTTGGGTATACTAGTGAATTTGATAGGTGAGAAAAAATTTTAAAGCTGTATTTGTGTTTTCTAAATATTTTTGAAAAATCATTTTTTGATTTAGATTAGGGAAATGTGTGTATATAGTCTCCCATCCACCTTTGAGTTTACAACGTGTTGTAGATTAATAAAATACAGTTTGGAATGTGGAACATGGCACAAAAATAACTTACAGATGGGTAGCAACTTCAGTCAACCTAGAGAAATATGTATACCTGTTATTGACTGAATCATCTTCCCCTAAAATTCATATATTAAGGCCCTAACCTCCAGTGTGACTGCAATTGGAAATAGGGCCTTTAACGAGGTAGTTAAGATTAAATAAGGTAATAAAAGGGAGGCCCAAGTCCAATCTGACTGGTGTCCTTATAGGAAGAGGAAGAGACACCAGGGAGGTCTATGTACAGAGAAATGGACATCTGAAGACACAGCAAGAAAATGGCCATCTGTAAGCCAAGGAGATAAGACTTAGGAGACACCAGACCTTGTCGAACTTTGATCTTAGACTTGTAGCCTCCAGAACTTTAAGAAAATAATTTCTGTTGTTTTAATTACGCAGTCTGTGGTATATTGTCATGGCAGTGTGAGTATACTAATGCAATAGCCTGCCAAGGCAGAAAAATAGGTATTTTCCATAAAGATAATTTTTAATTTACTTAAGTATATGCATATCAAAATACATTTATCCTAATTGTCTCTGATTGTGCTATTCAGAACTTTTTCATTAAATTTTAATAAAAATGTTTCACTATAACAAGACATATTTACCTTACATAATTTTCATGGCATTTTAATCATGAGTAAGCTAGGTTGAAAAATATAAAAAGCATGGGCATTTAGAAAAATGTTAGGGAACAATAGACTTCTGCCACTTTTGTTTGTTTGTTTCTAAATGAAAGATGCTCTTACTTGTTATATACTTAGCTTTTAATTTAAAAAAAAAAATATGTGACTAACAACTTGCCTCCCTGTCTGCCATCTTCAAACTTGATTTTAGTCATCCTCCATTAAACCAAGCTACCTGAGGAAGAGCTGAGTCTAACACCTTTCAAGAAAATTGCAATTGTTTTTGTCCATCTGGTTTAGGAATAGCCTTGCAAAGAAGTTCTGACCAATACTGGATGGATTAAAATCTGCTGAGATTCCTCAAGGAAGGGGTATTTTTGTCATTGCAAAGAACAAATGCACAAGGAAAAGTTAGTTTTTCTCTTGCCACTCAGTGTAGTTGGGTAAGAGCATGATTAATGAAACTGTGACTCCCATGTGTGAACATGAATGGACAAACTTAAATGTGAAATTCCATGTGTACTATGGGACAGTGAAAATATAGAGAGAGTCTGGCCCTAGATGGCATTATTGAGTTGCTGAAATAAATAACGGTGGCGCTGCCTGACCTCCAGATTTGACATGATAGGAGAAAAACACAATTCTGAATTTTAAATGATTTTTACTTATTTTTTTTCTGCCACTCATACCCAAATACCCTGTTAATAACAGCATGAACATATTCAAAATTTACTCTGTAACAAGACTACGATGTTATTTGTACTCAATCCAAAGAGCTTATAAATTATAAAGTATTTTAGTCTTTCTCTTACAAATAAGGAACATGAAAACTAGAAAGTTAAGAAATATGGGGCACCTGGATGGCTCAGTCAGTTAAGCGTCTGCCTTCAGCTAGGCCCAGGAGTCCTGGGATCTAGCCCCCTTGTGGGGCTTCCTGCTCAGTGGGGAGTCTGCTTCTCCCTCTCCCTCTGCCCCTCCCCCCAGCACTCTCTCTCTCTCAAATAAATAAATAAGATCTTTAAAAAAAAAAAGTTAAGAAATATGATGCAGGTAAAAAATCTAACATAAACTCAAATGGTTCAGATCATGGAGCTCCACTTTTATTTATTACAAAATTAAATCTTTATATTCCTTTATTATTAGATATTGTCACATAAACCATGAATTTGATTTCTATACTTTCTAACTACTGATTATGAATGATTACATTCAATCTGATAACATTTTTGGATAATTTACTACATGTAAATTGTGTGGACAATAAGATAAATAAATAAATAAATAAAACCTGTCCTCATGTCAGAAGATATTTAAAACTGAGTTGAAAGGGAAGACAAATAAAATATAAAGTGGTATAAGTAAATGAGTATTATTATAAAATTGTCCAATTATATATATGCAAAATGTGACATGTGCCTAGAGGTAGGAAAGATTAATTCTAACCTTGATGATGGATAAAATGGTTAGATGTAGATGGAAACATTGAATGCTACTGTTAAATGCAAGTTTAAATTTTCAAAAGGTAAATTAGAATTTCACTTACTGGTCAAGATAGAGTGACAAGGACCAGATTTACCCTCCTACCAGAAAAACAACTAAAAGAATGGGAAAAAATATATGAAATAACAGTGCTTAATATATCAAATATCTGGAAATAAAGGTCAGGTAGCTATCCCTGTAAAACCAGAAATAAATGAAGTGAGCTTTAGAAATGCCCCAGCTTATGGACTAGAAAAATTTTCTAAGATGCTGAATAATAGAGCCCAGATATCTCCCTAAGGTGGTGGAATGGGGCTTGAAGTCCATGCAAGCCAAGGCAGCTAAAGTTAACAGAACTGAGTACTACAGAAGAGAGAGATGCACAGACTTCAGGGGTTTGCAGAGGGTTATTTTGAGCAGTCCTGGGGTATTCAGGGGAATGTGATCAGTATGTGTATTTGAAGAAACGCTATAAGACAGGGAAAAGGATCAACTAAAATAATTACAGAAAATTGAATACACAGGGGACTGGGAATAGTGCCAATAGCTAGAAGAGAAAAGTTCATAATTCAGGTAACACCAGTCAGAGTACTATAAAGGGCCTTGCCAAAGTAGTGCAGAAATCTGGTTCTAGATGAATGAAGGTCTGGGCCTGGCTAATAAATCTTAAAATCAACAATTGGAAAGATTTATTTGTTCCCAATAAGTCTATCCAAGTCCTAGGGGAAAAAAAATCTCAAGAATATTTATAGAAATATAAAACTATCAATACAAAATAAAGTTAAAATTCACAGTGTCTGTATCCAATAACAATTAACAGGCATGCAAAGAAGCAGGGAAATAAAATCCATAACGAGGAGAAAAATCCATGAACTCAAACTGATCAGCAATAACACAGATGACAAAATTAGTAGACAGAGACGTTCAAAGAGGCATTAGAACTTTATTTTATATATTTAGGAAGCTAAAGATGGAAGATATTTAGTAAATATATGGAAGATATAAAAATACTTAATGTTGTAAACTGCATGAGATTAAAACAGATACACATTAAAGAAGAAAAGATTAGTGAATTTTAAGACATACTAATGTTGGAAGATGATTCTTCATGGTTTCTCATATTCTTGCATGTCTTTTGAGGTGAAGGCCTGCTTGCCCTTTGTTATGGACTATCTTTTCATGGAAAATTCAATGGTGAACAGATTTTGGAAACAGAGATGTTTCCCACTGGAACAAATACTAAGTACAGTGACACTTCAGCAATACAGGTTTGAACTTCATGGATCCACCTATATGCAGATTTTTTGATAAATATAGTACAGTACTGTAACTGTATTTTCTTTATGATTTTCTTAACATTTTTTCTCTAGCTTACTTTATTGATATAATATAGCATACAATACATATAATATACAAAATATGTGTTAGTCCACTGTTTATGTTATTGTTATGGCTTCCAGACAACAATAAACCATTAGTAGTTAGGTTTTGGGGAAGTCAAAATACACAGATTTTTTTACTGCACTGGCGAAGGTTTGGTGCCTAACACCCACATTGCTAAAGTGTCAACTGTATTTTGAACTTCAATCAATATGCCCTGAGGAAATTCAGAGTTGGATTCTGCCCACCAAAGATTCTGATAGGATTCTGAAAGATTCTTATAGAACAGGTGGTAGTGGCTCACACATTTTTTTAAACAACAGCATTATTGAGATATATATATATCATATACCAAATAATATACCCATTTAAAGTGTATAATTCAATGGTATCTAGTGTATTCAGTATTTTTAGTATTTGGATTACTCCTTAAAGAAAACCTTCAATCCATTAGGACTCACTCCCTGTTTCCTCCAACTTTCCCAGCACCCACACCAGCTCTAAGGCACTAATCTACTTTCTATCTGTATAGATTTGCCTATCTGGACAGTTCATTTAAATGGAATTACACATGTGTGGTCCTTTGTGACTGGCTTCTTTCACTTAGCATAATCCTTTCAGAATTTATCTTTGTTGTAGCATGACTCAGTACTCCATTCCTTCTTATGACAGAATAGTATTCAATTGTATAGATAGATATGTTGCTTATCCATGCATCTGCTGATGGATATTTGGTTTTTTTGTACCTTTTGACTATTAAGAATACTGCTGCTATGAACATTAGTGTACAAGATTTAAGACTGTACAATCATTGTACAATATCTCTGTATTTATGTTAGGACATTTGCAGCCCCTTTAAAATGCATGTTTTCTAATATTCGCCATAGGAATTCAATGTCACACTATTTTCTTTACGTGGTTTCCTCTCTATAGATTTAAAAACATACTTTGTCCTTCAACTACTCTATTTAAATAAGGGCATGCTATCATTAATGAGCTCTCTTTTAAGCAACTTAAGCTAGTTAAAATATTTTTAAAATATATTTTAAAAAGAGCAAGCTGCATAAATTAAGAGCTCCATTCACCACATATGTTGGCTACAGAGGTATTTTAAGTTTTCATCCTGACCATTATCTAGAGTGCTTCTATTAGTGACATGGGACAGATGGTGAGAGGAAACACTTGGCCTAAGTATTCTACATTTTTTTTAGCAAAATAGAAGATGCTGAATTTGGCATTTTCAGAATCACTTTAAATCAAAGATATATTTAATGATTGCTGAATATACAACATAACTCCATGGGCTGGAGTATGTGTAAGATAAATATGGTCCCTGACCTCATACAGTATCAAGATTCAGTGCAGCAAATAGGCATGCATAAAGTGAAATAGCCAGTTGATTGGAAGGGAGAAAGGAAGAAGTATGAGTGCAGATTGAATATGATAGTATTCAAATTCATGATTATAAACCCTATATTGAGCCTAAAAAAATACTTAGTATTCTGTATTTCCTAAACTCATTTGTCCATAAATCTTTATGGGGAAGGGTAATCTTTCATTATCAGTGTTTTTCAGAAATAACATGCATATATACATACATGCATATACTTTATATGTGTATGTTATTTCCCTTTATCCTTTTCCTTCTCCTTTGATAATTCCTCTTCCTCCTCCCTTTTCTTCTCCTTCTTCTTCTTTTTCTCTTCCTCCTCCTTTTCCTTCTTATTTAGTTTTTCCCAAATAGTGTATTTCAAAGTAGAGGGTACCGTTGTGTTAGAAGAGCACATTGGATCAATGAAGCTATTTTAAATTCCATCCTAGAGACATGATCAATGCAGAAGAGTCCTCAGTGGCTTGGAAAAATCTTATAAAGACTTTGAACACTTGGTGGCCAGATAATCATTCAGTACAATATATGAACAATTACCATATATATTAAAGGCTGTGGATATTCAATTTAGAAAGTACTGATGCATAGAAGTCTCCACCAAAATGGATAACACAGACAGGGTGGTTATAAAAACATGAGTTATCAGAATGTTCATTCTCATTAAAAATTTTCCAGTTACTCTGTTTTCTGCGCATGTTGCCCAGAATCTCTATGAATTACAAGGATGTGTATTCTTTTAGAATGATAACATGAGGTGGGACAACTACATCTACCTAAAGAATATTTAAGAATTTTGTGAGCATGTTTTCAATTACTATCATTTGGAGGGCAATATTTTTAGACACCCTGCAATGATCATGGCTGACTATCTTAAAAAGGATCATCACTCATGTCTGTGAAATGTTACTAAGACTAGAAAATAACTATAATTCATACGTAAAAGTCAAGTATTTTCTTGCACAATTTTAATAAATAAATGGAATTTTCCAAGAATAAAACTAAAATCAAGGGTAGCTTGTACAGTTGACCCTTGAACAATGTGAGTTTGGACTGTGCACATCCACTTATGAATGGATTTTTTTGTAAATACAGTACAGTGTACAGATAAGTGTTTTTTAATCTTCCTTAGGATTTTCTTAATAACACATTTTCTTTTCTCTAGCTTACTTATTGGAAAAATATAGCATATAATACATATAAATTAAAATAGTGTTAATTAACTGTTTATGCTAACAGTAAAGCTTCCAGTCGATAGTAGGCTATTAGTAGTTAAGTTTTCTAGGATTCCAAAGTTATATGTGGATTTTTGACTGCTCAGGGGGTTAACCCCCTAACCCCCACATTGTTCAAAAATCAGCTATATGTTTACTGGCCTTTCTAAACGATTTGAGTTTCCTAAACTTCTGTAATGCAATCCATTGTGTGTACAGTCTTCCTTTTCTATGTTACCCTTAAAGTACTGGGGCTTGGGGAGCCAGTAAAAATGCTGTTACATGGGCCACTCCTATTTCTGTTAATATAAAGATTTTTTGTTCTTAATCCAGGAATCTCGTGTTTTCCACCACCATCATTAAACTGTGACAGGTTAAATTGTAGACTTGCAAGTGGAGTAAAATTTCATACCTTTCACAGTTTTTGAGTTATGGTTCTGAGGATAAGAAGACAGGAGGCTGAAAGAACATAAATTTCCAAAACAGGAAGGATAGGGGTCTTGGGAAGCAGCCATTGCTATTGAAGGAAATTCATGGAAATTGACAGTAAACATGTTAATTAAGTAATTTGATTAGCAAATATGCCTATTAATAAGGAGGGATTGATGAAGTAGTCACAGATTGAGTCCTGGAAAGAATGTTTAAAGAGCTGATCTTCAGGTGAGTGGACTTCCTTGTTAGCTTGGTATGCTGCCCCCAACTTTTCATGATAACTGAATGGGCAGAGGTTCCTTCCCCCTTTAAGCATTTCAGTCAATAGTTTCAGAGGGATAGATCTACACTAAATGTGAAAGGAAGGAAATTTGTAGTCACTATAGGTAGAAACCAGGTTCTTCATTAGAAACTTGGTTGGTTCACTTGGGAGATGAAACGGTAGAGAGTGTAATGCTTATTAAGGAAGAAAGGGTCTTCTTACTATTCAACCCCTTCCATATTCCATTTTTCCACTATAGATCTATATGTTCCAGGAAATGAAGCCATCCCAGAATTCCTTACATTAAATACTGGCTCCTATAATGCAACTTTGTCCCTCTAGACAAACTTTCTCTGACACAGACGTACTTCTTTGGGAAACCATGGAGAAGACACTGACTAGTATTCAGTTGCTTACTGCCCCAAATTAAGCTTTCAGTGCTAATGAAGATGACTCACTGGAGAATGAGAAACTGACCCAAAGGAATATAGAAAAATCTTTGCATTTATTCCTACTGCTATGGAAAATGCACCGAGCTTTTAGATGAAGAAATAATGTCTTAAGTGTTTATAAATTTGATGAGAGCCATAAATTCACATAGCTAAGAAGCTCTTTGAAACCAAAGTACAAGAAACGTAAAACAACTACATAATCAGATTGCTTAAAAACAGTGACAAAAGGAAAATCTTTAAATCAGTTACCAAGAAGGAGACATTGGATACTAAGGAACAAAAAGGGATAAAAGCAGATTTTCCCTGAAGACAATGTAAGATAGAAGACTTACATGCTTACACATGTTCTATTGAACAACATGCTTAAAGTATTGAAGTAAAACAAACATCAATCAAATTTGAATGCATTACCCAGGAGAAATACCTTCAAAAACAAATGTGAAATACTTTTTCAGACATACAAAGACCAAAATCTTTCATCACCACTAGACCTCAACTACAAGAAGTAAAGGAATTTCTACATTCATGTGGAATATTATGCTTATCATACTTGATGGGAGTCTAGATCTGTAAAAAAGAATGGAGACACTGGAAAATCTTTAGACATAGATAAATATAAAGGTTTTTTTTTTTAAAGATTTTATTTATTTATTTGACAGAGAGAGGGTACATGCACGCATAAGCAAGGGGAGCAGCAGGCAGATGGAGAAGCAGGCTCCCCACTGAGCATGGAGCCCCGTGCTGGGCTCCATTCCAGGATCCTGGGATCATGACCTAAACCGAAGACAGACACTTAACCCACTGAGCCACCCTGGTGCCCCAATATAAAAGTTTTAAAATTCAATCTTTTTAAGAAACAATGAACTATTTAAATAAGAAGTGATAATATTGCATATATATATTTGTTAAATATGTGACAAAAATGAACAAAGACTGAGAAAGGAGAAATAATTGTGTACTATTTTAAGGTTCTTATATATGTACAGTTGTATATATCACTTAAAATTAGACTGAGACAAAATAGTGATAATTCTATAAATATATACAAAAATAACACAAAATAATAATAGTTAATAATCCATCAAGAAAAAATAAAATGGGATCTATACAAAATATCTATTTCTTCCAAAACAAAAAAGAAAAAAAAGTACAAAAACATATTGGACGAATAGAAACCAAAGAGTAAAATAGTTGATTTAAACCAATTATATCAGTAATCATTAAATATAAATAGTATATACATGCTATTAAAAGGAAGAGATTGTCAGATTGGATAAGAATATAATATCAACTGTACATTGCCTACCTAAAGCTTACCATATAAAGATTCAAAGGTTAAAATAAAAGATGGGGAAAAAATGTACCTTACTAATGCTAACCAAAAAAAGGTGGAGTGGCTTTATTAATATCAGAGAAAGTATATTTAATAGCAGAATATTACAAACTATAACAAAGGTCATTTTATAATGACCAGGGGGTCAATTCACTTGAGACATTGAAGAGCAGGTGAATACTTCAAAGGCAAATATCAGCTTCTTTACTTTAATAAAATGTGACTAGATATGTTATATATCTAAACCCAAGAAAATTATAGGTCTGTGATCAATATTTAGAAATTCAAAGACCTGTACACATAGATCCTATAAAATAATAAGAAAGTCTGAGCTTGTAAGGATGAGAAAAGCAAAGTTAGCCATTAAAAAAAGTTGCTAAATTTAATCCCACTGTAGATACCTGTATCACTAGTATTACTATTCATTATTTGTTGTCAAGTATCATCTGATTATATTAAAAATAAAAGGAGGATTTATTTGAAACAAGTTGAAGAGAGACCATATTATTGGAAATCTGATCAAATCATTTAAGTAATTATTTTGTCCAGGTCAAGTTTATGATTTCTTTCTTTCTTTTTTTTTTTTTTTTTTAAAGATTTTATTTATTTATCTGACAGAGAAAGAGATAGCCAGGGAGAGAGGGAACACAAGCAGGGGGAGTGGGAGAGGAAGAAGCAGGCTCCCAGCAGAGCAGGTAGCCTGATGCGGGGCTCCATCCCAGGACCCTGGGATCAGGCCCTGAGCAGAAGGCAGACACTTAAAGACTGAGCCACCCAGGCGCCCCCAGGGCATACTTTCAACACAATAAATGTTAAGGCATGCAGAATTTATACTCTCCAACAAAAGAAAACAATCAACTATTTATTGAGCAGTCATAATGTGTTAGAATTTTATTAAATGCTGAGGGTAGAAAGATTAAAAGAATTTAGCTTAATTTACAAATGTATGATTCTCATAAATTCATGTAATCTATGAATCTCATACATAGGGAAAAAGAAGAGGAGAAAATAAATTATAACATATAAAAATCATGAAAAGTTGTATTTCAAATTAGCAGTTTATTCTGGTTTTCTACAGGTTTAGATGGTACGGAATTGATTTTCCTACCCAAAGTGTAAATGCATCATGTAGCATGTACAGCCATTAGGCTGATTGCCTTTAAATTATTTTGCCAATATAGGCAATAATGGAAACCATCTTAATTCTCATATTTACTTATAAAAATACTTAAAAATGTTCTTTCACTCATGTCTTTATAATACACTTCCAGATACATTATTTATGCATTTAAGAATAAACTTATGCAAAAAAACTCCAAATAATAACTATTATGTTTAAGTATAAGAATAGCCTCATTATTGTAAAAATGTAAGGGACAAAGTTAGAAATTATTTCTGTTCTGTTTTCTGGATCCAATCTCATTTTGTGTCACGTGGAAGTGGAAATGGGAATGTTATCTCCTTAGATCAGGGTATCTATAAGTAAGTTCTGAGAATTCTTAGTCTCAAAGTTGTTGCTCAAAAATCACTAAATACAATTATTCTTAACTGCAGAAAAAATTGCTACATTCATTTCAATCTACTACCATGGTTCTCAGCTCGGAAGAGAATGATTTTGCCAAGCCTCAAGGGGACACCTGACAATGTCTGGAAACAATTTTAGTTACCATAATGTGGGTGGTGCGGAGTATTGTCATCTAGTGGTTGCAGTTCAGGGATGTGGCTAAATATCCTACAGTGCAACAGGGCTACACGCCAACAACAAGGAATTATCTGGCCTTGAGTGACATTATTGCCCAGGTTGAGAAACCCCAACAGACTAACATCCCTTCTGTGACTTCTGCTATTTAACCATATTATTCCCTTGATTGTGCTCAACTAGGCAATGATATTTTTTTATTTTAATTTTTCTTAAATATTTTATTTATTTATTCGACAGAGATAGAGACAGCCAGCGAGAGAGGGAACACAAGCAGGGGGAGTGGAAGAGGAAGAAGCAGGCTCATAGTGGAAGAGCCCGATGTGGGGCTCGATCCCATAACGCCAGGATCACGCCCTGAGCCGAAGGCAGACGCCTAACCGCTGTGCCACCCAGGCGCCCCTAAGCAATGATATTTTATATGTCCTTCTAGCCATTCCATTCCTTAGTCTTTGATCCACATCATACATTTCTTCGGCACACTGATGGGTTCTGCCTGATGACTCTATGTGGTAAAAATATTTACTTTAAGTGATTAAAAACACTTTATGATTTTTGAATAATATTATTACTGGATAATATATGCCCATTGCAAAAAAATAAAGAAAAAATAAAATACTTTACCAATTAATGAAAGGCAAATGTATTCCAGACAGAGTTCTAAGGGCTTTGCATGCATCCTTTTTTTTTTTTAACCACACTATGAAATGTGTCCTATTATTCTCATTAAAGTTTTGATAATGCAGAAACTAAGGCATACTATTGAATAATCAGCAATCCTGTATTTAAGCCCAAGTAATTTTCCTTTAGACTAAATAATTTAGTTTATAGAATAAAGATAATCACAGTTAATCAATTTCTCTCTCTCTTTCTTATATGCTGTCTCTTAAGGTGAACAGTATGAAGGTCATGCCATTTGAGCATAGGAACCATTCATGTAGTTCAACATAATGTACTCTTTTATTCTTCATAAGTGGTATATCATAGACATATTTCTGTAATATTTTTATCATGAAATTTAGCATGAATGTTTTCTTTGTTGACAACATGTTTCTAACTAACTTTAATGGCAATATAATATTATATATTATATCATCACCATAGCATAATTAACCCACCAATCCTCAACTGTATGACATTTAAGTCCAATTTTTTCTAGTCTAATTTTTTTTTTTAATTTTTTTTAAGATTTTATTTATTTATTCGACAGAGATAGAGACAGCCAGTGAGAGAGGGAACACAAGCAGGGGGAGTGGGAGAGGAAGAAGCAGGCTCATAGCGGAGGAGCCTGATGTGGGGCTCGATCCCATAACGCCGGGATCACGCCCTGAGCCGAAGGCAGACGCTTAACCGCTGTGCCACCCAGGCGCCCCTCTAGTCTAATTTTTAATAGTAAAATTGCAATGGGGATGGTTTAACATAAAGTTTTTTACGGTTTCCATAAATATAGTTCAGAGAACAGAATTATTGATGTTCTTTGATTATTTAACTTCTTTAAAGCATGAATAGTAAAAACACTTAATTTAGTATAGTGTGGAAATGCATGTTTCTTGTCAATTCTGGATACTATTTTTTTTACTCCTTATAATTTTTTCATCAAAAATAATATGTTGATTTTTAAAATCTTTTAACTAAGATATAGAGAGAATAAAGTATGGTTTATCTGCTAAATATTGAAACCAATTATAAAGTTAAAATACTTATGACATTAAACATTTAAATACATTGTAGGAAAGCTCAAAGTCATCGAACATAACATTTTAAAACTGAAATTTTATATTGAACTTTAACAGAAGCTAAACGTGGAATATAAAATAGTGCTGATAGAATTGTTAAGTGCTGAACTTTTGGTAACACAATAATTGATTTACATTTTTTAATATTAAAAATGCTTAGTGTCGTAAAATATGTATTCATATATATTATTTACACAAAAGTAAATGTTCATTAATATCTCTGCTTTTTTTCCACTAACTTTTGTTTTATATTTTTTGTTTGATTACTCAAATTGCTGGCCTTTTTCATCAGCAGAATCTTTTCAGAAATTAAACTATTATTTTTCAATTCCAAACATGTGAAAGTCATCTCATAGACTCTACAATTTGGTGCTATGCCAGAATGTTAACAAATCATATTTATCTTTGCCAGTTGAGTCCTTCTTGGTTTCCACTAATAGAAGGTACTAAATGCTGGGGCGGGGGGGGGGTGTCATAGAATTTTGTGCTATTCCTATCTGCTTTATCTTATCAAAATCAGTATACCATTCATATATTTTCTTTGCAGAAATCTCTATTAAAGCTTTAGCCCATTTTCTAATTGGGTTATTTGTTTTTTGCTATTGAAATTTGGGAGTTTGTTATACATTTTGAAAATTAACTCCTGATATATGGTTTGCAAATACTTTTTCCCATCCTGTAGATTGCCCAGTCACTCTGTTGATTGTTTGAAATTGCTAATCAATGAACATAAGCTTTCAATTATGCAAGATGAATAGCTCTATAGATCTGCTGTACAGCATTGTGCTTATAGTTAATGATACTGTACTAAAAATTTGTTAAGAGATAGATCTCATGTTAAGTGCTTTTACTACAATAAAATAAAATAAATTTTAAAAAGCATCAAACTCAGAAATGACAATTGATTCAAATGCCAAGCTTCCGCACAAGAATGTACATGATATAGTCTCATTACAAATCCCCTCTCCTTCCTGAAGATGGATTCTTAACCCCAGGGGGCCCCAACTTCAACACCCTGACATATCAATTCCAATTAGACTGTGCTCTCTCTCCAGAGATATGAGTCCCCATTCCACAAATATTAATTGATCTACAACTTTTTCTTATTTATTGTTCTAAATTCCTGGTACAGATATATCAGTAAAACAAACAAACAGAAAACAGCAAAGATCACTATCTTGATTTGTTTACATTTTAGGAGATGAAAGACAACATATCATAGATATAGAAAATAAGTGAATTAAACAGTATTTTAGGAAAATAGAAAATTCTATGAAAAAACCATAGCGCATGGAATGAGGTGTTGGGAAAACCAAATGTTTGGGGCAGGTGGAAGAGTTGACACTTGTGATTTTAAATAACTTGGGGGATTAAGTTTCACTGTAATGCAATTCTTTAGGAAAGATTTGAAAGAAATGGTGATGTTACCAGCATCTGTGAAAAGATCTCTGCAGGCAGAGAAGGCAACTAGTGTAAAAGCCTAAAGGTGGAAGTGTGTTTTGTTTGGCAAAAAATAAGGAGAACAATGTGGCTGGAACAGAGAAAGTAGTAAGAGAAGGGTATGATAATGGGGATGGAGATAGAAGCCAGATTATGTAGGACCCTGAGTGACTTGAATTGGAATAGAATCATTTTTATTTCTCTGTTGAAAATAAGACTGTAGGAAAGCAATAACAGAATAGAGTAGACCTGCTAAAAAGTTACTGAAATAACTAAAGTCAGACTTGACGATGTCTGGACTCATGGGGGCAATAGTGCTGACAATGAGAAGTGGTTTGATTCTGGATATGTTGTAACAATAAAACCAGCAATATTTTTTAATGTATTGTATATGGATGATGAGAAGACATAGAAGAGTTGTGAATGACTCCAAGGCATTTAGCCCAGGTAACTGGAAGGATGGAGTTATCCTTCATTGAGTTAGGAATGGATGCTGAAGAGCCAGTTTGGGTGGAAATTGAAAGGTCAGTTTTTGATGTGTGGTGTTTTAGAATGTTTATTATTCATCCAAGCAGATGTATCAGGCAGTATTTGTGAGTATGGTGTTCAGGAAAAACAAATCTACACTGGAAATATAAACCTGGTAGATACTGATACACAACTTATACCTGAGATCAGAAAATTTAATGGGGGTGCTTGGGTGGCACAGTTGGTTAAGCGTCCAGCTCTTGGTTTCGGCTCAGGTTGTGATCTCAGGGTTGTGAGATTGATCCCTGAGTCTGGCTTAAGATTCTCTCTCCCTCTCTGTATGTCCCTCTCCCATCCTGTGCTTGTTCTCTCTCTCTTTCTCAAATAAATAAATAAATCTTAAAAAAGAAAAAAGAAAAGAAAAGAAAATTTAACGGAGTAACTGTAGACAGAGAAAAGAAAAGGGCATCTCCAAGATTAAAAGGGGAGGGAGAAGGAGGCAGACTAAGAAAAGAATTAAATATATATTTAGCTTGAATAAGTATGGAGAACAGCATAAAATAAGGTTAAAAGTTTAAAGGATCAATGGATTGCAATGCCACTAATGTGGGACATAGACGCAATTGAGTTATGAAAGCAAAGCAGTTGGAAAATAAAAGAAATTTCTATCAGAGAGTAAGACACATAGAATTGACAGACATAGGCATCCTATGTAATTTTGAAAATACAGGAAAAAATCTTTTTAAACTAAGAAATAATCTAAGAGAGAAAATCTTCTAAATATGACTGGCATTCCTGTTTTTTTCTTTAAAACAATGAGAAAGTGGACAGATGACATGATGTTCTAAAATAATAAAGGATAGGTTATATATCAGCTGTGTAATTTATGTATTTCTCAAATGTTATTCCAAGGGTGGAGGAGCCTATTTGAAGTTGCAAATTGGCAACTGATAGATAGCTTTTTACAATAGCATTATTATGTTTTGAAGAATTGGGGTGAAAAAACTTCATGAAAATGAACAAAATAATATGTTCATTTTCTCCAAACTCTTTATTCTTTAGCATAATAGACTGCTCAAATTCTGTCCTCATAGTATCTAGTAAAATGAACTGAAAATAGAAAGAATTAAAAATAGGCATGGCATTAGAATTTTGAGTGTTAACTGTGGAGGGTTCACATTATAAGTTACATGTGCATACATAGAATGTGAAAATGATCTCTTTCATATGGAATATGCTATATAAATTAAATGGACTAGGATAAGTATAACATATTTCTAATATATTTATCTATAGTATAATGTGTATTTAGAATGTGTTTATCTGTAGCATATAAGTATGGTATATATGTCTATGTGTGTAAGAATCTATTAAAATAAACATGAAATGAAATATCTCTATAAAAACAGAAACTTTGGAAATTACTCCACAAAATAAGAAGTTAAGAAAAAGTTAAGAAGATATAGAATTGAAATCATAATCTTTAAAATATAGATATTTTGTAATTCAGTACTGCTAATTCTAAATAAACAAATAACCCTAACCACAGAACATAAAAATAAAAGAAAAAGTGAACTGCTTGTCATAACACTTTTAAAATCTGTTGTAAAACTGAAAAGGAGTAGTGAAAAAAGTTCAGGACGATATTATTTATTAAATTATTTTTTAGGGGCACCTGGGTGGCACAGCGGTTAAGCGTTTGCCTTCGGCTCAGGGCGTGATCCCGGCGTCATGGGATCGAGCCCCACATCAGGCTCCTCCGATATGAGCCCTGCTTCTTTCTCTCCCACTCCCCCTGCTTGTGTTCTCTCTCTCGCTGGCTGTCTCTATCTCTGTCAAATAAATAAATAAAATCTTTAAAAAAAAATTATTTTTTAAAATCCAATGTCATATATTAGCCAAATACTAAAAGAAGATTTATCATTATTGTAGATTAGTAGCAATTCTATATTGCCCCTTCTTTTCATCTCTTTAAAATTTGATTTCAAAGATTTTGTTCTCAAAGTGTAGAGTCCACTCATTTATCTCTTGAATCTGAGCTATCCCTGTGACTTACTTTGACTAATGTAATATGTAATATTTCTGAACCCAGGCCTCAAGAGAACTGTGAACTTCCTATCATTTTTTTAGACTCTTTCTCTACCATGAGCAAAAGGGCAGACTTGCTTGCTAGAAAATAAGAGACAACATAAAATGAGCTAAGTCACTCTGGTTGTTCCAGCCAAACTCCACACATGTGAGAAGTTACGTCTTACATTATCAAAGCTATCTCTTAGACCTGCAGGTTTCATGAATCAGCTTAACTGAGCCCCAACTCAGATCAAAAGAAGAGCCCAACTTTAACCCATAGATTTGTGGGCAATACGCATAAAATGTTATGATAGCTAATTTGTGTTATTTTTTTCTGTTGTTTGTTGTAGTAAAATATACATAAAATAAAATTAAGCATTTTTAAGTGTATAATTATGTGTCAAGTACATATTTACATTATTATGTGATTCTCACCAGTATCCATTTCCAGAACATTTTGATCATCCAAATTACTAAATAATACTTTCTCTAAACCTTCTCCCAACCCCTAGTAACCTGTATTCTACTGTCTAAGAATTTGACTATTTTAGATACCTCGTGTAAATTGAATTATACGCTTGTTATCCTTATTTGGATGGCTTATTTCACAGAGCATAATATTTCAAAGTTCATCCATGTTGCAGCATGTGTAAGAATTTCTTTCTTTTTAAAGTCTGAATAATATTCCATTAAATGTATATATCATATTTAGATTATGTGTTCATCTGCCATTGGATACTTGGGGGTATTTTCACCTTTTGACTGCTGTGAATAATGCTACTATAAACACTGGTGTACAAATATCTGCTTAAGTCACTACTCTCTTTGGGGTATCTACTTGCTGGATCATTTAGTAATTCTATATTTATTATTTTGAGGAAATGTCATACTAGTAACATTCCAACCAGAAATGCACAGGCATTTCAACTTCTCCACATCCTTGATAAACTCATTTCCTGTTTTGTTTTTGTTTTTGCTTTAGTGATAGTAGCCAGCCAAATTGGTATTTTGAAAATTATTAACACTTGTTTTGTTACCTAACTGATGGTCTATACTAGGGAGTGTTCCATAAGCACTGGAGAAAATGTGTACTTTACTCTTGTTGGGTGGGGTGTTCTGTATGTCTGTTAAGCACAGTCATCTTACAGTTTTATTCAAGTCCTCTCTTTCCTTCTTGCTTTTATATCTGTTCTATCCATTATTGGAAGTCAAGTGTTGAAATTTCCAACTATTATTGTAAAAATTTTTCTCCCCCGAATTATGTCAAAGTTTGCTCCATGCATTTTAGAGCTCTGATATTAGGTGTATATGTTTATAATTGTTATATATTCTTGGTGAATATTGCAACTATTCCCTTTTAGTGGACAAATATAAATTAAATTCACTTTTTCAGTGCCTCTATTCTATATTATAGCTGGTATCTTAGTCATCAAAACAATGAGACATACAAATTTTTAAAAAAGCATTAGAAATTGAGAAACAAAAAATAAAAATAAAAAAGCTACAATTTACAGAAAATGTGGAGACTAACACAGTGCCTTGTCAAGGTTACTAGACACCAGTATTGAAAATTTCTTGAAGAGTAAAAAGGGAGTGGAATACAAATTGCTGGTAGAGATCAGCTCTTCCTTTACAATAGGAGTGAAGAGAGTTAGATGTGTGTGAATGTAGTGAAATTTATATGATTGGAAACAAGGAGTTTTGGAAGGTACTGAAGGCTTTTGTTTTTCTTACGAGGTTGTATGCTCTGAATCAGAGTGAAAAATCTGGGGAAATAGAAGTTGGATAAAACTAAAGGGCATTTGAAAACTTACCATAGCCAGATAAAGACAGTAGGCAGGATTATCGAAGTTATAGGACAATTTAAGTGTGCCTATTCTGAGTTTATAGTAGAAAACATCAAAATTTTTGTGTGACTTTTTACAATATTGAATTGTTTAAATATAAGTACAGGTAAAGACTTGGAATAATCCGCACTTAAAATTTTTCTGGAAAAATTTGAAAAAAGGCAGAGAGAATAATAATTTTGTATATTGATAAAAGAATTACTAAAATGATGGACAAGAAATGATAAAATAGATTAGAAAAAAATGAAGACAAAGTGGAAATAAAGTAGAAATGCTGATGAGCTGAAATATCTTGAGGTTAAAAGGTCATTATACTATGTATAGTTGAACATGCATGGTGAAAGTTGGAAAAGGCAAAGCTTCAGTTAGCAATATTGTATGTCTAACAGTTGCATGTGCTGGGGTAAGTATGTGTGTGGTTGACTGTAGTATATGATCATAAAACATTAGCAATATTCCTGTTAAAAACAGGAAAAATCACAATACCTACTCTTGGAACTCTGTTGGATATTGTATTGAATGTCCTAGGAGATCATTAAAATAAGTCAAGTATGAATAAGTGATAAAAATTAACACATAAAACCATCATTATGTTTGTGATTTTGTCCATTGAAACTGAGCATTTTTTTTCTCTTTAGAAATAATAATAGAGTTCAGCCAAGAGGTTGGATATATAACAAGTGTATTAGAAAGAAGTGAAATTTTCATTTGTCCCAGGACTAGACTGTATGCTTTTAGAGTTCTCTTTACCTCCCAATAAATAAAGACTTACATTTTCATGCCTGTATTTTCTGGATATTTGTACCAATTGCATGCTAATTCTAAACCAAATTTTGTCCCTTATTTGATATTGAAAAGATTCTTTGTTTTGTTTGTGACTTTCAAAAAATTCAGAATAAGGCAAATTAATAAAAGTACCTTTTTCCAGGTATCTCTATTTTAGGACAATAACTGTAATGCAATTATGTGTAGGAAATTTTTAAAATAATTGTATGTTACTATTTATTAGAATACTCCCTCCTTTAATTTCATTTCCATTAATTACTTTAATATGTCTTATTATTCGTAACACTATATTAATCATGATTAATTGCGTGATTCAAATGTATAATATAGACAGTTCTGTAAGTCAAAAATGATGTTTAGTAATGTTGCAAATATTTGTTCAATGAGTGAATTTCAAGGTAAAACACTTATTTTGAAATGATGAAAATGATTTTGGCAGAATCTTTGGTAAGTAATAGGGACTTATTTTGAAATATTACATTTTCCATTTCCTTCCCTATTATTAAAATGTGATTTACCACAAGGAAACATCTGTTTAGAAAATCAAAATAATATAAGTAATCAACTTCCTTTTATGTTCAACTTCCATCCAGCTGTATCGCATTATGAAAGCATTTCATAAAGAACATGATGATGATATCATGAATTTGTCTACCTAAACCTTTATGGCAGGCTTGTCTCCTTTTTCTTTTCTTTCTTTTTTTTTTTTTTCCTGTTATTTTAGAAGGTTTTCAAGCTAGGTATATTATTTGGAAAAGATTTACTACATTAAGCTAAGAATTCTAATTTTATATAATGTTATAAAGAAGACGCTTCTAGTTTATAGTAACAGGATTATACAACTGTCAAAGTGTAGGCTTAAAAAATTTTCTAAAACACTAAGGAAAAAAATTTCAGAAGTAAAAATAATGATTGAAACATATATTTCACTAAAATTTAATGTATTGTATTCCCAGGTCTTACATTACTTCCATAGACTTGAAATTTTATTAACTACTTACTATCCATTTCCTTTCATCAGGAATTCATAAAAGATATTCTATCAGCTATAGTAAATAGGACATTTTGTCTTGGTGGAGTGTTGATTGAAAATAATTTACCTAGGGGCTCCATGCTCAGCTGAGAGTCTGCTTGAAATTCTCTCCTTCTCCCTCTGCCTCTGCCCCTCTCCCCACTCACACATGTTCTCTCTCTCACATAAAGAAATAATTAAAAAAAAAGAAAATAAATTACCTATATTTTAATTTTCCTTTGCAGTTTTTATGGCAGCACAGTATATGATTAATTTGGTGTTATTACTGTAAATCGAGATCTCCCTGTACACATTGATTTAATTATTAACCCTTGTCAACTAGATTGTTTCCATTCATTTCATAAGTGCAACCTGACATTTATTACAAATTTACTTCATTTACATTGCATTTCTATGTCTATTTTATTATATATTAAAATATATTTTAAATATATTTATTATATTTTTATCAAGGTAGTAAATGTACCACTATTAAAAAATAATGATGCAGTAATTTATAAAAGAAATATTTATAAAGGAAATATAAAGTTAAAATATTTTACTTAACCTCCTTTCAATCTACAATTAGGACTTTTTACTCTTATTCATGTATATCTTTTTAAAGTTGATTTTTCATAAATAAAAGCAATATTTGGGTGACAAAGAATTGCACCAAGAGTAGAAAAAGAACTACCAAATTGCTCTTCAATAAGATTTTTAGCAATTTACCTCCATCATAAATTTTGAAAATAGCTTTTACCTACATATTGACCTATACTGAACATTTTCAATATATTAGTCCATTGAATAGATAATGAAAGAATTTGTTATTCTTTTGTGAATTGACAGTTCCTAAGCTCCTATTATTTGAAAATTATTTAGCATTTTCTCCTAATCAGAAGCAATTCAAAAAATATTGTTCATTTATATTTTATCATGCAAAACATTTTGTTATCATCAGTTTTGTTTGTTGTAATGCTCTCAAAAGGGTATTTCATTTTAAACCCAGGGTTTTATATCTTATTATAAGTAGTGACCTCTAACTCAATTTATATATATATTTTAAATTTCACACTTAAAATTATTTTTTTTAAGTTTGAAATACTATTGATTATACTTTTCTTCTTAATCAGTAGAACCTTAAAAATTAATTAAATATGTCTTTTCAACTGGTTAACCAGAAAAACCTGTTGGGGTATTTTCAGAGCCTAAACGACATGGTGAAATGGAATATTCAAATCCAACTCTCTCTGGTCAAACTGTCACACAAAAAAGGGAGAGAAAAACTAAGAAATACTTGTGAAAATACACAGAGAACCTAAAACACAGCAATAAGAAAATAAACAACTGGTTAAAGAGTGGACCAAAGTCATTAACAGACATCTCACCAAAGAAGATATACAGAAAGGAAATAGGTATATGAAATGATGTTCCATACATATGTCATCAGGGAAATTAAAATCAAAACAAGATACCACTACATACCTGTAAGAATGATCAAAGTTCAGAACTCTGACAACACCAAATGCTAATGAGATGTGTAGCAATGAGAAGAACTCTCATACATTGCTAGTGGGAGTGCAAAATGGCACAACTACTTTAGAAGATATTTTGGTGATTTCTTACAAATTCCACATACTTTTAGCAAATGATCCAGCAATCACACTCTTTGGTTTCTACCCAATGTAGTTGAAAACGTATGTCCAAGCAAAAACTGCACGTGGATATTTATAGGTTTTATTCAGAATTGCCAAATTGGAAGCAACCAAGATGTCTATCAGTAGGTGAATCAGTAAGTAAACTGTGTTATATCCAGACAGCAATATTATGCAGCACTAAAAAGACATGAGCTATTAAGTCATACATGACAAAACATGGAGGAAATTTAAATGCATCTTACTAAGGGAAAGAAGCCAATCTGAAGAGGCTATATACTGTATAATTCCAACTATATGACATTCTGGAAAAGACAAAACTACAGGTACAGTAAAAAGTTCAGTAGTTTCCTTGGAAGAAGGCAGAGATAATAGAGCACAGGATTTTGAGGACAGTGGAAATGTTCTACATGATATTATAGTGATGGATATATGTTATACATTTGTTTATACCCATATAATATGCAATACCAAGAGTAACCTAAGCTAGGCCAGAGACTTTGAGTGATTATGATGTGTCAACGTAGGTCATACTTGGTAAAAAAAAATATACCATTCTGGCAAGTGATGTTGATAATGGGCAGCCTATGCCTGTGTGGGGGAAGATAATGTATGAGAACTCTATACCCTCTCAATTGTATTGTATATCTAAAATTTCTCTAAAACTTTGAAGTTAAAAAAACAAACAAAAACAGAGCCAGTGCTAACATTATTAACAGCCACTACCCCCTGGACCTCTGTCATGACTTTTAAAATCTTAGATGTATTTTGCCTATTTTATAATTTGTTGTCATAGGAACTTATTTATAAGATTACTTTTGAATGCAGTTGCAAATTATTCATTCACATTGACATATAATATTCTATTTTGTGAATATAACAAAATATCTTACTGTTCATGGACTTTTGGATTATTTCCAAATTTTGTCTGTTACAAATACTGATTCTCTGAACATTCTGATACATGTATTTTGGTGAATACATGCATACATTAAAATTAGGTATATAAGTAGGAGCAAAATTACTGGGTGATATGTTCAGCTAAATAGATGTGCCAAGTTATCAAGAGTTTATCAGTTTGTATTTCCGGGAACAGAGTATGCAAGTAGCAGTTGTTCCATATTTTTACAAATACTCGTTATTATTAGATAAAAAAATAATTTTTGCTCCTCAGTGGTTATAGTGATACCTAATTTCATTCTTTTCAGTTTGAAATGTGTTAAGCATCTCTTGTTTGTTATTTAATATTCTTTAAAATACTATATGGGGAAAGTATAGGCATTATCTTTTTCTGGTACAGTTACAATTATGATATATGACTATAATTTTTTAAATGTTAATTTTTTGGCTAAGTATCAGTGAAATGATCAATATCTATAGTATTGTACTGAGTGAAATGATAGGTTAATTCTACTGAGCAAGGCACTACTAATAATGATTATATCTGTAAATAAATATACCACTGTAATGACAGGTGCTTACTCAGGATTAAGGTACTGTAGTTAATTATTTATTAACTCAGCATAGAAATATCCAGACAATACGTGCCCTCCTTACTACCCATTGCATGGTGCACTGGGTGTTATATGCAAGTAATGAACCATGGAACTTTACATCAAAAACTAGGGATGTACTGTATGGTGACTAACATAATATAATAAAAAAATATTATTATTAAAAAAAATATCCAGACAGAACTACCCCTACTTATGTTCTTCCTTCCCTATCATGTTAATCCCAAAATGCTACCTATCAAAATTCTACAATCCATTAATGCAAAAACATAAAACAGAATGTATCACAATTTCCTTTTTCAACTATTTTACTATCTCATTTTGTATGTGTATAAAACATACTAAAAATATTCACTTCCCCTATTAAACACTTAGAGTGTTTGAGATTTGGAACCAACATTATTTATTTGCTTTATTTTTTTTTTGTCTGATACTGAGGAATCCCTCATTAATTACATTTATTTAAAATGTATTCATGAATTCAAATAATTGAAAAGATGATCTGGGAGTATACAATATTATATATGATTAGATTACAAAACAACAGGTAGGATGTGGTCACTACCCAGAGCGATTAATAATTATATTGCAGACACATACACACATACAAATAATTGCAATAAGATGTAGAGACTATTAGGTTAAGGAAAAATATCAGAGGCTCAGTAGGTTAAGGAAGAGAGGACTAAATATTGTTACACAGTAGTGCCCTATTACTTCTGGTGAGCTAGAGAGCTCATTTTCCCATATCTGTGTTTGTGTGTTGGTAAAAGAGTTATTTGGTTTGATTCCATAGACCTTATCAAAAGTCTTGTCCTAAATGTAGTAAAGCTAAAGCAAGTTCATGTTGCTTACATATTTTATGGAATCAAAAACTCACATAGGAACTTTTCTAAAGGCACTCAAAAGTTCAGTCTCACACTCATTGATCAGTTGTCAACCCAAATTAGACCAGATTCAAAATCATTACTGTAGATAGATGAATACATAGTTAATTTAATAAGTGCGGTATATTTCTGGTATAAGTATTAGCTTTCTTGATAAACCCACTGAATGAAAGTCAAAATATGAAGATTTATAGGAATGTTTTATCTGTCTGATATCCTTTATCTATTGCCAATGTCACCAAATCTAAGTGCAGTTTCCATGGGAAGAATGATTATTTTAACCTAAACAAGTATTACTCTGATAATTGATTAAATATCAGGGCTAATGACTCTAATAACAAAACCAACATAAAAATAATGGCCTCAATAATATAAATTTTCTTTATTTTTTATTTCTAGAAGGTCAAAAAAAAAAAAGAAAACAGGAAGAAAAAAAAAGAACTTCAATATACAAACTCCTCTTTTGAAAACTTTGACAAATTTTCACACTATATATTTTTGAGAGGGCTTCAAGTAAAAATTGTGAAAATGACCTTTACTTTTATGCTTTTATTTTCTTGATGTGTTAGCTTGGATCATCATTTTATGCACTATTTATACTCCTTTTTATGGGAAAGCTGACCTTTACTGGAATTTAGATATGAACAGAATACAAATGTGCAAGTACACTTCTTATGAGTTGGAAAAAAATCAAAGGAATGATAAACAGATGAGGAAAGTATCTGTGAAAGATGCCATATAAAGCGTATCTTTCAGGCTATGGTTTATGAAAACCAATTACAGTTTCATAGCTCTTTAGATTATTTTATCAGTACTTAAAAATGAAAGAAGATGAAACAAGCACCAACATGAAATATGCTTGATCAAATAACTCTCTAAATTGGGTTGTGCATGTGAACACAACATACTAATTATAAGTGTTTTCTTTAAAATTATACTAAATTGAGATATATTTGAAATGTAAAAACAAAGCTTCAGCTTTCCTTTTCTTGAAATGTATCATCATACTTAATTTTTAATAATATCCCTGAATTGGCTTTTGTACTTGTAAGATAAAAGTTAGAAAACTTTAACTCTGGTAGAAGTAAAATGATGAAATACAGCAATGACAAAATAAAGTTGATTTGTATGCATATTAAAAATTCTTTAATTAAATATTATTCTGACTGAGAGATGTTTAAATTAGCAGAGATCTTAGGTTTGCCAAAAAATAGTAGTTATCATATTGATGGTACTTATTGATAAGTATGAAAAGTATATTGTTTTCATTGAAACATGGAAGGTTGATTTGATTGATAAGAAAATTTGAGTACACAGGCTGATGATTAGTGATGCTTAAAAATCCTATCTAGGATCATCTTAGTTAAAAAATATTATTTGCTTTGTAAATATAAACAAGTAGATTAAATGAAATCGTCAGTTTCCTTACTTGAATTTTTCAGTGTGGTAAAAAATGTTATTTTTCTATCAAAATCCTTTCTGCTTCTCTATTTGTAATAGAAAACATTCCACAGCTCAAGTTAGACATGGCCATGTGAATAAATGCACACCAGTGAAATGTGTGGGAATGATAAATGCCTGTTCTAGGCTGGTGGACTAGGAAAACGATGACCAAAAAGACCTTGAGAGTAATATATTGGAGGTGGCTGAGGAACCAGGATAGGCCACTGCTCCCTTGGACTTACCAACCTGGATTTGCTCTGGGAGAGACACATAAATATTTACTATGTTTAGT
The DNA here is from genome assembly GCF_002007445.2 of Ailuropoda melanoleuca. Lineage (NCBI taxonomy): Eukaryota > Metazoa > Chordata > Mammalia > Carnivora > Ursidae > Ailuropoda > Ailuropoda melanoleuca. The sequence continues at coordinate 127,313,330 of NC_048220.1, read as the reverse complement.
GATTACATTTCTTGGTCCATTTGTTATAGCTTTTCAGATTATCCTAATATAGAACTAGTTAATATAAATCCCTAACATAATCAGGAAGAAGGAAAATAATTTTTATTCACTCAATTTCTAGAATCTCTCAAGAAAAAGTACAACTTAAATACTTGGTTTGATTTTTTTTTTAACCACAGAATTAGAAATTTACATTCATTAAGACAAAGATGACACCGTATTACTAAACGAAAGATGTGAGGTCTTGGTGAAACTGAATGCCCTGAAAATGGCCAATTGTGTTTGGTGTTAGTAACCAAGAAGTAAATTTGAATTAATGTCATCATCAATTCATATCTTTCATTTTTGAATAACTAATTTTTTTAAGAAAATTCTCTTTTATTAAACAAGTAATAAATGGAGAATTACAGTGAGTGAAACATTAATGATCTCTCTTAGCCCTTTTTTCTAATCCCATTTTGCTTTATAAAGTGATTGTCATTAATTTTGTTGGCATTTCTCCAGTAAACTTGATTGAGAGACAAAACAGTCGTAATAGTTAATTATGATTAGAATTGCTAAATAGTATTCACAGACTTAATTCATATATACTACTTGTCCTTTTAAGAATCCTCTATTATTTTGAACATTTGACTGTTCCCATCAGTGAACAGCCTATGTATTAATTAGTGCAAATGGAAGTCATAAGTTCTTCACTTTTTAATTTAGTCCATTTGGCTCTTCAGTCCTCTCTCTATGTATGTATAAATATATAACTATATATATTTATTTACACACATTTATGTGTATTATATCATGTATATATAAATGCACACATAGTATATACATACAGGCATAGCACATAAATATATGTACACATGTAATGTACAGAGTACATGTATGTATGTACTTAATTTCATGGTATACATTTTATCATCTTATTAATGTGTTCAGTATGTACCTCTCTGTTAAGAAGTGGTTCTCATTCTAAATTCTGGTTTTGTTTGATCCAATATGTCAGGTATTTCTACTTTCTAGCATTTGATGAATTTTTGTGTTTCTCTGCAATGATTGTAGTTTTACTCGATTATTTGTTATGTGCACATCTTTCCATTTGACAATTTTCCCAAGCATTATTGGCTGAGCAACTAGAAAAATAGTTACTATTTACAAAGATAGGGAAGATTATTGGAAAAGCGATACAGGGGAAAAAAATCAGCAGATTCTATTCTTTACACAGAAACCACAACTATCCTTTTTCAATGGCATTTAGATTGCATTGCTTTTCCATTTAAAACTCCATGCCTTATGATGTCATTTTAAAATTAAAAGATTCTTTTAATAATGTATCATTAAAATTAAAGGTTCTTTTAATAATGTATCAGCCACTACATGATCTTGCACCATGCTTACCTTTGCTCCATTTGCTATCTCTCTCTCCCTTTTGATCAGTATGCTTAAGCCTTAATCACGTGCTTTTCCTTTGGGCTTTTTGTATGTAATGGTTCTTCTGTTTGAAATACCCTTCTCTAGATAGTTGCATGGCTGATTTCCTCACTTCTTTCAGATATTCGCTAATTATGTTCTTACCGGTGAGAGCTTCATGGTCCATCATTACAGAAAGTCCACTCTTACTCTTCATCTATTAAACTTTTCTTCCCTTTCCTTCTTTCCCTGCTTTATTTTTTCTCCATTGCATTGATCACCACCAAGTATTTCCCATTATTTGTATGTATGTTTCCCACTTCTTGTATATCAGTCTCATTTTTTTAAAGATTTACTTATTTACTTTAGAGAGAGAGAGTGCAAGCAGGGGAAGGGGCAGATGGAGAGAGAGAGAAGCAGATTCCCTGCTGAGCGTGGAGCCTGACACAACATGGGGCTCCGTCTCAGGACCCTGACCTCATAACCTGAGCCCAGATCAGGAGTTGGACACTTAACTGACTGAGCCACCCAGGTGTCCCTGTTTCATTTTAAAACAGACTGTTTTATTTAGTGATGTATCCAAACTCCTAGAGCTACATAATTGTGCATAGACCAGTAAATAAATTTTGCTTAAACTGCAAATGAAGGCAGGAGAAATATCAAGGGTATAGTTGCACGTCTCTAAAGATATAGTGAAAAATCCAGGTTTAAAATTTGAGAGTTGAAAGCATACAGAACTCTGAAACTACCAGCTCTTTTGGTGACGCTGCCACCCTGAAGGAGAGGACAAAGGAGGCCTGCAAGTTTGTTAAATATGCCATGCTAAAGATATGCTCTTATAGATAAGTTTATGTTACATTTTTAGCAGACAAACATTCGCAAGGTTGATATCTTATGAAAATTACCACTATTTATACCAGCTTAAAATTTAAATGTGTATTTGCCATGTTTATCTCAGTTACATAGACAGTAAAAAACGAAGCTGATTGTGCAACTTATAACTTAATTTAATTGCAATGTGAATTCAACTAAGTCCTGGAAAATTTAATGACAAAGCCAGCCTAACTAAGCTTAGCCAGCCAAAAGTGCTCTGACATCATTTGCTAATAGGACCAGTATTTCAAGCACAGTAGTTGAAGAGTAGTTTAAAAATCTAAAGACCACCAGTCAATTTCTTCCTCCTTTTGTTACTAGAGTTGTGACTTTGGGGAAAAATATCTTTAAGCCATCTAAGCTTTATTTTCTTACAATAATATTGTCCTTACCAACTGTAAATCTTAGCACTGGCTTTAGTGTCATAACACAGAGATAATATCATTGAACACTATTCAATCTAAATCATTATATAATCTGGTTTATTTAATGAGATCACTGGTCTAAAACCTTACAATCTATCCAAGCTTCAGATTTCATCTTTATAGCACAGTTATATTATTTGATTCCAATATAATCTGATTGGTAACTGTTAGATATGAGAAAGGTAAAATTAAATATTATTAGAAAAATAATAAGATACAGCAGAAACGAAGTTGAATTTTTATTCATTGAAAGTAAATTCTCATTACTTTTGTAAACCTGCATAATAGACACAAACACCATTCATACTGAAATAAGCTCCATACATAATTTCAAGGCTTTAGATCTATTCAATGCAAACTATGTGGCATTTTTGAGAAGTAGCTTAAGCTTTCAAGTTTTTGATGTGTTGTTTTTTTTTTTTTAATTAAAAGGGGTTTGGAAAATTCAATTTGCAGTTATATGGAGAGTCTTCTTTCAATTTCAGTAAACATCACTGTGTTGCTATATGACAACACGTTAGTTCCTAGTCTGGTTGATGGTTTAATGAAAACTCTCATTTAGGAAAGGAAATCATCTTTATTTTTCAGTTTGTTTTTATGTTCAAGTTCTCCTTGAACTGTGGTTATATATTTTTTATTACCTGCACAGTAAAATTTTTCTTTTTAACTCTTCTTCTGAAAATTATTTATTTAAAAAGTCCATTACTCTGAGGGTACCTGGATGGCTCAGTTGGTTGAGTATCTCCTCTTGATCTCACCTCAGGTCCTGAGTTCAAGCCCCATGTTGGGCTGTATGCTGGGTGTGGAGACTACTTTAAAAAAATAAAAAAAGTCCATTACTCTCTTTAAAAAATCCTTTAAACCTGAAGACAATTAAGGAATTGTTGACATTGATCCTTCACTGCCTGAATGTGGTTCCTTCATATTGGGCTAATTCAACAAACTTTGACCAGAGTTGTCTTTAAAGCATGCTGAGTCAATAAAGCACTGAGTAACCAGACCTTAATATAGCCCATGTGTGGATGGTTATTGCTATTGCCTCAATATTCCTAAATAGGTTTTAAGGTCAGATAAATTAACTCTTCAAGAACATTATATTTGTGATAAATGAATGCATTTTTCATCATCTTACATGTACAACTTTAACAAAACCAAGGAATGGATATTAGTATAAAGGAAGCCATGTAATAATGACAATAGAAAGAAAAGGGAATATGTAGAGAAGGAAGAGGGAGTGGAGTAGGACATAGAGCTAAATTTTTTAAAAAATGTAAATTGTAAATTTCCATTAAAAGTCGACAATTTTCCTTATGTGTAACTAACAACAACAAAACCTAATAACTAAAACCATGCTTTACTAAACTGCCCTTATTACCATTAAAATAAACAATCTTAAAAGAAATTTTGGTTTGAACTTTCAACACTATCCTTTCAAACTGTTTCTTTTTTTCCTAATAAAACAAAATTTCATATAATTTACAGAATTTTCTAGCAATATCTTTTTGATTTTTTGCAAGTTATCTCAGAGAAAGTGCTCAGCATTTTTTAACATTATGTTCCTTGACTTCAAAACACTTAAAAGATATATAAATATTTCATATGTTGTTCAATTTTTGACTAGGCTAAATTGTTTTTTTATGCAAAAGACTTTTAGGGTTGGCACCACACCTTAATATTTTGAGTAATTAAGGTTAATATATGTTGTTTGGTTAAAAATTGCCAATACTTGACAGTCAATTCATTTCTCACTGAAAATATATGGCAACAGTTAAGGATTTTTACAGAGTGCAGAAGATGGTGATTTAGTGTGAACATTTATTCATCCAAAATAAACACTTAAATCTAAATGTGTGTATGTAGTTAGCCATATGTTGGATGGACATCAGTTTAAAGTGAAACAAAAGGAAATGAATAAACAAAATTATAAAGACCAAAATATAATTTGGGCATTTTTGGAAAAAATACTATTAAAATATTTTTTAGGTTTGTATTGAAATATTGTAGAAGGTTATACTTATTCAGTCAGAAAAAATCTTTGATTAAAAACTGTAGTGCTCATTCCTTGGGCTATGATTAAATTGTGAAGCATGCTGGCATAATTTAAAATGAAGGTCTTGGTACTCAGCAGTAGCAGCAGAGAATTATTAATTGCAAAGTCTTTGCATTTCTGCCCCGTCAGTCAGCACGAGTCACAAGTCAATCAGCTGGTTAGCACAAGAATCAAGGTCAGAGAGAAAAATAATTTCTGTTTAGCTATATAATAAAGTATATTTTCTTTTTTTAGTAGAAAATAATTATTGAATAGTTCTTATGATGACTGAAATTCAACTCGAATATACATGTGGACCACCAATTTAGTGATCCAGCACTTTGTGAATTTTTCAACTGTTTATTTTGTAAACATGTTTACTTTTAAACATTTCAACATCCTCTGTCTTATAGCATCCTCCCACATCAGACACCTTCCTAGTTCTCCTAAGTGGCAAAGATAAAAATAATGCATATGCATTGCCTAAATTAAAAAGTTGGAGAAATAGTTGTTCTTTATAATAAAATATAGTTCTATACAAAATTTTCCCATGAATATTTCTGTCTTTTTGTCATAGTTATTTTTGTTGAAAGAACAAATGCATCCACAATATTATCCAGAGTAAAATCATTGAATTTTACTAGATATACTTTGTGTGATTTAAATTTTACCAAAATTTTGCATGCTCAGTAAAGAATACATCATCTGATTTCTAAATCAATATATATAGACATTAATACCTTATGCCTGTTGTAGCCATCAGTGTGTATTTAAACAGACTATAATAATCTTATATAAAATATGCAAGAAATAGTTAATTATACAACTGAATATATTTTTAATTCTCATTTTCACTTTGCACTAATTTAATGAATATGATCTTAGGAGAAATGAACACATGACTACTAAAATCTTTAAGGCGAATTTTAAAAATATAGAAAAGGGAAATGCTTCATATAAAATTAATATTTATTTTATTCATTTTTATTATTTATAATTTTAAAAGCTGCAAATAATGGAATAAAATATTTAAAAATTCTACTAACCCTTTAATGACCTCCTTTCTCTTCTGGTAATTTTTCTGTGCATATAATACATTAGATCTACTTTTTTAAAAGTTTCAAAGTAGACATGTTGAAAATAAGAAAATTAAGATGCACAAGACCGTTCAAAATTCTCTATTTATGAATGTAATTCATGGGTATTTAAAAATATAATAAAATAGTTGATCAAATGTAGGTAGATTAATTGTATAGTAAAGGCAAACAACTGTTTAACATTGATATGCATTTCCATTAGTAGTCGTATATAACTTATCCTAATTTTATTTAAGTTGTGAGCTGAACATGGACGTACCCTTTTAGCTAGCAGTTCACATATAAGCCTCTACCATGAAACTCTGTTCTTTTTCCACTTTCGACAGGATGATATAAACATAAAATAAAATAACAAAATTTAGTGAATTATTGTACATCTCTCTAAATGCAGTCTATGAAATGCTTTTCTAATATGTTCAGTTAATATCAATACCTCATATATGTAATATTATACCAACACCTGCTAATGTCAAAGACAATGTACATATGTCAAACTATTTTAAACAAACTTAACAGATATGTACAAACCATATTGTGCACTCTGAGGTAAACATCATGGAAGAATGTAGATTATTTAGTGAGCTGACTGCCTGACTTTAAAGTGCCATACTTTTGCATTAAAAATAAGTTATGGTAAAAATAATTAATTCAATTGCTTTATTTTTTTTCCACAATGGAAAAACAGATACAAAAACAAAAAAAACTATAGGAGACATTTATAATTTCAATAAACCCTCTAAATTGATTATGTTAGGTGATATGACTGGTCATAATTAGATCCTAATGAGTAAGTCAAGAAGAGAAAGGGTTATTACTGAAGTTAGTAACTATATCTGTTACATTTAATATCAACTTTTCAGCTATTTCTAAATCCCAGTGGAAAATAGAGGTTATGGAATCAGTTGATTTTTTTTTCTTTTATTATCTTTTTTCCAGTTCTTAAGCCATGAAAGTAATAACAAGAATTAAAGAGAGAAACAAGTCAACAATGTAACAGAGGGTTTTTGTTGTTTTTTCTCTAATGGCCCAGATAATAAATAGGTTTTGCAGACCATAAAGTCTCCGTCACAATTATTCAATTCTACAATGTCATAAAAAATACGTAGGGAGCACATAAATAAACAGGAGTGTTTTCCAATAAAACCTCGTTTTCAAAAAGAGATGGTAGACCATAATTTGCTGGCACCTCCTAATATAATAGAAAGAATTGACAACAAAAACAACAACAAACAATTATGACATGAAAAAGACAAAAACAGAATTCAATTGGCTTTCCCCTATTCACTGTTGATGGAGAAGGGCTATGGGAATATAATTCTTTCAAAGGTGAACTCTCCTTTTTGTTCAGTTTTACTCAACAATTTTCAAACGCTGAGGACTCATGAGTAACTTATACTGCACTTACATGTAAGTAGATGACAGAAAATAATGTAGGACAAAATAAAGACTGAATATAAAGGCCTTCAATTCAAGGAAATAAGAAACATAACTGAAGAACATGCAGACATTAATCCTTCTTAGTTGTCATATACGTGCAAAGCGAAAAAAAATTAGGTTCCCTTTTATTCTCTCTGATTAGAAACTGCTCTGTTGAATAAATTGTTGAGTGTCTTTTTCTAAATCCACGACAAATAAAATGTCCATTTTATTATTTAGTGTGTTTTGAGGTGAAAAAGTCATTAAAATAGCCCTGTATTGCCTAGAGACATAATAACTTTGGTGGCTTATAAAATAAAGCTGCTTCTCCTTTTGACCCTAACCTGCCTCAACTTATTATCTATATCAAAGCAGCATGAGCAAGAAATTAAAGTTACTTCTCCCGAATAAATATGTCAAGAATGCCAAAGAAGTTATAGTTCTGACTAATACGTGCTGGCAGGAAAAGAAGGAATATAAATACAAATAGATTGTGAGGGACTTAGGGAAGGGGACACGTTGGCTCATGGGGCTGAATATTAGGCTAGAATAGAAAAACATTTTATAGGAGGGCACGTATTGCATGGTGCACTGGGTGTTATACGCAACTAATGAATCGTCGAACTTTACATCAGAAACCAGGGATGTACTGTATGATGACTTACATAATATAATAAAAAAACATTAAAATAAAAAAAGAAAAACATTTTATAACATGGGGACACTGACTTGTGAGTCAGAATTCTGAATTTTAGCAAGAACCTGGAATAAATTTTTTTGTGGAGATGAAAATGACTAATTTGATATATTATCCAGTAAGGGGAAGATTCTGGTAGGTGAAAATCTTAGAATGACTTTGCTAAGTAAAATCTAAGACTCCATGCCTGCTTATATTTTCTGGGTGGGACCGAAGGATACTGCTTACACAAAGATGATAAAGAATGTGCTGCTAAGACAGGACTCTGGTATCTGTAAGAAGCTTGGTGGTAGCTGTCTGTGTAGGCTGGGATTGGAGATAAGAAATATTTTCATGGAGTTGAGATTATTAGTGTGACTATAGAAGATGGAACTTGGCAATTAAAGAGTCCAAAAGCTAGAATTAAGTATTTTTTTTAAAGGTTTTATTTATTTATTTGACAGAGATAGAGACAGCCAGCGAGAGAGGGAACACAAGCAGGGGGAGTGGGAGAGGAAGAAGCAGGCTCACAGCAGAGGAGCCTGATGTGGGGATCGATCCCATAGCTCCAGGATCACGCCCAGAGCTGAAGGCAGACGTTTAATCGCTGTGTCACCCAGGCGCCCTAAGATAGAATTAAGTATTAGAGAGGCAAAGTGAATGTAATTCTAATAATGGGTAACAAACCAGGGTTAATAATCAGGGTGTCTTGGGGCGCCTGGGTGGCACAGCGGTTAAGCGTCTGCCTTCGGCTCAGGGCGTGATCCCGGCGTTGTGGGATCGAGCCCCACATCAGGCTCCTCTGCTATGAGCCTGCTTCTTCCTCTCCCACTCCCCCTGCTTGTGTTCCCTCTCTCGCTGGCTGTCTCTATCTCTGTCAAATAAATAAATAAAATCTTTAGAAAAAAAAAAATAATCAGGGTGTCTTCATCAACACATATTTGTGGGAAAGGCTAATATGTCATGATATTTCAAGTGACAAAGATATATATTTTAAATAACACATATCTAAGTAACCAATGGGTTGAAGTAGACATCAAAAAGGATTTGAGAAAAAAACTTTAAGATAAATCGAAATGAAGACACACCACACCAAAACATATAGGTTACGCTAAAACAGTGCTTATAGGGAAATTTATGGCAGTGAATGTCTATAATAAAAATAAAGATCCCAAATCTTATAATCGAAACATTCCCTATTTTATATATTTTAATTAACCAGTATTATAGCTCACATAAAGCATTACTTATTCTATGCTATTAAAATCTAAATTCAAGAAATAAAAGCAGAAAAGCAACTTCAGGTAATCTGAATTTATTTTCTTTTGTAGATGTAGTTAAGAAAATCTTCCTACTCCAGTTTATTGTATATCAAAACAATTACAGATATACTTGTCTTTCTTACAAGGCTGTTTATTCCAATAATTCAAGTCAGAATATAGTATAATGTATTTTCACCCAAGATTCCTATAATTTAACTAATGATTCTGAATTTATATTTGCAATTTTTGTATAGCTCGTCACATTACATATCAAGTCTATTTTTGTAACTGGCTGCCTTTATTGAAAGTAAATTAAAGTGTATAAAGATAAATATGATGTTCACTGAACAATTAGGCTGATTTAAATGTGCCTGACTAGTGCCTGAAAAAAATTCACAAATTAGAAGTATTGCCTACACATATCATTACACATTTATGTAGGCACTAGATTGCATTTTGAAGGATAATATAACCAACATATATTAAATAGAAATTGGATTTTACTAGATATACTATGAAAATTTTAGGGTGAAGAACTTTACGAGCAGAGTTGAATATCTCAAGCTCTTAAGTTGATGTCAGCATATCATCATTAGTATATACAAGCTCCTTCACTTGCTTTGCCTATTTTTTATTCTGTTTTATTCTTATATTCCACATCCATTATTCAATCTACTGTTGGTTAACAATTCTAATGTATCTATTGTCACGTAATGTTTCTAATATCCATCTAGAATAGCATTCATCTATTGCTTCTAATTTCTGATTTATATTCTTTGATCATTTATGTCCATGCAGTATACTACATTTTACCCATCTAATCTCCTAGCTATGCTCACACAGAATGCTTCCATCTTCCTACTACCATAAATAGTACTTGAGTTTATGTATATACCTGTAAATATATTCTTAATGAGTTTTGTGAGCACTTCTTTGAAATATACACATGGAAGAACATTCTCTACTTAAGAGAATATGGGAGGATACTTACTCTCTTTTTTGCTCCAAGAATGCTAGGTTTCTTCCATTCAACAGCCAGCAAAGAACTGGGGTTGTCAGTCCAAGAGCTGATAGGAGCTAAACTCCACCAAAAAACACTAAGTAAACTTAGAGGCAGATTGTGCCCCAGTTGAATCTTATTGCAGCTTTCTAAGGAAATCTAGGATAGCACCTTATCAGAGCTTCCTGAGAAATCCTGAAGAAAATGATTTACTAAGCCATACCTGGATTCCTGATCCACAGAAATAATGACATAATTAATTGCTAATTTTTTTCAAGCTACTTAATTCCTTATGTAGCAATGGGTAAGTAATAAAATATTTCATACTATTTATCCATATATGATAGGCAACTTTCCTCAACCTAAATTTTTGTTGTAGAAGTTTTCTATATTCTTATTCAAAGTTAAATCCTGGACTTATTACATTTATGCTTACATTTATAATATTTTGAGACAGCAATTAATGCATAGCAAGTGCTATTGTTTTAATTGCACTCAAATATAGTATAAGGTGAAAATATTGAGATTATTGGTTCTCTCAATTTTTTAAGATGATCATATTATCTTCAAATAAGAATAGTTTATCTTCTGTCTTCAAAACATTCCAATTCACCTCTGTTTTCCCTATCTTTATAGCATTGACTGCATTTTGTATTACTATATTTAGCAGTAGCATTGATAGTGTGCAGCCTTGGCTTGTACCCATCATAAAATGAATATAACTATAATTTATTCATCAAGTGTAAGATCCATTAAGTAGAAACTCCATATTGTTCTTAATGGATAAATAATATTTTTGGCATATAATAGTAAGAAACTTTCTTTGGAATCAATTATAGTAAGAAACTTTTAAATGAATGACTTGACATTTTAAATTTTTATAAGAATCCATTGATATGAAATAACTTTTCTCTCAGTCAACAATGACAAAATTTGCATTCCAGTTGGGAGATACCTGACATATATATCATTCCTAACTTGAGTCTTAATCAGAACATCAGGTAACACTCTCTTAACTTGCTCCCACCACCATACTAAAAAGCTTTGAGGAAAAGTATCAGAGGAATACAGTTGGAAGGTGCAAGAGAGAGATTCTCTCTTAGGAATAGCACAAATTGAAAAACCTAAACAGGGAGATGTTAACAGAAGACTCCTTTAGGAAAATTAACTCACAACTAAAACATACGACATAGTATAATAATTTTTAAGTCTCTGAACTTCAACTGAGAAGATAATGAAAGAAACAATTAACTTTAAACTCAGCCCAAATCATATTAACCTAAACCTACAAAATAAAGACCCAGAATGAAGAAGTCATGCTCAAATCCTAGCATTATGTGTGTGTGTGTGTGTGTGTGTCTGTCTGTCCATGTGTATCAGCATCTACTGTCCTACACAACAGTAAATTCTGAGGCATACAAAATGTAAGAAAATGCACAGTCTTTAGAGACAAAGAAATAACTAAAATCAGACTTATATATGACAGATATTGGGGCTATCAGATAAGAAATAAGAAAATAAAAGAAACAAAAATTATTTAAAAGGGTAAGCATGGTGCAAAATCAGGTAGATAATTTCAGCAGAGAGAAGGAAAGTTAACAAAAATCAATAAGGAATGCAAGAAATTTGAAAATAAGATACTAAGTAAGAGTATATCAGGCTCATGAGTAGACTCAGTATAGTCGATGAAATAATTGGTTTGAATGTGAGTATATGTCAGCAGGAATTACACAAACTAAAACACTGTGAAGAAAAGAGTGAGTAGAAGAGAACCAGGCATCTAACAGTTTGTAATAATATCAAATGATCTTGCAAACATGTAATTAGAATCTCAGAAGACTATAAAGAAATTTTTAAAAAGACAGAATAAATAATAACTAAAAATAAATATGCAACACGAATTTTCCAAAGTTAATGACAGACACACAATTGCAGATACAAAAACCTCATGCAAAAAGAAGGATGAATTTTTAGAAAAATCCCTAAATTTAGGCATATCAGATTCAAATTATAGAACTCAAAGACAAAGAGAAGCAATTGTGCATACATAGAGAAAAAGATGCATTATATACAGAGGAACATGGTTAAGGAATATAACATTTCTAATAAAAATATTATAAACAGGAAGACAATAGAATGACATTTAAAATGCTGACAGTTAAGGAGAAAGCTAAGATTTTATATCTAGAAAAATACCTTTCTGTAGAGTAAAATAATAAAAGATTTTCTCCAAAAAAAATGAAGAGTCATTGTCAGCATAACCATTCAAGAAGAAATGTTAACAGAAGTTCGTTAAGCAAAAGGAAGGAAGAAATAAATAAAGATCATTGGAAATGTAATAAATGATGGTAATTTTAAAAATAACTTGAATTACACCAAATTTTACTATTTAAAGGATAATTTTTAATAATGCATTGTGTGTCACAACGTTTTAAAAAATGTATTACGATAATAGAAGTAATATTTTTAAAATATTCTTTGCATCATTAAGACTTTTGATCAAAAAGGAAACACCATATGTGTGTTTTCTACTGATTTATATTTAATGAGTATAGTTGTATTTGGCCCTGTGAGTTTACTGTGAGTTTACTAAAAATATTAGTAATTTTCCTGGAAATTTCTTAGTAAATTCTTAGTTCCTGAGGTCTTGTGGTGAACATTCCTTGATTTCCTGACCTATTTTCTTTGGGAAAGTTTATTCCCTAAATTGTAATACAAACTGAAAGGCTGACTATTGATTGTTACAGCTTCTGCTCCGTGACCGTGTACCTGGAGTCATAGAAAACTCAGTTTGGCAACTATGTTTCTTCCCTTCTTTTCTTGTCACATGCCCCAGGGCACTGAGATGAAGCTCAGTTGAATTAGGGGTCATTTCCCTGTGAGCCAGCTACGTTAAAGAAAGACAGGTTGGGACGTTTTCATTTTCTGTCATTTGTTTGTTGTTTGGGGTGTTTTGGGCCTTAACTGAAACAATGGATTACAATATATTATTACCATACTTTTCTGGAATCACAGGGTAGAGACACTTGGATATCCTTGTATGATGACTCATTTGGTCTTATTTCTGGGGCTTTGAAATTTATGGTGAGAATCATGCTGTCATCATCCCTGTAATTCAAGAATAATTCATAGGGCCGAAGTACATTCTTCACTTATGAGCTGAGGGTTGCTGGAGGGTAGGTGGGTGGTTGGATGGGTTAAATAGGCTATAGGTATTAAGGAGGGCACTTGCGATGAGCACTAGGGGTTGTATGAAAGTGATGAATCACTAAATTCTACTCCTGAAACTAATATTACACTGTATGTTAACAAACTGAAATTTAAATAAAAACTTTTAAAAAATAATTTAAAAAAATAAAATAATGTTCTTCATTTAATGAATTTTTTTGTGATTTCCTTTCACTTTTTTAATTATATTTTTTATTATATTATGTTAGTCACCATACAGTACATCCCTAGTTTTTGATGTAAAGTTCCATGATTCATTACTTGGGTATAGCACCCAGTGCACCATGCAATATGTGCCCTCCTTACTATCCATCAAGTGCAAAACAAAACAAGAAAAATTCTACCTAGGATTCTATATCCAGGGAAAATATCAAGAAAAATAAAGTTGACCACTTGGTAGAAAAATCAAAATAACCTTGAAATGTAGGAAAGGATGTAAGGCCACTAGAAAAAGTACAGTCACTCAAAAGAATGTACAGAAATTCAACTCCCAGGTATTTAGTTAGAAGAAATGAAAATTGTTACCACAGCCTCTGTATACAAGAATATTTATAGCAGGTATATTCCTAAATTAGGAAATAGGCCCAATGTCTAACAACAGGAGAATACAATAAACTATAAAAGGTCATGCACAAAAACCACTCAGCAAACTGAGGGATGCACCAATTTTCTCAAATAAGAAAAACAAAAACAAACAAAAAATAATTTTAAAAAATACTTCACAGATACACAGCCTTCTATGTGCATATCATTTATTATCTTATTTCTCTTTGCCTATGGAAGTGTGTTCACTACATTCTTGTTCTGGTATAGCTTGCTATTTTGGGTCAAGTTCTCTGATTCAGCACAGGAGAGAAAGAGTCAAAGAGAAGGGTGTGAGGAGTTGTTGCTCTAGGACCTAAAGATGAGGTTTTTGGTCTGAAAGACCTGAGATAAGATTGGGGGAAGGGAAAGAACCCAAAGATGTTTAGGGACATTGTATCAGTGAACAAAATGATTACAGTGCAAAGGAAAAACAAAAATAAAAATAAAACTATGACATCCCAAAACCAAAAAAAAGATGAATGTAATTATCTATGAATTTACCCATTCCCAAGATTTGCATTCACATTTTTATTTCTGTATTATATTAGTCTCCTCAGACTGGCATAACAAAATACCATAGACTGGGTGGCTTAAACAGCAACATTTCTTTCTCACAGTTCTGGAAGCTGGAATTCTAAGACCAAGGTGTCAGCCAATTGGGTTCCTGGTGAGATTTCCCTTTCTTGTTTATAGATAGCTGGGTTCCTTCTCCCTGTGTCCTTACATGGAGGGGAGAAAGAAAACCCTAGTGTCTCTTCCTCCTCTTATAAGGACAACAATAGCCCTATTAGATTAAGACCTCACAATTATAAACTCATTAGACCTTCTTCACCTCCTCACAGGCCCTGCCTCCAATATAGACATGTTGAGGACTAGGGCTTCAACATATGAATTTTAGGGGAACACAACTCAGTCTATAATATATATAATGTAATATTTTATTTTTAACTGTCTTTTGTGTTTTTTGTAAACTTCATTAAAAAAGGATTATGATATGTGTTTGCTACATTTTCCTGCTTCAGGGATAAATAATTATTGTAATTTTGTCTTTTTTTCCACGTGGGATTAATGTGGCATTTTGTCCCTCTAACCAAACTACTAACTTATACCGAGTGTTTAGGTACTATATTCTACTTTGGTCTGAAATATACAGTTCTCCTAAAAAGAATTGCATTTATCCCATCTCAAATTTTTAAATTTAGAAAGTTCCTAAAGTCTTAATCAGTTAATTCAGTTCTAGTAAAATACAGAAACAATATATTTTTTTTCAACAGGAGTTGAATAGATTTTCTGACACAAAAATACTGTATAATAAAGAACACTAAAATCTCAGTGGCTTACAATAAATATTTACTTTTGCTCATGAATCTAAGCATTGGCTAGGTGGTTTTACTAGGCCAGGCCAGATTTAGCTGATCTTGGTTTTGCCTTCTTTATGTGTCTTTATCAGTCGGAAAATGTGCTGATGACTGGTTCTTGTAGAATGGACTCAAATATGTTGGGATTCATTTGTCTGTGTTTCATGTGGTCTTTTATGGTCCAGCAGACTAGCCAGCATTTGATCTTTTTGCCGTGCCAGGAAAAAGGAAGCCCCTTTTCAAGTCTTGCCTTGTGTTACATTTACCCTGTCCCACTGACCAAAGCGAATGACAGGATTGAGGTCAGGATCAGGTAGAAGGGATACAGCTACAGAACAAAAGGTATGGCTACATGGAAGCCATTAATGAGTGCCATTCAGATGACCTATCTAGTAGAAGAAACACTTCTAAAAATTTTATATTTTGGACCTTTACTTTTGGTAGGATAAATTGCTTTGAAGATTAGATATTTAAGTGGTAATTTTCCTAAGAAACCATAGGAAGATCTCATGGTTAGATATAAAGAAATAGTTACAGTTTACTATTCAACTAAAGGACCATTAATTATATATTTAGGTCTTTTTTAAAAATTATGACATTATAAAACAAATAGTCTTTATTTTTTAGAGTAGATTTAGGTTTATGGGAAAGTCGAACAGAATGTACAGTGCTCCTTCTCATCCACTCCATTTCCTTTTGCTCTCATTGTGTCCTATTATTAATGCGTTGCTTTGGTATGGTAACTGTTACAATCAATGAACCACTGTAAGTACATATTTACATTAGGGTTCACTCTGTTTCACAGTTCTGTAGGTTTTGTCAAATGCATGTCAACATCTACCATTAGAATATCATACAGAATATTTTAACTGCTCTAAAAATCCCTTGTGTTCCACTTACTCATCTCCTCTCTCCACCCTAACTCCTGGAGTTCCTGGCAACCATTGATCATTTTATCGTCTCTGTAGCTTAGCTTTTCCCAGAATATCAAATAATTGTAATCATACAGTGTATAGCCTTTTCATACTGGTTTCTTTCATTTAACAACATGCACTTAAGATTCTTCCTTGCCTTTTTGTGGTATGGTAGCTCATTTATTTTTATTGCATAAATAATATTTATTGTATGAATGCACCATGACTTGTTTATCCATTCACCTATTGAAGGACTTCTGTGTTGTGGCTAGTTTTGGCAAATATGAATAAATCTACCATAAACATTTATGTGCAGGTTCATATGGACATAAGTTTTTAACTCATCTGAGTAAATACCTATGAGTATGATTGTTAGATATATGGTAAGAGTATGTTTAATTTTCTAAGAAACTACCAAACTACCTTCCAAGTGACTACATCATTTTTAATTTTTTTTAAATTTTAATTCCAGTGTGGTTAACAGTGTTATATTAGTTTCAGGTTTATCATAGTGATTCAACAATTCTATACATTACCCAGTGCTCATCATGATAAGTGTACTCTTTAATCCCCATCACCTATTTCAGCCATCCCCCCACCAGCATCCCCTCTGGTAACCATCAGTTTGTCCTCAAGAGTCTTTTTTTTTTGTTTGCTTCTTTTTTTCTTTGTTCGTTTTGTTTCTTAAATTCTACATATAAATGAAATCATATAGCATTTGTCTTTCTCTGACTGACTTATTTCAATTAGCATTATACTGTCTATCTCCACCCATGTTGTTGCAAATGCCAAGATTCCGTTATCTTTTATAGCTGAGTAATATTTCCTTGTGTGTGTGTGTATATATATATATATAGATAGATAGATAGATAGATAGATAGATGATAGATATAGATATATATCACATCTTCTTTATCCATTAATCTGTCAATGGACACTTGATGTCTGCTTCAATAATTTTGTTATTGTAAATAATGCTGTAATAAACATATGGATGCATATATCTTTTTGAATTAGTGTTTTTGTATTCTTTGAGTAAATACTCAGTAGCGCTATTATGAATCATAGGGTAGTTCTATTTTTAATTTTTTGAGGAACCTCCATACCATTTTCCTCAGTGACTGCACCATTTTGCATTCCCACCAGTAATAAATTCCTCTTCTTCCATATCCTCACCATAATTTAATACTACCAGTATTTTGGATTTGGGCCATTCTAATAGGGAGGTAGTGGTATCTCATTGTTGTATACATTTAATTTTTAACACTTTAAATCTTATGTGTTTAACTGATGATTAATTTCTATTTTTAAAATAGAGAAAGTGATTCCTGGGTGTTTTATTCTTCTTACTAAAACATGTTCACTCTACCTGCGGTTCAAGTGCTTTTGAAAGTTAAGCATCGTGTAAGAGTCCTAATTTATTGGAGCATGAGAAATCTGAATCTGGATTATTTTGGATATGGTGCAATTGTTTTTTCCAAATAGCATTTTTTATGATGCTTTATGAGTACTCAGTCATTGTTCAAACCAATAAATATTTATATCATGCTAAATATGTTTCAGTACTGTGCTAGGTACTGAAACAAAGAAAAGTAAAATGAAGCAAAAAAAAGTGAAAAAATAAATCTTTTAAACTAGCAAATGGAATCTCAACTGCACAGCTGCAAGAAGAAGGAGGAAGAGGGGAAGGAGAACAGGAAGAAGGAGGAGGAGAAGGAGAAAAGGAAGAAGGAGGAGGAGGAGAGGAGGATGCAGAAGAAGAAGAGGAGGAAGGGGAAGGGGAAGAAGAGGAACAGGAGGATGGAGAGGAAGAAGAAGAGGAGAAGGAGAGGAGGAAGGGGAAGAAGAGAAAGAAAATTTATTTTTTTCTAGAGGAGTTTACCTAGCATATATGTGACCAGGGGAAATAAATCATAAAATTGTAAAATTGCTGTTCTCCCATAAAAAAAAATTCAACTAGATAGATCAAATAAATCTAAATGAATCAATAGATTCTATCAATTCACTAGAAATGAATTTCTTTTCACAGACTTATATGCAGTATATAACTAGATATTTATTAAAAAATCAATATTTATTTTTAAGGACTCTGATTATAGTAGTAAAAGTATGTCATTTTTAAAAATACTCAATATAAGTAGTATTGATAACTAAGAAAATTGACAAAGCTTTATAAAAGGAACTACATTATAAATAATTGAAATTTCTGTAATGAATTCAGTGGAAAGTTATCTTCAAAACAGAAGATGTCATCTTACTAATCCTAGGATTTTCTGAATTAAGCCAAAATTTTTCTATTTTCTATAAGTCTTAATATCTTAATTTTTAAAATATAAGTGCATGGCATGTAACTAAATTATGTAATGGGCAGTATGAGAAAAAGACTTTTCACCACTAACTTTATATCATTATATGCTGTAACAGTGATTTTCAAACTGAGGGTTACATTTAGCTTTTCAATCACATTATCAGTTTAATGTACTGTGTCCTAAATTTTAAAAAATGGAATAAAATAGCCATCATTAGAATAGAGAAAACTAGAATAAAATATCTGAGTACCTTGTTTTTTATAACATATGTTTCTTTAACAATTTATGATATGCAGCAAAAATAGAAACATTACCTAGCAGTTACTATAAATAACCTGATGATGAGGTATTAGCACCGTAAAGAAGCCATATTTATCCCTAATTTGAAGATATTTAAAGATACAATTCAGGATATATTCAAGGATAGATAGATAAGTTTTACTGCTTCCACTTAGTTATGTATTATTATGTATTATTTATGTATTATTTCCCTGTTAAGTTTGCTGAGATGTTTTAGATAATTATGAGGGAATTCCCACAGAATGGGTTGATTTATAAATATTAAATAAAACAAATAATTAAACAATATTATCACAAACAGAAAGAGAAAGCAATACAAACACAACCAAAATAATAAATAAAATATGTAGAATGCTCAAAATAAAGTGAAAAACATGATTGACCACATGTAGAATGTTTATATGGTTTTATAAAATTAGCATTAGAAAATAGGGTAGGGTGTGTGTTGTTCACAATTCCTCTGGAATGGTTTGGATAATGCTGCACAGCCAATAAAAAACTAGTAGATGGATTCATGGAATCCATGAATGTGAATCCATGAATGTGAATAACACATTCACATATAAACATGTGTTAAATTATTTCCATGTCACTATAAATTATAGTATGGGTTTATAAAATTTAAACCATGATTGAAGTCTCTTTTTCTTGTTAACTTGCTTATGGGCTCACATTTTTGTTAAACCATTTCAATTATATCAATTTGTGTCAATGCATATTAGTTCTATGTGAAAACAATTTACCTATCAACTAACTAATCCAAGAACACCTTCTGTGTCAAGATATGAGGGGTTATTCTAGGACAGGCCTTTAGCAAACTATGACCTTTAGCCAAACGCATCCCCTGGCTTGTTTTTACAAAGAGTTTTATTTGTACACATCCAAATCCATTCCTTATGTATTGTCTGTGCTATTTCCATGCTACAGCGTCAGAATTGAGTGGTTGTGATACAGACTATGTGGGGCCAGCAAAACAATTTTTTTTTAACAGAATAAATTTAAAAGCTGCAAATAAAGAGAAACACAAGTTAGATCCTTTCAGGAGCTCTGAGTAGATAGATTCAGGAGAAAACAGTATCAACCTAATGCAATGAAATGTGTTGAAAGAAGATATAGGTGGGTTGCAAACATAAGTTTTCCTGGGGATGATTCCTGAAAGACTTCAAAGCAAAAATAATACTTGAAATTTTATCTTAAAACTATTAATATAAATTATTTACTCTCATCTTTTTCTTCCATAAATATGCATTTCATTTCAAAAAGAATGATTCTGTTTTTTTTTTCCCCATGTGAGATTGAATCTGATGTAGTATGAAATAAGTGACCTCCCCAAGAACATTCTTTTGCCTCTATGGCTTACCTAGCTCATTCATTTTGCCTGAGATCCAATATTCAATATATGAATATACTACAGTCTGATGGGTGTTTCCTTCCAGCTCTTAAGACCTGTTACATGTGTCTCTTGGTACATATGCAATCATTAATTTTAGATATAAACCTAAGTGCCGCAACACTGTCCATGGAGCCGTGGCATGAATCGGGAGAAGGACAAGGCACAGAGAGGTTAGCTTGAGAAAGAGAGCATGGGTGCAGGGGACGACGGCAAGGCATGCCACCGCCAAGAGTGTGATCACCCCAAACAGCTGCAACCTCGCGTATTTATTGGCAATAAACAATCAAAGATAATCAAGGGGATGATCCATGTTACATCCTAGTGAATAGTAGTACATCACGGGGAAGGTCACGGGATTAGATGATGTAAGGTTCAGCAAATGAGGCCTATTCTTAAGCATGTTTCTATGGACCCCGCGGGCTATTGTCAAGAGCAATCAAGTTTCGGTTGGGGCAGCGTTCTGCCTTTTAGCGGACCAGGCGTTCCTGGCTGCTAGTTATCTGAAGGCAGCGTTCCACCCTGAGCGAGCGGGCGTTCCCGGCCGCTGGGCAAGCTGGGCATTCCCGACTGCTGTGCTCTGACATTTACGCTAAAGCCCGCAAGGTCACAAACATGTTTTCCTATTATATCCTTAGCATAAGCTCTCGGCCAGTGGCTGCTGCACCTAAGAGTGCAATTGATGTGCCAGTTTTCTAAGTATACATCTTGACAAACTCTTCTACGGCAGATATTTTGTTGATCAAGAAACAAACTTGTTACCTTGTTAAACTATTAAGATAATGAGGTTGTTTGTTATGTAATTTTTGCCATCCTAATAAAATGGTTTTGTCACTTGAAACTCAGCCAGCAATGAATAAAAGAGGCTATGAAGTCTCATCTTCTTCAATTCTTGTTATTGGGTGCTGTGACACCAATAACAGTGGTGTTATTCTATTCATGAACAATGACCCCCCCCCCCCGAAGTTATCTGTATTCTAATCCCTGGAACCTGTGCATGTGTTATATTACATGGCAAGGGAGTGGGGAGACATATGGTTGCAAGTGGAATGCAGTTAACACTACTCACTGACCTTAACGAAAGATTTTCCTGAATTATCTATAGTATATACTGGTGATATGCATTGCCTACAACTACCTGCAATTCATTGTAATCACATGGTCTCTTTATATGTGGAAAAGGTAGGCAAGAAAGTAAAAGTGATGCCATGTGAGAAAGAAACAAGTAACATTGCTGTCTTTGAACACGAAGGGAGCCAAGGAGCAAAAGAGTACAGGTAACCTCTAGAAAGTGTATAGAATCTCCAGAAAAACAATATAACTCTGCAAAACCCTAATTCAGCCCTCTGATGCCCATTTCATTCTTCTGACCTCCAGAACTATAACTTAGTAAATTTATGTTGTTTAATTTACTAGGTTTGTGGTATTTCTTTAAATAGCAGCAATATGAAACTAATACATATGGCTTTCTAATTTTTGCCAATTAAATGGGTATAAAATTTTATTTGATAATTGTATTGTTTTGAATTTTTCTGATCATTAGCCAGGTTAAATATCTCTTCAAATATATATTGGCCATATGTGATTCCTTCTCATGGGATATGTTGTTAATGCTTTTTAACCATTTTAGCTTTACTTTTTTATTGCTTCTGATTTTCTTATGAAATTTAAGAGTCCTTTACATATTCTTAATAATAATTGTTTCTTGGTTTTTAAAATTGCAAACATCCTTACCAAGTTTATAATATCTTTTATGAAATTTCCTTAGGGTATTTTTATTTTATGAAAAGATAATTAAATTTTAAACATAATTAAATTTTCAAATATTCTTCCTTTAATTAGGAATTTAAAATAATACTTCCCTACCCTGATATTAACCATATTTTCTACTCATATATTTGAAGGGTTTTTTTAATCAACATTAAATTATAATATATTTTGAGTTTAGATATGTGTGTGTGTGTGTGCGTGCATGGCATGCCTTCAGTGTATGCTTTTATTTTTCACACACATAATCTTTTTTAAAAATTCCATGTGTTAAAGAAAACTAACTCTCCCCACTGATATGGCATGCAACATATNGCCTTCAGTGTATGCTTTTATTTTTCACATACATAATCTTTTTTAAAAATTCCATGTGTTAAAGAAAACTAACTCTCCCCACTGATATGGCATGCAACATATTTCATAAGATAAATTCTAGATAACTTGGGTTTTTTTAGGGGCTCTTCATACCACTCTACTAGAAATATATCTATTTCTGCAATAGTAATACAACAGTATCATAATTACTATAGTTTCACAATAAGTCCTAGTATCTAGAATAACAGATCACCACCCCCCGTTTTTCTTTTTCAGAAGTGGCCTAGTTATCCTGGCCTACATTGTCCTTCACATGATATATTTAGAATCAGAATATCAATTTTTGTGTAAAATTCTACTAGGCCTCTTGATTGAAATTCCATTAAATCTATAAGTCAGTTATGAGATAATTAACATCTGAATGGTATTTTTTTTTTAAAGATTTATTTATTTATTTATTTATTCCACAGAGATAGAGACAGCCAGCGAGAGAGGGAACACAAGCAGGGGGAGTGGGAGA
>NC_048220.1:127273704-127290430 GCF_002007445.2 Ailuropoda melanoleuca | reverse complement strand
ATCCCATAACTCCGGGATCACGCCCTGAGCCGAAGGCAGACGCTTAACCGCTGTGCCACCCAGGCGCCCCAACATCTGAATGGTATTAAAGCTACCTGCTAATTAATATTTTGTTTTTAATATTTATTAAAAGAATATTATAATTTTGTTATAAAATTATTGTGCATATATAATGATGTCTACATACTTGAAATAAATTCAAGTTTCATATATAAAAGAACCTATCATCTGTAAATAAGGACAGTTATTTTATACTCTTTTGTCATCAAATTTCTCAATCCATACTTTGTAGACTAAAACTGTCTCCCCTTTGTGAAACATTTAATTACCTTTTACCAGTGGCCCAGCATATCTTATGTAATTAATCAATACAAACATATCTTAATGTTCCACAAATCATGCAACCACTCTGTTCCCTGACTACATTGTTTAAATGAATTTTGTCTCCATTTCAATCCAGTAGCCATATCTACAACCTAAAAGTTTTGAATGTAGTTGGCAAAAAAGATGATGATTTTAAAAATGGGCACAGTGGGGCACCTGGGTGGCTTAGTCGGTTAAGCGCGTCTGTCTTCGGCTCAGGTCATGACCACAGGGTCCTGGGATCCAACCCCTTATCAGGCTCTCTACTGGGTGAGGCGGGGGGGCTGCTTCTTCCTCTCCCTCTGCCTGCTGCTCCCCCTGCTTATGCTCTATCTCTCTCTGTGTCAAATAAATAAATAAAATCTTTAAAAAAATGAAGTAAAATAAAAAAAAATAAAAATGGGCACAAGCATAAACTAAAATATCATTAGTTTCAATTGAAATGTCCTTCAAAATTAATTAGTTTAAAAATATAGAGCAGCAAATTACCATAACTTTTCTTTCTAATGCTGACCAGGCCATACCTGCCTCTAACAAACAAACAAATCTTCTCCACCTATAAATACCCAACTTCGATAACCCATAACTGTGCCACTGAGTTTGCCGTGGTTCCTAATGTATTTCTCTTCACACTGACATCAGTTTATTTAATCATTATTGCTTACCTAAGCCACTGGCAATCAGTCTGTAGTGTGACTACACACCAATGACTTGATCTAATGCTAAGAAATTAGATAGGGACTTAACATTTGGTATTAACAATTTAGGTGTGGATCAGTTTTCCTACCTATTATGACAATACCAAGGTAATGTCAAGAGAAAATATCACATGATGTTTCATTCAGTTATTCAATGGAGATAATACAGAAGTGATGGAAGAAAATAAAAGTTATGGAAATCCATGAGGGCATAGAGAAACTCCAAAAACTTTCTTTGTAGCAGTGAGAGTTGAAATATGAATGTGAGGTTCATATGAGTCTGTCAATGGGAGTAGAGTCAATTAGTTACTTTTTGTAAATATCATGACCATTGCATCCCTTTCGATGGGTGAATCTAGGGATTCACACAAAAGCACTCTTTAACTTGGAACATAAAAACAAAGCAGGAGGATAATGATTTGGATAAACTCCTTTGCTTCGTTTAGTTACTCCATTTAGCTATTAAATCTCACCATTAACCTTTAAAAAATCCTTTGCCCGGGGGTGCCTGGGTGGCACAGTGCCTCTTGGCTTCAGCTCAGATCATGATCTCAGGACTGTGAGATGGAGAACTGCATCAGGCTCCACACTCAGCAGAGTCTGCTTGAGATTCTCTCCCCCTCTTCCCCTGCCCCTCCCACACATGCTCTTTCTCTCTCTCTAAAATAAATAAATAAATCTAAAAAATAAAAATTATAAAATTTAAAAAGTCTGTGTCCATAGTCTTCAGACCTCCATAATTCCATAATGGACTTTCCAATGAGATTAAGTATGGAATTCAGAAACAAAAGCCAATTTGCAAAACACCCTTGAACAAAAGAGTAAAATCATATGACCTCCACACAATTTAGAAACAATTAATCTTATTTTACAACTGAGAAAATATATTTTATTTGCAGCCATTGAGGTTATAAACATTGTGAATTTATAATGGGAATGGCCCAAAGAGATTTCCCCAACAAAGGATAACTCATGGAAGTATTACTCTTCTCTTATTGGTTGATTATTTAAATACAACGTCTTCATTGATTAAGCATTAAATTAATCTCAACAAGAAAGTATGTGTTCATTCCCAACATCATTAACTTTGCTGGGAATGGAGTATTCAAAACCACGTATTGAACCAGCTGCCCTACCTCTGTTAACACCTCAGCAATCAAGCAGTCTTGCCTTACCTACCTATTTATTTCGTTCTTCAACAGAAATCTGTTTTTCATGTCTTCTATTTCCCTGCAAGTGTCATTCTCATACCAGTGTGTATAGTGCCTGATATGAACCATTTCCCCAAGGCTTCATATCCTGACAAATGTTTTACTGTGCTTTTTAGCCTACAAAATAAGTGATCCCCAAACTCCTCTATATTCTCATCCTCTTTTCTGAATCTTCCTTTTACCTGTTTCACCCAGTTCACCTGTTTCATGCCATCCAGTGATGCTACAGTCCTTTCCAGTGGGATTTGTTTTATTAGTCATTTTTCACATGCTTCAGGGAAGGAGATGGATTACTTACCTTAGTCACTTCGCCTTGGCACTTCCAAATTACTGTTCTTCCTTTCTGTTCCCTTATTTGAAGCTCATGCCACCTAAATATATTATGTACTGCTAGTCCTATTATTGTCATTTTTTCGAAGTTTATAATGTAGTAGGTAGATAAAGATGATAAATAATGATAGAAATAGATTTGTTGGAAGATAACTATTTGGTCAAAAAAGTAAAATAGGACAGGGAGTATTTTAGTGTTGAAGAAGCGTGGCTTGAAATTTTACATAATGTAGTCTGTGTACCTCTTAAAAGAAAGTACCTTTGAGCAAAGACAGGAAGAATGGCTGGATATTTGAGAGAAAAAGTCTGTAGTGTGATTGCAACAGAATGAGGAAAATGGAGTGGGAGATGAAATCACAGAAGTAAAGGAAGTAAAGAGGTTAGCTCATTTTGAGACTCATTGGCTATATGAAGGATTTTGGTCACTCCTCCCCCAACTGAAATTTTGGGGTTTTGTGTGTGTGTGTGTATGTGTGTGCTTTTAAGATTTTATTTACTTATTTGAGAGAGACCAAGCATGAGCAGGGGGAGGGATATTGGGAGAGGGAGATGGAGACTTCCCACTGAACAGGAAGCCTGACATGGACCCTGGGATCATGACCTAAACCAAAGGCGGATACTTAACTAAGTCACCCCCCACAGAGTTTTGCCTCTTGGCTCAAGATTTCTTTCTCTACCTTCCACCTCCCACCCCAACTCTTGTTACCATTTGTGGTGATTTTGGACTAAACATGGCCATTACAATAATTTATAAATTCAATTAATATCTTCACTTCAAAAATATCCAAAGAGGGCTTTATCCCTTCCTAATACACCCACTGCTGGGGTCTCAACATTCACAAAACATTTGTCTTTCTTCACTGAATCAACTTCAATCACTTATAAAACACCTACCTTCTATAGGAAACTAACACTTCCAGTTAAAAAGAAGAAGCTTCCATGACCTGTGGACCCCTACATCTGTTTCTTTCTTTCTTTTTTTTCCCAAACTTCAGTGTCGTTTAACATTTATTTCTTTGATATGCTCACCTAATATTGATTTACAACAATCTGGTCTCTGGTACTTACATTTCACTTAGTTGCTGTTTAAAAAAATCTACAATTGTGCATTACCAAGTTTGCTATGCACTTCTCATCTTAATTTACTGGTAATAAACACAACTGACTTATCTCACCTTTTAAAAACACTCTTGGTTTGTCTTCTGTGGTACTGCAGACTTCTGGCTGTCCCCCACTTTACGGCAAGCTTCACTCCAATCTTATTTAATGGCTCCTCCTACCCTAACCAATCTCTCAGTACCAGCTTACCTCAAGGATCTATTCTCATCATCTTCTGTTCTCTATGGCATTAAATCCCATGGCATGATATGCCATTTTATGGTGAGAACACTCAAATTTTCTCTCCCAAATGAACTTTACAATGTTATAATCTGTCCCAAAACAGTTGTTTTAGAATTTTTTATTTGGTGGCGATTTTGCTATATTTTGAATTTGAGCCAAACTGACAATTTTCAAATATTATATATAGTTAGGGAAACATGATATATCATTCTACATTTTCAAGCTTTTCATTCATTTTTCAGTATGGTATCACTTACATAAATCTAACGTGTCTTGTTTTTTTTCTCACTTGTTATTTGTATTATTAAATTGTTCTTGGGCAGTTAAGGAACTCATGTAGTTCTTTTAATAGACTAGCTATTGATAATTTTGTGTTTGCAAGTTAGATAATGATATCAGGTAAAGTTATAGCAGTTTTTTTTTTCCTTTGCATGATTTACCCATATATTTTTTAAAGTGATTCAGTGACTAGGACAGAGTACTCTGAGTTTGTTACAAGAAGAGTATATTTTACCTTTTTCCTTGAAAATCTTAGAAGTTTGCCAAACTGTCATTGTGTTGTGTTTGGAAATAAAACAGACCTTGTTTTGGTTTCATGCCATATTTTCATTAAGGATTCTTACTGACAATGTCTGGTGAATGGTGGGCAAGATAAAGCTCTATTCCATTAAGATTATGTTTTCTTGCTCTCAATGCCATATTTTTTACTTACAGATTTTAAATTTTTAGCCATTTTATTGGGTATGCAGTTGTATCTCACTATAGCTAGGTTGCATTTCCCCAGAGAATAATGTGTTTAGTATATTTTTTTCTGTACTTGGTTGTCATCCGTATATATCATTTTCAGAGTCTTTTCAAATATTTTGCCAATTTATTTAAAGTTTGGCTGTTTGTCTTCCTCTTACTTAATTTTAAGAGTTTCTTATATATTATTAACATGCTTCTTATCAAGTATATATTTTTCAAGTATTTTCTTTCCGTATCTAGCCTGTCCTTTTGTTTTCTTAACACTGTTTGAAGAGTAGACCAAATTTTGATGAAGAGAATTTTACGTTGTTGAAGGCTGGATTTTGTGTATTTCCAGAATGATGATTTTGTTCTAGTATGAGGATCAGTTACTTGGGATATGTTTAATCTTTTCATGACTTGTTTCTAAGCTTCCTTAGGGTGAGTCCACTGTAATCTTTATTCTAGGCCTAGTTTAGTTCCCTTATTAAAATTTACTCTTTTGGATACTTCCCAAAGCTTTATATGTTACAATGTCTCTCACCTTCCACTGGTTAAAATTAAACTATTCCCAGCCAACTATGAGCTCTGGAAATTATGTGCCCAGCTGCTTACTAGTGGTTCTTTTACCATCCTCATAGAGTTCCCTACTCCACACAAATGAACCCAGTGCAAAAGATTCAAGGAGACCCAGCAACTGGTCTTTGTAGCCCTGTCTCTTTGCATCTCTTCTCTTCTCTTCTCTGATACTCTGCCCCACAAACACTAGCCATATCATTATCCTCCAAAAGCAGTCCCTGCTTCTCAACTCAGATTGCTGATGATGGTTAGTTTTCCTCTCTTTCTAGGATGACCTGGAAATTGTTCTTAGATGTAAGCTAGGTTAATCACAGGGCTTACTTAATTTAATTTCTTTCAGAGATCACAGCCCTGCTCTGCCTGTTGTCCAAGTCTAAAACCTTTTCTTCATATATTTTCCAGTATTCTTGTTGTTTTCTGAGGGAGAATAATTTTTGTAGACATATATCTTTTATGAACAAAAGATAAGCCTATATACATATAATATATATAAGATATATATTATGTATAATATATATGATATATAATAATATATGATATATAATAATATATTTAATATATACTATATATACTATATATAATAATATTTAGTTCTCTCAGAAAACCATTAGTTACACTAAACTTTCAAAATTCTAATACCGATTTATTAATTAGATAAGTGCAATTACTAATATATACTAAGATTAAATTTGAAAATTATATTGAATACAAAAGAATTATTGTGACAAAATGTATGATATCAATACTAATTAGGTCTTATAGTGGATCAGATAAAATATAATTTTCAAGATAGTCAAGTTTAAACCTTAGAATTACTACATTCATTCAATAATTTTTGGATATTTGCTTGATTTCTGTGTATCTTTTTTAATACGCATGTTTTTGCTTCTGACTTTAATATGCTCCAAAGTAGCTATAATCTTTTAGTTATGTTAATGATTGTATTACATTTTGTTATTTTAAACAAGTGGAAAAGAATTGTGCATGGGTATGGATCTATGAGTTTAGCAATCTGATAATATATTCATGTGTAATATATACACACAATTATATACTTCCTAGTTCTCAGTTATATACATACATCCTAGTTTTCACTAGGAAAGAGAAGTTAATAACTTTGGTGTGTTATAATTAGCACAGGTGGTTGAGGATATACTATCAACAATCACAACAGATAAATACTCTGTCTATCCAAGGTAATAGGATGTATTTTTCATTTCAATGAAAGTGATAGTAATATTCACCTAAATTTAAATGCCATATCCCCTGCAATGTGAAAGAGATAGTGACAAATAATACTTGACCATTCATAGCATAAAATATTTGGGGGAGGAAAATTTTATGCCTTGATGTATAATATCTGAAGAAGAAATGAAGCAGAATGTGTTAAAATATTAACTAAGTTTATGCACTGCTGGTGGACTTATTTATAATATAAATTAAATAAAATAAAAGGAACTTATTAACTTGTCCTTGTGAAGCCTTTCACCATATGTCTTATTATCAGGAAAAATATTGATTAAGTCCTTATGAAATATTTTTTATTATACCCCATAGTGAATTTTTTCTTTTTTTCAATTTTGATAGTTGGTTACTATAATAAATTAATCATTATTATTTAGTTGTATCATTCAGCAGGTAAATTGTTCTTTACTTGGAAGTTTGCCTGGAGGATCTATTATAAGCTACAGGCAAAATTTGTGTCTTGGACAAATGAAAATGTTGTCTGAACCCTGAAGAGGAAGTTCTCTATATTACGACTGTAGAATCTGTGAATAGACTCTTGACTTTGGGGGCACCTGGGTGGCTCAGTCGTTAAGCGTCTGCCTTCAGCTCAGGGCGTGATCCTGGCATTCTGGGATCAAGCCCCACATCAGGCTCCTCCGCTGGAAGCCTGCTTCTTCCTCTCCCACTTTCCCTGCTTGTGTTCCTTCTCTCACTGGCTGTCTCTCTCTTTCAAATGAATAAATAAAATCTTTAAAAAAAATTTTTAAAAAAAGATTCTTGACTTTGGTTTTATAGCAACAGGATAGAAAAACAACTAATAGTCTTTTGAATGTCCAATCACATTCCTTACAAAAATGTACATTCAAGTTAACTCACCTGCCTTAATGTGTTCAACATGGTTACTATGTCTTGATTATTGTTTACTGCTACACCCATGTAAATGATCATATATAAAACAAAATGAGACCAGTGGAGTGTGTGCATGTGTGATCAAGAACAATCTTTTGAGATTATATAGGGTCACAAATAGGACAAAGAAGCTGTTAAGAAAAACTTTTCAACTTCAAAATAAGAAATGTGCAGAAATGTCTTCAGTAGGGGCGCCTGGGTGGCACAGTGGTTAAACGTCTACCTTTGGCTCAGGGCGTGATCCCGGCGTTCTGGGATCGAGCCCCACATCAGGCTCTTCTGCTATGAGCCTGCTTCTTCCTCTCCCACTTCCCNCGGTTAAACGTCTACCTTTGGCTCAGGGCGTGATCCCGTCGTTCTGGGATCGAGCCCCACATCAGGCTCTTCTGCTATGAGCCTGCTTCTTCCTCTCCCACTCCCCCTGCTTGTGTTCCCTCTCTAGCTGGCTGTTTCTGTCTCTATCAAATAAATAAAAAATCTTTAAAAAAAAAAAAAGAAATGTCTTCAGTAATAATGTAAACAATTAACTTCTATTTGTCAGTTTTTACTCATTTTCTGTGGTTCATGTTTTGTGGTTTTTTTAATAGCTTTTAAGAAAAAAATAATATTGGAAGCTTTGATGCACAAACAGGTTATTACATATCTTACTGGAACATGTTTCATAAGTACACAATGTGATTACTACTTAATTTTCTAGAACAAGATACTATGTTTGACTTTGTTATTTGTTGTTTGACTAGAGACCACTAACTGTCAAGTTACAAATAAACTTGTAAATATTTTTTGAGTTGAAAATTAACCCCAAAGATTAAAATTTTATGCTCTGTGTTTTTATTTATTAGCAAATTTATTTCAGCGTTCTTTAAAAAAAGATTTATTTATTTATTTTAGAGAGAGAGAGCAGGGGGAGGGGCAAAGGGAGAGAAAGTCTTAAGCAGACTGCACTGAGCACAGAGTCTGACAAGGGGCTGGATCTCATGACCCTGAGACCAGCACCGGAGCCAACCCAGGAGTTTAAGGCTTAACTGACTACGCCACCCAGGCGCCTCTATTTTTGCCTTCTTTGACAGACTATTTGAAACTCTGTACCTTGGGGGATCTGGGTGGCTCACTCCGTTAAGCGTCTGCCTTAGCCTCAGGACATGATCCTGGGGTCCTGGAATTAAGGCCTGCATGGGGCTCCCGGCTCAGTAGGGAGCTTACTTCTCCCTCTCCCTCAGCTCCCTTACTCCTGCTTTCTTGATTGCTGTCCTTCTATCTCAGATAAATAAATAAAATCTCTAAAAAAAAATAAAACTCTGTACCTTAGGTTCTTTTTTCAAATATCTCCATTAAGATATAATTTAATACATACACATCACCTATTTAAAATGTAACATAAATGTTTTTTAGTACTTTCGCAAAGTTTCACAACTTTTAGAATTTTAAAATTTTCATCACTCTCCCCCAAAGAAGCACCATACATATTAGCATTAACCCCCCTCTTTCTTTCTCATTCATTCCTGCCCCAATCCTAGGCAAACGTTTACCTTCTACCTCTATAGATTTGCCTATTCTAGACATTTCAGAATAGAATCTTAAAATATGTGGTCTTTTTTTTTTCTACTTGCTTCTTTCATTTAGCATAATATTTAATGATTTTTTGCGTGGCGTAGCATATATCAGTACTTCATTTTTTTTATTACTAAATTTGAGCCACTCATACCATTTTGTTGGTTCCATTTTTAATTGCTTATCTGAATAATATTTTATATGTTTCTATTCTGTTATTCATAAAAGTCATGTTATTTATTTATTTAGAGAGAGAAAGAGTGGGGAGAGGAGCATAGGGACAGGAAGAGAATTTCTCAACCAGACTGTGCTGAGTGTCGAGCCCCACAAACTCTTAGCCAACTGCACACTGAGATACCCCTAAAAGTCATGTTATTAATTCTACTTTATAATCATAACTAAACACAATATTAAGAAGTATATTTTATTGTTTTCAATTTTTGGATTTTGTTTATTTCTTATGTTGTGTTTAAAGAATAGAAGCAGGTGCATAATGTCAAAGAAAACTTAGAATCAAATCTATTGAGAAAAAATGAAAAGCACCAATTACATATATTTTTTAAGAAATACAGATATATGATATATCCAAAAATAATCTATTCTTATCAAGAAAATAACATAAAAATTTAGTGTTTAGTCAAATAATTGATTCACATACACTTGCTATAGTTTTGTATAACCTTGGGAAACAAAACAAGAAATGTCAAGTTCATATTTAGATGCATTTTTATGTTGATTAGAAACATCTAAAAGGCATTTGACATTACTCATATTTTTGCAGCTGTTTTCATTAATTTGTGCCATACTGTGAAATGTGTTGATTTTGCCATGACCAGTCCATGAAATCATTGTCTAACTGCTTGATACACTGACTTCTTACCAAAAAGTGCTCCAAATATAAGATGTGCTGTGAAATGACAAGCATATATATATATGCCTCAGGACATGATCCCGGGGTCCTGGAATTGAGCCCTGCATGGGGCTCCCGGCTCAGTAGGGAGCTTACTTCTCTCTCTCTCTCAGCTCCCCTGCTCCTGCTCTCTCAATTGCTGTCCTTCTATCTCAGATAAATAAATAAAATCTCTAAAAACAAAATAAAACTCTGTACCTTAGGTTCTTTTTTCAAATATCTCCATATACATATATACATATATGAATATATACACATACGTGTGTGTGTGTGTATATATATATATATATATATCTTATTATAGAGCTCTTATTATAGAGCTCTTTTTCACATAAACTAGAGAATTAGAAATAGATCTATGGATGTTTTCATTCTAAGCGAGTAAGAAGTGTTACGACATTTTGGATATGAAATTGCAGAAAACTGCAATTTACCCTATACTTTTCATTTTTTTAAAAAAGATTTTATTTGAGAGAAAGAAAGAGAGAGAGAGCATGATTGGGGGAGAGGAAGAGGGAGAAGAAGAGGGAGAGGGAGAGGGAGAGGGAGAAACTGACTCCCCGCTGAGCAGGGAGCCTGATGTGGGGCTCAATTCCAGGACCCTGAAATCATGACCTGAGCCGAAGGTGGACACGTAACCGACCAAGCCACCCAGGAGAAGCCCCTGTAGTTTTCATTTTGGTTTGTTGATAGTCAACAGTTTAACTATCACTTAGTAAATGCATTGGACTTTAAAAATTTTATGTTTTCTATATTTTCTTTATATCCTCTTTTTATTAATATCTATAAATATCTTCTTATAAAATATTTGTGCTTTTTTAACATTAAGTTTAATCCTTCAAAAGTGATGTATGATTAAAAGCAAATGTCTATTACTGATCCTTGTCACCTGATCTAAATTATTTACTCAGTATATTAATCTTAGTTTGTTTTAGTTAATGTTGAATTAGTTATTTTTCAGATCTGTCAAAGTTTTCTTATCATTTGTGTATTTGTACAACCTGATTCCAAAAACAGTATTAATATGATTTATTCAATTTAGTGGCTAAGGTATCTACATATTTTATGTGAAAACATATCAATAATTGTCACATATTTCCACATTTGTTTTAAGAGTAGCATGCTTTAAGATAATTGGAATTCTTGCCATGAGCCTTTCTAACAATTCTCCTTATTAAGTTGTAAATTAGACATACTTATATGAGGCAAGTGTTTTGAAATTATCAAAGTGTTATTTGTTAGAAATATATTTTTCTCCTACCCACTTGAATGTGTTAACAAAAAGACAAAGTGAGAAACTAGATTTTAGTCGAGTCATTCTACTCAGATGTTTATCGGTTTTATTAGCTAATACGTCTGGTTGAATTATGGCTTTTTGTTACTAAAAATGATAAATGTTCTATGAACATATTCTTACATTTAATTTGAGATTCCTTTCTTTTTCAGGGTATCTGACACTAGATATCAAAGTTTCTTTTCCACTAAGTGGTGAGTCTTCCTTTCCTGGGAAATGAAATGTTTAAATGACTTTCTTGTGTTCAACTATTTAGTTTTCCAACAGTCAGCTTAAATATTTATAAGACTAGTCTTTTCAATAAAATGTAGAAAAAAGCATCACATTTAAAAGTGAATTAAAAGTATATAGAGTTAAGAATTTCTCTTGGCTACTAGATATCTGGAAATTTGGTGGTCTTGGAATAATCTCTATTTTCCCCAAACTTTTTTATGTCATTAATTACATTTGTTTTAGCAAAGAAAAATAGCACTTATAGAAATGTATTGTACTCATTTCTTGAAAATGTATTGCATTGTTACATGTTGTTAATTGACGGTCAAATTATCCTAGCCATGTGAAGTAAAATTTCCATACATATACTGTATGTACAGTTACTCCTCATTATTTGCAAATTCCACAGTTGTGATTTCTCCTCCTTACAATAATGCATTTATTGTAAGTACTGTCAGTATTTGTGGCATTTACGTGGTCATTCATTTGTGAATGTATGCAGTGAGGTAAAAAGTTTGAGTCAGCCACATGCCTGAGCATTCCCAGCTAAGGATAAATCTGCCTTCTTGTTTCAGATCTCATGGTCTACGTAGTGGTACATATTTTGCATTCGTTGGGAGTTTTTCTTTGTAGGTTCACTGTTTAAAAAGGCCACCATGAATAGGTCTGAAGTGTTATGAAAGGTTCCTAAGAACAAGAAGAGTGTGAGGAGCTTTGATAAAATATGTGTTCAGGCATGAATCAAAGTGCTGTCAACAATTAGTTCATGTTAAAGAATCATTAGTATATTTTAAATAAGGTGTCTTTAAACAGAAACACATGTGAAATAAGTCTATGAATTGACCAGTTGACAAAAATGCTATGATGAGAGGTTCAAATCTTATTTCCCTAGGAGAATGATTTAGTATTTGCAAAATCACTGTTTGTGTTGATATTACAAAATATGTCTACCGTGAATAATGGGATTTGACTGTATATGTACGTATATATACACATACACACACAAAAGTGTTTGCATATGTGATTACTTTTTATTTATTTTGTTGTAGAATATTACTCAAACTTATAAAAGAATAAAATCCTGCCATTTGCAATGATGGATGGAGCTAGAGAGTATTATCCTATGTGAAATAAGTCAGTCAAAGAAAGACAAATACCATATGATTTCACTCCTATTTGGAATTTAAGAAACAAAACAGATGAACATATGGGGGGGGAGGGAGAGGCAGACCAAGAAACAGTTAAGAGACTGTTACCAGAGGGGAGTTGGGCAGGGGGATGGGGAGTAAGAATGGCATTTGTTATGAGCATTGGGTGTTGCATCTAAGTGATTAACCACTAAATTCTATACCTGAAATTAATAGTATGCTGTATGCAAACAAACTGGAATTTAAATCAAATGTATTAAAATAAAATAAAATTTCTTTTAAGTATAGATTTTAAAAACTAAATATTATTTTATTTTTTTTTATTTTTTTTTTTTTTAAAGAGTTTATTTATTTATTTGACAGAGATAGAGACAGCCAGAGAGAGAGGGAACCACAAGCNGCATCTAAGTGATTAACCACTAAATTCTATACCTGAAATTAATAGTATGCTGTATGCAAACAAACTGGAATTTAAATCAAATGTATTAAAATAAAATAAAATTTCTTTTAAGTATAGATTTTAAAAACTAAATATTATTTTAAACCTAGGAAATTTCGCAAGATCTAAAAAAAAGAAAAAAAGAGAGAACAAACTCCAAACAGTAGTTTTCATTAGTTTTAATTAAATCATAATACTTCAGAGAAATAGTGCATCATCAATATTGAAAATTATTTGCAGAAGAGTTTAATGTATTCTTTAATTTATTATTTAAATTGATGCCGCAATCATTGTTTAAATCATAAGCATTTTATTTTACTTACTAATCTACCAAATATGGGAAAAATTACATATTTTGTAATAATTTATACTTTGTATATAATGATTAATACTTAACATTACTTTTTGCACTTTTTCACAATTGTTGTGTTGACATATATCTTCTTTGTTCTTAACCATTGACTGATATGTTTCTTACAGCTGCAAAGTAGAGATCATAAACAAAATACAATAATGTGCAAAAGGCTTTTGAGTATTCACTTTTCCTTCAGAACATTGTTCAGAACACAGATGCTGAAATTAGTAGATACGAGAATGCAGAGCATATTCTTCCAGTGAGATTCTAAAATAGTTTACTATTAAATATCAATTAAATACAATGGTCTTATACATGTTAATGGGTATATCTTAGAACAAAAGTGTACATAGATATACCTCAATGTAACTGTGGGACTTATATTGTTGTGTATACGTAGTTTTTTTGGTTAAAACTCTAGTACCTTGGGCCATGGCATACTGAATGTTTCATATCAGTGTATTTCTCTAGGTTTTTGACATAAACTAGCATTTACTTAAGCACTTTCTATAATCTTGAACCACTTCTAATTTTATGACTGTGTAAAAAGTGTCTGCATGGAGTAGCCAATCGTAAGAACATCATTGAAATATTACAGTAGTTCCTAATTCTCACAGAAATGATAATTTAATCACTGGACAATAGAAATAGAAATTACAAAGCATATTTTAAAATTTTAAAGTTTATTAAAAAATCCTGGACTATAGGAATCATAGTTGGAAGTTTAGGATTTTGAATCATTTCATATTATGGTCCTTACTATGAACTGAGAAATCCTTTATATCATCTAATTCTTACAAATATTATTTGAGTTAGATATTCACAACAAGCTCACTTCAGGGTTAAAGAAAATGAGGTCAGAACAATTAAGTAACTTGACTAAGTTTACTAAACTAGTCAATAGCAAAGAAGAGATTTGAGCCTGGCTAATGTAATGTGAGAGCTCACATTTTAATCATTGAGCTATTTGGTTCATTTTCATAGTAAAATATTGCTGTTTTTATTGGACTAAAATACACATAACAAAATTCACTATTTTAATCATTTTCAAGTGTACAATTAAGTGGCATTAACTATGTTTACGTGGTTGTGCAACTATGACCACTATCTATCTCTAGAACCTACTCATCAAAAAATGAAACCATTTTGCTGGTATTCAAAATCCATCGAATTTCCAACACTCTTGCGTGTTTTAAAAAGAACATCTGTAGAACAAATTAGAGCAATAAAAACTGGAAACTTTGAAATCACATATAATGAATACTGCCAAATGAAAACAGCATTTGATAATATAAAATATTACCATTTAATTTCTTTCCACTGTTTTAATTGTATAATTATAGTTTAGCCACAGTGCTTCGAAAGATCCAGCTTTTATCACAGTTATGCTAAACTCTATTCTTTAGCTTTTCCAAGAACTTGTCATTCCTGTTTCCATGAAAATTGAGTTTATATAGTGAAAATGAGTATCATTAGACTGTGAAATAGGTAGCCATACTATATTACTGAGAAAAGAAACAACTACTTTGTTATAGAAAGACATAACAAACCTTAGGAGAAATCACTGGAACTGCTATATTTGTCAAATAAATTATTTTAGAGATAATTTGTTGGAGATATTTATATATGTTGATCAACTTCTTTTCCAGAGACTATGATAAGAACAAAAGGATTTCTTTAGCTTATGTAAAATAATAATTATTTCTGAATCAAGTTTCTCCTGCTCAAGTAATTGTCTCTGTCAAAACATTTTAACTGGAAAGAAATCACTCACATTTTTTGAAATAGCTTTTGTGAATTTTAATCATATAAAGTCTATTAACTTGAAAAGTATACGATTGAATATAAAACTTGAAAAGGCTTCAGAAATATAATGTTTAAAATAGCATTTAATTCACATAAACATATGCACAGTTTTTATTTTTAGAGCAATATCACAAATAAAAACAAAATGTTAACTAGAAAAATACTTTTTCATTTTACTGCTGGGATAGGTGCACTGAGTCAGCTCTTCAAAGAGGACTTTCTTGACATTGAAGACAAATTAAGTCGTTTTGGGTTTTTTTTTTTGTTTGTTTGACAAATTATGTTATACTGATACTACTTCCCTTTTTTCCCACTAAGTTCTTGATTAATTTCTATAAAATTTATTTTCACAAATTTCACAACAAATATAATAATTATATTTAAGTATGTCAAGTGTTATGCCTATTACAGTTTAATTCAGGTGACATCAAAAGTTTTTGGTTGTCCTTGTCTTTTGATATAAGCAATGTGATATAGATATGGATAGATTGAGGTATACATCTGCTATAGAGAGAATCTGCAGGCTACAGGGTCATATCATGAAACCAGTGTCGAAGAGTGAAATTTTACTAGTTTTTAGTCTAAAAGAAATAGTCCTAACATTAGTAATGAAGAGCATAACAGCTCACACTAGCTGACCAAGAGAATTAGTAATGTCAGGAAGTACAGAGAATGTTTTTTTTTTTCTTTAAATTCTTTTTCTTTTTTTTAAATATGGAAGATTAGAGTATTTGGGTTTTTAATTATATAGTTACCATAGTTTAAGGCATACTAAGGACAAATATGGGGTAGAAGATGAAGCAGCATTGGTGGATATAATAACATTTATCATGCTGATTTCTTATGTCATCAGCACCAGGGAAGCATCCTAAGACTGTGGAAGGTTGTTCCTTCATTTTGGCTTAAGGCAGCCAGCATAAGACGGTGTATTTTCTTTGTAATAGCTTAAAAAAGTCCTACACTATTTGTTCAGTGATTTAAGTGAGATTGTGTGGCAGGCTGGAGGGAAAATAC
Organism: Ailuropoda melanoleuca; assembly: GCF_002007445.2. NCBI lineage: Eukaryota > Metazoa > Chordata > Mammalia > Carnivora > Ursidae > Ailuropoda > Ailuropoda melanoleuca. Next base: position 127,274,316 of record NC_048220.1, on the reverse strand, counting down.
CTGCTCAGAGCAGCTTTCTGGGCATCTGCCTCATCTCCCTGTGTCCACCACCTCACTTCCCTATCAGATACTTCAGGAGCTCTTGGAAACACTGCTATGGTTGTTTCCTTTTTCCTACTACTGCCAGGTTTCATTGATCAGTAGATTGAAATAAAAGCATTCCCAATATGCAACCATGTTGTGAATCAGGATTTAGAAATCAAGCTTTCACCCAATATTTTTGTGTGGTTGTTTAATAAAATGATAAAGAACTCTTCCAGTGGTGACCTTTCCGTTGCTTTCAACTCCAGTATGTAAGATGTCAAGGATACTTGAGATAGTGTCTCCAAACCTTAAAATATAGACTTGAGGATAACATATCCTTTCTTCCATGGAAATTTTTAACCTAAATTGTAGACTCCTTTAAGTCAAAAATTTGTCACAGTGAAAGAATTCCTCAAAGCTTGGTTCAATCGGCTAGAGACCACCATTTCCCAGCTAAGTGTGTACATGGCTTTATTCAGGATGTCAGACAAGCAGTAAACTTAATAGTTATTTTAAGAGTACAATATCCATGGATACCATATTCTTATCTCCTTCAGAAGTCATTTTTCAAGGGGAGCAAGATAAAAT
>NC_048220.1:127260543-127273604 GCF_002007445.2 Ailuropoda melanoleuca | reverse complement strand
AAGGTGTTTATACAGCCTTCTTGACTCTAAATTTCTTATCTCTGGTGATAAGGGTGCCTTTTTACTTCTTAGTGCAGGGAGGGTACCTTTCATGTGGGAGTTTATTTACTGCTTTTCAGAGGAAGTTCTGAGTGTCCTTCCCTGGGCTGTTTCCCAAGTAGCTTCAATTCAAAATAATCAATATGCCATTGTGGTGCATTTTGTGGGGCCTTCCATTGACCCCCATGATAGGCACTCATTGTCTTGGAATATGAAGGTAACAAGATTTATTTTCTTTGTGTTATCTACCAAATGTTACTAGGTACTTTAATACTCTGAGCGAATCACTTGGGGATAGGTGGATAATTTACACATTAAATTCTTGAGAGAATAGGAACTGAGTTCTCCAATGCCTGAGCCTCAGAATCTTGATTAAGAAGTACTATTGTAGAGCAAGATTGCTCTGATCAAGATTCAGGGGCAAGAAAGCATATGGAAGTCTCCAAACTAAAATTACCTTGAAGTAAGGGAGAGTATTATCTGACATCTCATGACTCTCACAAAGAACATTTGATGAAGTCTTATCCTGAAACAACTCGAATTGAGGTTGAAAACCCAACTGTACCCACATAATCCAAGAGATGCTATTTTGAATAACAACTGTGATTAAACAACAGATACACAATTAGAAACCCAGATATATATACCCAACTTTGTGGGCTTTTAGCAAACTGGACATGGGACATCATTACTAAAAATTGAATGTGTCCATGAAATAATTTACATGTAGCAGGTGTTACAAGTATAGTAACCCACAGCCTTTGTTGCCTCCCTTCTTTTTGAACAATACAAGGACTGATATATTTGTAATGCAGGAATGCAGCTGAAATAGATAGATGTTAGGTAAATAGATAGATACATAGATGATACCTAGATACATAGATAATTTCATAGTGCTGATGTAACAAATTACAGCTAACTAGGTGGCTTAAAATAATAGAAAGTTACTATTTCATATTTCTGGAGGCTTGACTTCTGAAATCAGAAGTTTGGCAAAGTTGGTTCTTTTGAGGGCTGTGAGGAAAAATTTGTTCCATACCTTTCTCCTAACTTTTGGTGGTTTACTTTGTGTTCCTTGGTTTGTAGATGGTGTCTCTCAAATCTTCCACCTTTCTATGGTGTCCTCCCTGTATCTTTGTATGTAGTCTTCCCTCTATACATGTCTGCCTCTGTGTCCAGATTTTTCCATTTTTAATAAGGTCACTCGGGTTGGATTAGGGCCCACCCTAATGATGTCATTTTAATTTATTACCTCTGTATGGACCTCGTTTCAAAAAGGTTACATTCTGAGGTACTGGCAGGGAGCAGGGCAGGGGGTTAGGACTTCAACGTATCTTTTTTGAGGGCCTAAATTCAACTAACAGGTAGATGGATAGATAACTAAATAATATTAAAAGATATATGTAAACTTAATTATTTTGTATATTATTTTTTAAATCTTTTTTAAAGTTTTTATTTAAATTCCAGTTAGCATACGGTGTAATATTGGTTTCAGGTATACAATTTAGCAGTTTAGCACTTCCATATAACATCCCATGCTTATCACAAGTGCTCTCCTTAATCCCCACCACCTATTTAACCCATCCCCCCACTCATCTCCCCTCTGATAACCATCAGTTTGTCCTCTATAGTTAAGACTCTGTTTTTTGGTTTGCCTCTCTTTCTTTCTTACTCCCTTGTGTTTTGTTTCTTAAATTCCACGTATGAGTGAAATCATATGGCATTTGTCTTTTGCTGACTGACTTATTTTGCTTGGCATATTATTTTCGAATGGTGGTAGTGTCAACCTCATCAGCTATGTATTTAATCAACATAATAGGTCTCACAATAAAAGTGGAAACTTAAAATTGTTCCTTAATATATGTAACATATTTACTTCACATTTGATGAATTAAAATAACAAACCATAGTGTCCATGATGTTACAGGTAGAGGAAGAAGGTATAGAAGGCAATTTCTAGAATTGCCTCAACATATTAAACCAAATGATAAAAATTAACACTAACTTGTTTATAGTAGCTTAAATCAACTGGATTAGAGAATATATATCATTCAAGTTACGTGAAGAAATGTTGTAAGTGTAAGAAATAATAGTGACTATCCTGAAGAAAAGTAAAGATATTTAATGGAAGTCTTAGAATGGGGTGCTGAGGAGTTCGCAAATTATTGCATAACTCATCAGGGGTTATGGGAGGTTTTAAAGGGGAAACAATTTTAAAAAGACAAGTCTATAAGATAGATCAATGATTATAGAATAGAGTTTTCCTTGTAAATAACCTAGAGAAAAGAGTTAAGTTCAATGTGTTTTTAGATGCTGTCTCTTTAGCCAAGATGGCGTTACAATGGGGTTGATGATATTGACAGGTTTTGGTGACTGATTACATGTGGGAAGTAGAGAAGGAACATGAAACAAAAATGCATAGAGCCCACTGTCACTCAAAGCTTAGTCTTTGAGTGACTGGGTTTTGTACCATTGTGAAGAACATAAAGTTAAAACAAAAATTCTTGAACCCCAAAAATTTTGTTCCTAGGATTCTGTTGAGAGTTTATGTATATTCTTTCCTTCTTTCTTTCTTCCTTCCTTTTCTTCCTTCCTATTCTTCTCCTCCTCCACTTCCTTCATATTCTTCTCCTTCTAACTCTGAAGGAAAGAAGAACAAAATTTAAAAAAGAAAATTTAAAAAACCGAAACAAAGTAGAACCTAGGGGCTGAGGAAAGGTAAAAAGACATAGTTTGATTTAACATATTCCATGAGAAGTAAAAAAAAAAAAAATTATGTGGTTCAGAGCACCTGGGAGAGAGTGTAAAGCAGAACAGAATAGTCAATGTAACAAACACTAAAGAAGGAAGAAGAAAGATATACCTATGTAAGGATTATTATTTTTACAAAATATCCAAGGTAAAAGATATGATGAGGACCAAAAAAAAAAAAAAAAAAAAAAAAAAAANAAAAAAAAAAAGGCTTTGTGACCAGTCACTAAATGGATATGACTTCAAAAAGCAACTAGAATCCTCATTTTACTACTTTTAATCCTCATGACAAAAAAGGAAGGAAAATTAAATTCAAATGCATAAATTTTAAACCGTAATCAAAGTCATATAAAGAGTTCTGATAGGGTCCTTATTTTGCAAAGAAATACTTTCTATATTGTCAAAGCAGTGTTTTAACATTTTAATCATTGTTGCAAACATTAAAAGGATATAGGTTTTTGTAGACCCACAACCAGCTTTGAATTTTTGAATTCAGTAGTGTGGTGCCCATATTAACCTTTTTTTTCATCGTTGTAAGGTCACCACTCCTAACTTTCTCTTCATTGTATTTTATATCAATATCTGTTTTTCTCATGGAGTTTATTTTGTGTTAGAGTCCTCTGTCAAGTATTTTCTGTGAGTCACATCTTGATATAGACTTCGAATTCTTACCTATCTACAGAAAAAAATTTTCAGTCCTAAGAAGGTGAAATATCTGTTAAAAGTAATGCCATCTTAACTTGATGTATTATTCCTGGGTAGAGGAATCTTTTCATATATTCTTCTAGCTCCCAGTGTTAGAGATGAGAAGTTTAATACATTTGAATATTTTACTTTCTCAGTGACTTGTCTGTCAAGAAACTTAAAAAGATGTCCTTTCCTTTTTCTTAATACTTAGAATTCAGAAATTTTACTAGGCTATGTATAAGTGAATAGCTCTTTTTTGTTTTTCCTCAAGCTTGCCTGTATCTCAGTGAATGTTTATAATTCTTTGACTCAAATGTTTTTTCAAACCAATGGTAGCTTTCTCTATTATTTATTCAAATGTTCTCCATCCTATATTTGTTTCTAATTCTCCTTTTTAAAATTACTATTATGTGATTCATAGGTCGTCTAGTTTTGTTTCAGTTACTGCATAATGGAATGATTTATGAAAACAACTATTTTTTATTGCATGAAACAGGTTATTAACAATAGAAAAATGAGTATATTGGCCTATTAGTGATTTAAAAAAATATACCTATATTTACTAAGATATTTCTAGAAAGTAGAGTAAGTTATATTTTCTTGGTGATTTGGACTGTCTATTATTTTCTATAGTGGAGATGTCATTCAATAAACAATACAAATGATAAATAAAACGTATTCACTATTATAATNTTTTTAAAATTACTATTATGTGAATCATAGGTCATCTAGTTTTGTTTCAGTTACTGCATAATGGAATGATTTATGAAAACAACTATTTTTTATTGCATGAAACAGGTTATTAACAATAGAAAAGTGAATATATTGGCCTATTAGTGATTTAAAAAAATATACCTATATTTACTAAGATATTTCTAGAAAGTAGAGTAAGTTATATTTTCTTGGTGATTTGGACTGTCTATTATTTTCTATAGTGGAGATGTCATTCAATAAACAATACAAATGATAAATAAAACGTATTCACTATTATAATNGTCTAGTTTTGTTTCAGTTACTGCATAATGGAATGATTTATGAAAACAACTATTTTTTATTGCATGAAACAGGTTATTAACAATAGAAAAATGAGTATATTGGCCTATTAGTGATTTAAAAAAATATACCTATATTTACTAAGATATTTCTAGAAAGTAGAGTAAGTTATATTTTCTTGGTGATTTGGACTGTCTATTATTTTCTATAGTGGAGATGTCATTCAATAAACAATACAAATGATAAATAAAACGTATTCACTATTATAATAAAAGCTCACGTTAACATATACTTCTAATTGACACATCATGACCTCTTTATTTGTGGCCGTGAATGACTTTTCATAACATGAAACATCATGTTCTTAAGATTTTCAATGTGTGAGCTAATCTTTACTATGAATTAATCAACATATGTTTTTTATCATCAAGACTGGGGACTCAAATAAGCAGTTAAAAAATAATGGTACGTACATGGAAGTGAAAACTAATTTACAGCACTGAGTTATGCCAAGTGTTTTCTAAAAGACAACATTTAAATGGAAAATTCACATAAGTTAATAAGTCAGTAAACAAAAATATAAAATTGACTATAATATATTGTTTAATAGTATTGAATAATCAGATGAGAAGATTTTTTTCATTAACTCAAATCTACTTCTATCCTCAGCAATTATGATTCAATAAACTGAGTAGACTTCAGATGTTTTGATGTTTTGCAACTTGTCTGGGAGAAAATGAAGTAGCTAGGGAGTATGTTTTGAGGGGGGAAAAAAAACACCAAAAACCTAAAACTAAAAAATGTAATGCCCTTTTATTTGGGTAGATCATTTCTACTTCTTCACATTGCACAAACTTAGTTTCCAGAGATTTCCTTGAATTTTCAAAGCATATATGACTCATAATATGTGCCATAAACTCATTTTGCTATTTATGAAGTAGAAACTTATTACAAAAGGCTGCAGAGTACATAGGATCAATAAAAGATTATGAGAATCTTTTGAGCCAGATGATAGTTCAGAGAGCACAGAGCAATATTAATTAACACTAAAAGGAAATAAAAGTTTAGATGAATGTTTTAATTTAGCCCAAATGTAAAAATTTGCAAATGTAGAGAAAAGATGGGGTACGGGAAGCTATAACGTGATACAATCTGCTGGAAACTACTTAATTTGAACTGGGTTTATTACATTGGAGGACCTAACTTGATAGTTTTATTTGCTTTTATTAAAGATGCTTCAAATTGCTTTATTCTTTATTAACCGTAAGTTACAATACAATTTCCTATATGCATGAAATTTTATCTCACAGTAAAGGCATGTTAAAAATCTTATTGACCCACTTAGTGAAACATCACTTCTTCTACAGTGATCCAGTTACTGTTATCTTTCGGGAAATCTTTTTTTGTTTGTGGGGTTTTTTTTGTTGTTTTTTTAAGTAAGCTCCATGCCCAATGCAGAGTCCAACATGGGTCTTGAACTCATGACCCTAAGTTCAAGACCTGAGCTGAGGCCCAGATTCGGATGCTTACCTGACAAAGCCATCAAGGTGCCCCTTGTTTGTTTATTTTTGTGGTGGTGGTTGTTTGGTTTATAAAACCACTGCTTACAGAAAATAAATTAAAATAACTACACTCTACACGCATGTATTTGATGCTCCTCATCTTTCAACACCTACTCCTATTAAGATGTAAAATCAAATTCAGATGTTCAGATGAGAAATTAAGTTAACAGCCCCAGATTCACAGAGAATTAAGCTTCAGCACAAAGTTTTAACATAGGTATATTTGACCCTAAATCTATTGTCTAATTTATAATATGATACCTAAGATGATAGCTATCATGTATTGAGGATTTGGGTGCATTATTACAAAAGAATCCTGAAGGAAGGTTAAAGAAACTAAGACTTAGAAATGTTAAATATCTTGCCCAAGGCAGACCTGCTGGGACAGAGTATAGCTCCACTGTTGAGCCCTATGCAACTGCTATCAACTGTTACCATTCTCCTGCCAGGCACAAGCAAGTCCCTTCTTAGATACATTTTTCAGGTCACATTTCCCAGAACAATGGCCATCACTGGCCTCAAAAAGAGTCCATCATTTTGTTAGGAAAACTGAAATATTTATAAACACAGAGTCATTAACCTGAATTATTTTTCCACTTGGCCTAGAGGCAAGTGTGCATGAAATTTAACTCAGGAATACAACATGGATTAAATCATATATAAAAATGTAATATAATGTACAATTTATATGAACATACCATAATGTATAATGTATAACACATTGTATAATGTATGTTGTATAATTTATATATTATATGTATATATAACATAACTTTAAGTGCCAAGATTTAAATTACCTGCCTATTCTAAATTGTAGCAGAAGCCAGAGGTGGAAATGAGTGAAAGTGAAAGAACAGCACTGAGGTTTATACATTTTTTTGTATTTTAGAAGTAAAAAAGAAAAAAGGAATGGAAGGGGAACCAATGATATGACAAGTGCTGCATTAGATATTTATATTCTTCAGTTCCTCTGATGCTAACATCCATCCTACCAAGAAAAAAAAAAAATGAAGCATCTCAGGTTAGGTGACAAGATTATGTTCACAGTAGACTCACTAAGTCTGTCATCACCCAAAGGTCACACTTTTCCTGGTTTCCTCATACTACAAATCTCCATAGGAAAGCAACACAAAGTAAAATATTCTTTACCCATTGTTTCATATTATGAGCCTCAGAATTAGTAATATCTAAGCTTAACGTGAGAAAAACCTGTAAGTCTTTAAGTTCAAAATTACACTAATTTAATAGAAATCACCTCTTTAACAGTTGTTATCCAAACTCAATATATTTGCTTCCAAGAAAAGAGATTTCATTACTCACAGTAGCAATACACTTGTTGGATATTTCATTTATTTGTATTATCTCTCATATAGAGAGATACTTATCCCCCAATAAGTTTCACGCATTTTCTTCTCTAGCAACATAAATATTCTCTAATAATAGTTTTTATGGGATATAAAAAGTATTTAGAGTAACTGGAAATAACTGTCAACCTAGAATTGTGTCCTCATCTTTTTGAATTAAGCAAAGTCAAGTCATCTGCCAAAAAAAAGCATTAAAACATTTTATTGTAGGCAGATTTCATTAAGGAAATTCTCAAGGCAGTATTTTAGAAAAAAGAAATATTATGCCATTAAAAAAGTTCTGAGATGTAAAAGTTGATTAAAAAATTGATAAATGTGTACATAAACCTAAGCAAATTTTGACTACATAAAGATAATGATGATTAATTTCATTTGGAAAATTAGTAAAATACTGGATGATATTAATATATATGACAGAAGAGGATTGATCAAATTAAAGAATTTTCTGTTTTTTTTCAGTAAAATTGATTTATTATACATAAATTTATTTAAAATGCTTAATGTACATACTAAAAGGATAAAAGTTTACTTCAAAACAGTAGAGGGAAAATAACACAATAAAAAATAACACAATAAAGTTAAGCAAATAAAGTGACAAAAATTAAAAAATAGACATAGATAGGGGTGCCTGGGTGGCTCAGTGTGTTGAATGGGCAACTCTTGATTGCAGTGCAGGTCATGATCTTGGGATCCTGGGATCAAGCCTTTGTCAGGCTTCCTGCTCAAAATGGAGTCTGCTTGAGGATTCTTTCTCTCCCTCTCACTCTGCCCTTCCCCCCACTCATGCACACACTCTCTCTCTCCTCCTAAAATAAGTAAATCTTTTTTTTTAAAAGTAGACATAAATAATTAGAAAGTACACACAGAATGTTGAATATATCAAGATATATCTATTTTCAAAATAGTGTTTATTGGTCTAAAATTATCACTTAAATGTAGATTAGATGAAAAATATTTGTATATAATATAAAGAGACATTTCTAAAAATACAAAAGTACAGGAATTTTGGGTGCTTGGGTGACCCAGTTGGTTAAGCGTCTGCCTTTGGCTCAGGTCATGATCTCAGGGCCCTGGGATCAAGCTGTCATTGAGCTCCCTGTTAGTGGGGAGCCTGATTCTCCGTCTTCCTTTGCCCCTCCCCCCCAGCTCTCTCTCTCTCTCTCAAATAAATAAAATATTTTAAGAAAAGAGTACAGGAATTTTAAATGAAAGAAAATGATAATGGATAGATCTAGAAAATACTACCAAAATTAATATGGTATTTTTATCTGAATAATTTATATGTCATAAAAACACCAAATTTAGGAGATGTGAAAAAAGGATCATAGGATCCTTCATTTGAACTGCCAATGCTTTAATTTCTATTTTTGCACAAAGGTCTCACTTATAATATGTGAAATAAAAACTATAAAGGAAAGCATTGTCATCTATCCAGTTGGCAAAGAACAACAAATTATTGGCATACTGCTTTGCTCTCTCATTCATTACTGGTTAGAGTAAAATCTGGTACTATTCTTATTAATAACATAATATCTATTAAAATGAAAAACACACATTTATATCAGTTATCTATTACCATAATAATGCTGCATAACAAACCATCCCAAACTCAATGGCTCAAACACAGTTAGTTTTGAACTCACAAACTACGAATCAGTGATTTAGGCAGGTTAGTTTTTCTGGTCTTGTCTGGCCTCCATTGCATTTCTGGGAATAGACATGTGTTGATCAGCTGTTAGTTGGGGTTACTTGGCTCTCTTTCAGGTATCTCTAACATCACTGCAACAGTTTCCTGGGGGCATGTTTTCATGGTGAAGGCAGAGGTGCAAAGGCAAGCAAGCCTAGTTGTGAAAGACTTTCAAGCCTCTGTTTACATTCTGCTCTCAAACACTGCATTGATCCACAGCCAGTCCACTGGCTGCACTCAGAATCAGGTGTGGGGAAATAAGCTCTATCTCTTTATCAAGATTAATTTGAAAGTCACACCTCAAAGTGCATGGATACAGGGAAAGGTGAAGTATTAGAGACATTAATACTACCTTATCCTTTGATGCAGTTTTTCATATACAGGAGTTTTTCTTATAAATATGCTTGGGCATGTGTGACATGACCCAAGTATAATAATATTTAGTAAAATATTCTTCAAAGCAGGCACTAAGATATATCCAGTATGAAGACTATTAAACATGTCTAATTGCAAAATTTCTGAATGGATGTTCTGTAGCTACTGAAAATTATTTGGGAAAAAATACTTTTAAGTGAAAAAGCAAAATGCAAATGGGTACTATATGCTACCATGTTTTTAAATAAATAAAATATGCTTCAATATCTGAAAAAAAACAGTAATTAAGTGCTAAAGATAATGGTTGACATTTGAGAGGAAAATAGGAGGCCTGAGCAACTAAAGTGTTCATAATTTTACTGTGTACAGTATACCTTTCAATCTTTCTGAAATTCTATCCCATAGGCATATGTTACCTCTTGCACTTATTACTTATTTGTTCACACAGCAATTTGCGAATATTTTTTTGTACGTCACATCAATTGAGAGGGCAACTATATAATAATTAATTCCAAGGGGTAAGGTATTCCCAATATGTTTTCTGGTCTTCAACTTATTTTAGTCTGAATTAAGATAAATTGTAATATGTAAAATAGAAAAATTACTCAAAATATGAAAATTTTATGTGATTTATGTGAATTGCCAACAGTTTTGTGTGTCTAGCACTTGAATTAATGAATATGGTCTGTTCATCTTCTCAATTACTAATTTAGGTAATTCTTCCTGTATTTAGTTTCACTTATAAGATGACAATTCTTCTTAAAGGAAGAGGCAATGATTTTTCTTCTGTCCTCTAAGGTTGTTGTTGGGAGTGAGCAGCAATAAAACACAGAAGTGCAATGAGATTCAGATAGAACTGTCACAAATTTACAGAACCTAATGCCATTTCAATGTAAGCAAAATTTATATATATTTTTTCTGGGTATCCATCTCCATGCCTGGTGAAAAAAATAAATGGGATAAACAGTGTCTACAGGCAGTGGTAGTTTAAATATTGCTAGTTCTTATTTGTATTTGACACTACAAGTCGTGAATTATTCTGACTTCTTACTGTTTGACATTAGTAAATACATACAGTATTTCTTAAACTCTTCTTCATAAATATGGCTTTTTAAAATCTGTTTAAAACAAAGATAATAAAGGGATAGGTGATACATTTTTTATTCCTTTATGGTTTGGTCAACCTATGTGAAATATTTTATATTTTAATATACAAACAATAAAATTTAGTCAAAATGAATTACATTAGAGATATTTTAGGCTGGTCTCTTGCTGTTTGTAAGACAGATGGCAACATCTCTAAAGCTATAAATTTAAATTATATTGTATGTGCCATTGGGTATTCATATGCATAATTTCATATATTTGACTACTTACTTTTCATAAATATGTAAATATTTTGTTTCATCTTTTGGGACAAAATAAGTGTATTACATCCAAATAATAATCCAAAGGGAACAAATATCTATTGAACTTGGTTCCAGAATTTATAATGAATATAGTTTGCCAACGTAAATGACTTTCAGGATCTGACTTTTCAAAGTTAATATCACACTACAAAGAGAAACGATGATAACTGGGTGGTAGAAGGCGAAGATATTGCATATTGGCTTGAAAATGGAAAAATAGAAATTAAACAATTTAGGGAAAAGAAGTAAGGCACTGAAATAAAAGGAAACATTAAAATAAATAAAATAAACATAGGATGAGAAAAACTGCCTTCCAAATTAAGTATTATTTTTTCCTCATTTATCATTTTTGTCTTAAGAGTTTAATTTTAAAAAGTCACTTTAGTTAAAGCTCCAACTGAAATTGACCTTTTCAACATTACTTAATTTTTATGGAAGAGGAATTTACAGGTAGCTAAAATCAAAGATTCTGTTAGAAGCTAATGATAGACTACTTGCTGTGCATCTATATGTGTTCCTATAAATCAATTATATTGTAGAATTTCTGAGTTCAACAAAACTTGACCTTTAGTGAACTTTATCTAGTGTTATGTACACAATGTCCTCACATTCCTACCCAGATGACTATAAGTATTATCACATCTTAATGAAAATCGAATTTCTTTATATTCAGTAATTAGCTAGTAAAACTAATTAGTTGAGGACCTACAAAACTAGTGTTAAAGGTGATTAAGCCAAGTTAATGATTACAAAAATAATTATACTTCCACAGTGAACCTCAGAATTATAATTGGACTGTCTATCCCAGTTAATTAGATAATTTGCACACCAAGATTGTTGAAAAACTTTGAGCAGTTGGAAAAGTGCATTCTTTAGAAATCTCACATTTAGATGTGCTCTTTAGGATAATTTGATATCGCAAATCTTCCAAAGTTAAGAGGAGACAATGTAATTTTCATTTTCACAATAATTAGTAGTTATCCAATTAATGTTATTGCTATTAGTTTCTTTCCCTTCCAAACCAAATTTGATCAAAAGAGCAATAAACTTCAACCAAAAGTACAAACTAGCATTAGGTGAATTTATTGGTTGATTGCCTCTAACAACGAAGTAAATTGTGATTGTGATTATATTTTATGCAATTCTTTAAATGTTCCAAATATAAAATCTATCATTTATACTAAACAATTCAGTTTTCATATCTACTGAAAAATATTTCATTCTGATTAATTTTTTGACTGTTTTGGCAACTCTTTTTATTTTAAGCGCCTATATGGAATCATTCATTGTCTTATACATAGGATCATTTTCATGTTGCTACTTTAAAAGACTGAAAACTATAAACCTTATCAAATCACTATTATCTGGATCGATCTAGGTTCAGAGTGTGAAATAACACACTAGGGTTAGCTTGACTCAGGTTTTTTGGTGAATCACGCACAAATAATTAAAAATAAAACCTCTACTCTCAAAAGAATTATCTTTTTGAATTATAGCTACTTGTTCACAAGTTATCTCACACGATGGGTGGATTATCCTTAAAGAGTAGAATCAAAATTAAAGACAAAATTAATGTAGAATCAAAATTAATGACAAAATTAATGACATATTTCTTATATTCACAGTATTCTGTTATAATATTAGCACATAAAACAAACCCGTTGAAGTTCTTAAATAAAAGCTCTCAGTTTAGAGGAAAATCAGAATTTCATTGTACTTAGAATCCTGTAAGCTTGATTTTTAAACATGATCCACAGTTCATAACTTAAGAAGGGACTAGTATATTTGATAAACACCTGTTTACAGATTTTTTATATCCAGGTGGGTGGTAATTTTTGACAGGGAACATATTTAAAATTTAGCATTATGGGGCACCTGGGTGCCTCAGTTGGTTAAACATCAGACTGGATTTTGGGTCAGGTCATGATATCAGGGTCGTGAGATAGAGTCATGATTTTAGCTCTGTGCTGGGAGTGGAACCTGCTTAAGATTCGCTCTCCTCGGGGCGCCTGGGTGGCACAGCGGTTAAGCGTCTGCCTTCGGCTCAGGGCGTGATCCCGGCATTATGGAATCGAGCCCCACATCAGGCTCTCCCACTATGAGCCTGCTTCTTCCTCTCCCACTCCCCCTGCTTGTGTTCCCTCTCTCGCTGGCTGTCTCTATCTCTGTCAAATAAATAAATAAAATCTTAAAA
>NC_048220.1:127257062-127260467 GCF_002007445.2 Ailuropoda melanoleuca | reverse complement strand
TCTCTCTCTCTCCATAAAATTTTTTTTTAAAGATTTTATTTATGTATTTGACAGAGATAGAGACAGCAGCGAGAGAGAGAACACAAGCAGAGAGAGTGGGAGAGGAGGAAGCAGGCTCACAGCGGAGGAGCCCAATATGGGCCTCGATCCCACAACGCCAGGATCACACCCTGAGCGGAAGGCAGACGCTTTACCGCTGTGCCACCCAGGCGCCCCCATAAAATTTTTTTTTTAATTCAAAATAAGAAAAAGTCGGGGCGCATGGGTGGCAGAGCGGTTGAGCATCTGCCTTCGGCTCAGGGCGTGATCCCGGCGTTATGGGATCGAGCCCCACGTCAGGCTCCTCTGCTATGAGCCTGCTTCTTCCTCTCCCACTACCCCTGCTTGTGTTCCCTCTCTCGCTGGCTGTCTCTATCTCTGTCTTATAAATAAATAAAAAATCTTAAAAAAAAAAATAAGAAAAAGTCAAAATCTTTCTGAAAAGGTGACATTTCCATATAACTTAAAATAAAAATTATTGATAACTGAAAATCAAGAAATAACATGTACAGAATTTATATTTTTCATACATATTCCCGTATTATAATTAATTTCTTAATTATAGTTGTCTCCAATACTATGTCACCAGTACTTTTATGAATAATGCTTTTTTTCTCAATATTATCTTTTGATTTTTTGTGGTCTGCTTCAGAGTTGAGTTTTATGATTAATACATTGAAAGTGTTGACATGACACTTTCAACTGAATCCTGTATTTGGACCATAATTTTTAAATGGAAAAAATATTCTGAACCACTTCTAATTGTCATAGTAGGACAGTTCTCCATTCCTTCTCTCTACGTTTCTCTCTGCCTCGTCAGATATGTCAATGTTGATTTTTTTTTCTTTATTGAAATGTTTACTCTAGGGGCACCTGGTAGCTCAGTCACTTAAGCATCTGAATTTGGCAGTCTAGAATTCAATGTTGGAATCATATTTACTTCCCTTTTATAATTCAGTGTGTCTGTTCATTTTCCCTAAATGGTTTTCTCTTTGGGTTTATAATCTTCCTCCGGATTTAAATACATCTTAACCACATACATGGACTCTAATTTATTTATATTTATTTCTTGTTTTGTTTCCCTGACTGAAATCTTTGTGTGACTAAAAACTTTGCTCATTTGGTATTAAAAATATAGTGATCTAAATGGTCTCCAGCAAACTTCAGAATTCTCTGATCTCCAGGATCAGACCCCTTAGATATCAAATGTTGCTGAGCATTATGGATTTGAATTTACTTCAGCATCCTGGGCTTGGCAACTTAGTTTCAAGTAACTCCAGGGAAAATTTATCCCATCTTGCACTAGGGAATCCTGTATTCAGTCATTCCATTTAACCTAGGATTTTTTTGCAAAAACACAGACATTTTATTTCAATAACACCTTATTAACATATGAACCTTCCCCTATGAAATAATGTTCTATTTTGTATCCCTCCAACATCTCCAGTGTCATACATTTTCATGGAAATTTCCACTAATAGCAAAGTCATGTGAAATAAGAAGTCTAAAAAAAGAAGTCTCATGGGAAAACTGCTGTGTGTCATTTAAAATAACAGCTACCTTTTTCTAATTTGTAATTATTGAATCTCTTGAACAGTTCTGTGATTAAAGTAGGAAGTTAGTAAGCATCTACTTGACTAATTTTTTAAAAAAGATTTATTCATTTTAGAGAGAGAGAGAGCACAAGCAGGGGGAGGGACAAAGGGCGAGAGAGAATCTCAAGCAGACTCTCCACTGAGCGCAGAGTCTGATGGAGGACTCAAAGGACCCTGAAATCATGATGTAAGCTGCAATCAAGAGTCAGACACTCAACCAACTGAGCCACCTAGGTGCCCTTGACTAATTTTTTTTTTAAGATTTATTTATTTGAAAGAAAGAGTGTGCACAAGAGTAGTGGGAGGTTCAGAGGTTAACAGTCTTCAAGCAGATCCATGCTGAGCATGGAACCTGACACATGTCTCCATCTTATGACCCATGCGATCATGACCTGAGCTGAAACCAAAAGTCAGACGCTTAACCTACTGAGCCACCCATCTGACCCTCTTTCTATTTTCTATTTCTATTTTATTACTAACCCAAACAGGATACATTTATCATCTTTTCAGGAACCATACTGATTTGGTGCCATTATGTTTGTGCTTCCAAACTTCTGTTCTGGCTACATTTCCCCCTCCAGGCCTACCATGCTGCTTGTCTACAATGCTCCCTACCCTACATGTACATGTCTTTGATTTTTTTTTTTATTGTTATGGACTGAGTGCTTATGCCCCCCAAATTCATATGTTGAAATCCTCACCCCAATCTGATGGCATTTGCTGGTGGGGACTTTGGGAAGTAATTAGGTCATGAGGGTGGAACCCTCCTGAATGGGATTAGTGCCCTTATAAAAGGGACCTCAAAGAGTTCTCTTGCCCTCTTTCCACCATGTAGGATACAAGAAGTCAGCAATCTGCAACTGGGACGAGGGCCCTCACCAGAACCATATCATACTGGCATCCTGATTTAGGACTTCCAAGCTGTAAAACTATGGGAAATAAATTTCTGTTGTTTATAATCCACTCAATCAATGGTATTTTGCTACAGCTGCCCAAACTGACTAAGGAATTTATGTTATTTTTCCCCACACTTTTTTCACATGCACCTTATTTAATTTTCAAGGTCTAGATAAAACACACAAATTCCCTCTTGAAGTCTCTTCATATGTAATGAATCAAATCATTTTAATTCTCTGTACTCCTGTATCACTTTGTTCTGCTGCTACATTGCTTACACAGGATACTATGTACTGTAGCACTTAGAAGTCTGTTGCCTTCATATGATTCTAATGTGGATAACACCATGAACTTTAATTCACTATTGCATCCCCAGAGCATGGTACATAACCTATTGGTGATAAAAGTTGTGCAGTAAATGTTTGCTCCATTATATGGAATTGAATAAAATCCTACTAAACAAATAGGCAAAAAGAAAAGATATTGGATCAGGCAATATACTAATTTAGCACTTACTTGTGAGTAATTTAGTATGTATTTTATTTGGCTTAATAGTAAATTATTCAATATTATCAGTGATTATATTTACTAGAAATTCTATATAGAAAAATGTTATATGAATTTATATAAGAAAAATAATTGCTACATACAGATTGAGTTTCATGATAATACTACACATATACAGATGTTTTGAAATATGAGATTATACATTATACCACTTCCATGTGTAATTTATCTTGAGGACTATTTCCATCTTGCATAATAATGAAATGTATTTGGAAAATTTCATTAAATTAAATTGGCTATAATTAAAACTGATAAGTGGCTATAACAAATACGAAAATGAAACCAAATCACTAAAAGTGGCATAGGG
>NC_048220.1:127238261-127256962 GCF_002007445.2 Ailuropoda melanoleuca | reverse complement strand
TGCTATACATCTGAAACTAATGAAAAAAAAAAAAAAGATGGTGTGTAAAGTGGAATAAACAGACCCAAGTCTAGAAGACCTGACTAAAGGGAAAATCCTTTCTCACTGCCTGGCAGCAAAATTAAGAAGACACAGGAGAAGAGAAGTAAAACAAGGAGGAAGAAGAAAGGGGAGGAGAAGGAGGAAGAAAAAACATAAGAGGAAATTTTTAAATACGTAGTATGACAATGCAAATAGAAGTAAGGCTAAATGGGTGATGGGAGTGCACTTGAGATGAACACTGAGTGTTGTAAGTAATGAATAACTAAATTCTACTCCTGAAATTAATATTACACTCTACGTTACTAACTGGAATTTAAATGAAAACTTGAAAAAAAAGAGAAAAAACACACTCTCAGGAAAAAATAAATATAATTGTGTTTTCAATGTACATTAGGCATATTTGAACAAATAAATATTGGTGATCAATTTTTAACATGGAAATACTAGACATTACTTATGACTTTTCATTGTTATTAAAACTGCCAAAAATCAGGCTACGTCAGTTAAGCATCCAACCCTTGATCTGATCTCAGGTCTTGATCTCAGGGTAGTGAGTTCAAGCCCCATGTTGGGCTCCACATTGGGCATGGAGCCTACTTAAAAAAACCAAAAAACAAACAAAANACAAACAAACAAACAAAAAAAAACCCTGCCAAAATCCGTTAGTTATTTTTTTTAAAGGTTTTATTTATTTATTTGACAGAGATAGAGACAGCCAGTGAGAGAGGAAACACAAGCAGGGGGAGCNCCAAAAAACAAACAAAAAAAACCCTGCCAAAATCCGTTAGTTATTTTTTTTAAAGGTTTTTTTTATTTATTTGACAGAGATAGAGACAGCCAGTGAGAGAGGAAACACAAGCAGGGGGAGCGGGAGAGGAAGAAGCAGGCTCATAGTGGAGGAGCCTGATGTGGGGCTCGATGCCATAACGCCGGGATCACGCCCTGAGCCAAAGGCAGACGCTTAACCGCTGTGCCACCCAGGTGCCCCTCCATTAGTGATTCTAAGAGCATGTGTCTCATATTATCAAGCCCAATTAGACCTTTAGGATTTAGATTAAGCAGTAACAAATTTGTAATATGTTTATATAAAGCCAAGGACTAGAGTGACTGCTACAATCTTAAGCATGAAGTAAACAAAATACAAAGACACAATTTTCTGTATAGGAAAATAATTATATTTTAAAGGCTAATATCAATAATTCCAAAACTCACAAAAAGGATATACTCAGGAAACTAGCTCCTGACAATTATTTTCGGTAAAGTAAAATACTTTGAAAAAAATCACTCAAATTTCAAAGATTTTAAAAAAATTATATAATTCATATGAAATATATATGCATATTTTATATTGTATATTTATTACAATACTTATATTTCTGATTACAATTCACCAATTTTTTAAAATATTGCAGCTATTCTGTTAATTTTGTCCTTAACTTTAAAATATATTTTCACAGATATATATATGAATTTGCAACATAGGTTGTCTTTTAGGTAGCACCAGATTTCTAGTTGTCTAGCACACATTACTGTAGACAAACTGAATTAACTATAATACAGCTTTCATTAAGGATAGAAGACAATTTAGTGCAGCTATTTCTCTAGGAATTTTTTTCCTTCAGCTTCTACCAACACAATGGTGAATCCAAAATTTGCATTTCCAGCCAACAAAATTCCATAATCTCCAGAACTTCATGCCTGGATCTATTGGATATTTTAACTTGGATGACCTACAAGCATCTTATGTTTTACATCATCCCACTCCAAACTCACTGCTCCTCTGTAGTTTATGTTTTGGTGGATGACCCTTAGAATCCATCTGGTTAGAGAAGTCATGAATCGAGAAAACATCTTGCATTCTTTCTTCTGTATTTTCTTTTTCTAACTCATTATAACCAATTAAGCTGACAATTCTATCTCATAAATATCTGTTTAATTTGCCCATTATTATTTATGTCCACACCAGTGCTGTAATTCAGGGTCACACTGTCACTGTTCTGGCTTCTTAGCTAGCATTTTCTCCTCACAATTTATTCTACTGTCTTATCAAAATAAGTTTTTATTAACATAAGTATTTTTTGCATCATTTACCTACTCAAAGTACTAAAATGGATCATTTTAACCTTGAAGACACATGGAAAATGACATCACATTCCTTCCCATGCCAAACCAGTTTCTTTAATTTTCCCTCTATACTCCATTGCTCCCAAACCTTTGGGCTTTCTTTCATTTTCATACTTCTTTGCCATTATACATGCTGCTTCCTTTCCCTTAATCACCCATGTTGGACTTATTCAGTGGGTCTCAACACAATCATATTTCACTTTATTTCACTAGTAAACAATTTCCTAAGAGCACTATGGAGGCTGTGAAAAAACGAAAAACAAAACAAAACAAAAAAAAACCTTGCACTTCTATATACATTTTCTTTTACATACTTCCTTTATAATAATAGCCAAAATGTATTATACTTTTCTGTTTGTGGGTGTACCTGCATACAAAAATATAGGTAACTCAATGTATTTGGAGCCTGATGGCTCTCTTCCCATCAGTACATTCTAAATTCAAGGCCAATGTTCTACACAACTATATTGGCATAATTTCTTAATGAAAAAAAGAAATCCTCTTTGTGGAAAAAAGACAAAAGAGAATCCCATGTTTTTAAAGCTACTAGTGCCAATAAAGTAAAATAAAATAAAATTAAATAAATTAAATTAAATAAAGCTACTATGCCTCAGTGCACAAATTATACATCATTGCTAATATTTCTACTAACCCAAATTGAACCTAATCTAAAAAAAATTTACGTATTTACTAAGCTATTTACATAGGATGCCTACAATCTTGTTAGGATGTTTAGAACCATTTTCCAGATACACATGGCACATGTTAATGCTTATTTTCACTCTTCTTAAAGTCTAATCCCTTCTTTCTCGTGGTATCTTCTATGTGAAATATAAACATAGGATCCTGGGCATGTACCTTGATTTTATTCCCACAACTAATTAGCCCTTGCCATATAGTATCAAGTAGGCATGGACCAATGACAGTATCACCATAATTGAGACACACCAAGAAAACTTTTGCTTTTAAATGTCACAAATGGAATTTTGGCTTTTCAGTGGTTACGTATTGGATGCCTTTACATTATTAGCATAAAAATATCTAATCTCTTAAATTAGGGAAAACCTGACCTATCAAAATTGCCTAATGACTAACAATTCCTAAATGACTAACTTCATATATACATATATACCCTATCACCTCCCAAAATAATCTCTTCACTCAAAGGAAGTATGTCACATGGACTCACACTTACACTAAAAATAGTAATAATAATAATAAGTCCAGTATCACAATATGAAATGTCACATATGTCAGCTTGCATATCTGTTATTCAAGAAAGCTTATTCTAGCCAACATCAATGACTTATTATGAGAGTAAGAAACTCTTAGAGAGAAAGCTGAAAACTAACATAGAGGAGGTAGCTTGAGGGTATTTAATTAGATGAAGCAAAACCCTGATACACAATTTGGATTTTTTCCGTTGGAGATTGGAGTCAATGAGAACCAGCCAAAGACTACAGATAACTTCACCTAACACAAAATATACAGAGGTAACTGCAGTGCTGAAAGAACTTATTCTGAGGGGTAGTAAGAGAATTCTAGATAAAATATCCTCTGAGTGGAAAAAATATTTAAACCCAGTCTCTGTAACATCAAAGACTTTCTTTCTTACAATACTACTTATGCCCAATTGCACCAAGTTGAAATCGAGAGCAAGCCCAAGAAGTTACGAAAGCCCAGAATTCAAGATGATTCTCTAATCAAAACAACTGATTATAGATTTCAGCTGAGAAAGCCCACATTCAAGTGTCTATACTTAACTCTAAATTCAGCTGCTTAGAAACACCGACAGTGCACAACCTATAGATACCATCCAATACACCAAAAGTGTGATGACACACATGTTAGACCAAGAACTCCCTAAAAGGTGTATCATACCAAGAAAATCTACAGATGATCTTGAAAAACACTGGAACATCATCTCTCTAACCTTGGCTCCAAATTTTATCCATTAACTAATTATATATCTCTGAATAAATCTCCAATAATCTAGGACCCAGTTACTCAATTTTCTAAGTAAGAAAGTAAGACAGGATAACTTTTAGGACACTCTCATTAATATAAATCTGTGATAATATGAAATATAGAAAAAAACAATCATTTAATTTGAAAGCGAAATGATTGATTCACTTAAATGTGCAATGAATTAGTTAAAAACCAGAAAGGTTTTGAGTGTCGTCTGGTAGAAATTTATTTGATACTGGTTAAAAGAACGTGTCATGAACTATGGTTAAAGAAATTGAGCTGATCAATCATAGTTTGCAGAATTACAGAAATAGAAATAAGTCAAGCAGAGAAAGACAATTATCATATGGGTTCACTCATTTATGGAACATAAGAAATAGGAAGATCGGTAGGAGAAGGAAGGGAAGAATGAAGGGGGGTAAACAAGAGGGAATGAACTATGAGAGACTGTGGACTCTGGGGAACAAACTGAGGGCTTCAGAAGGGGGGGGTTGGGATAGGCCGGTGATGGGCATTAAGGAGGGCACATATTGCATGGCACTGGGTGTTATACGCAAATAATGAATCATGGAACATTACATCAAAAACTAAGGATATACTGTATGGTGACTAAAATAATATAATAAGAAATTATTATTAAAAAAAAGAATTATAGAAATAAAAATGTATTGGCATAGGCTGTAACCTGAAAAAAATTAACTAAATGAGATACCATAGAACTTAGGTAGAAATAATAAGATATATGTGAGAGGGGGGAAAAAAAAGCTAGATGAATGAAAAAAGCAAAATTGGAAAGATAGGTAGATAAAAAAGGAAGACTGACAAATTCACTGCTGGCCCACTGCAACAATGCTTTCCTTGAGTGGACTGCAGACAATTTGCATAAATCACCAAACTTTTCCAATTTAAGCTCAAAACTCATCACCAACATTCTTTCAGATCATTACCAGCAGGTCAGCATTTGCACATTAAAAAAAGACTATTTCTGTCTTTGGTCCAATGTAATCTTATAGAAAACAACAAATTTCTCAAATAATAATGGTGTTTTTGATGTCCCTTTACCTCCTTTTTTTGTGTTCATGTCTCATCATACATTAATCTTATTTCTTTGATATCCTAGAATATTTCCTATTATAGGACCTAGCCAATCTGCCTAGATTTCATATGGAAAAAATAAATTTTATTCTAAAATTACCTATTTCCAATATAATTCATCAAAGTTCTAATTTAGGGTTTTTTTATAACAACTAACAGCTAGGAGAAAAAGAAACATGTAGTCTGTACTAAGGTGTAAATAAACTTAAGATATACTGTAAATCCATCTTACTTGCCTTTCATCACAAAAGTATTTTACTGAATTCAGATCAAACAATGACATGAAAGAACATCAAAAAGATTTGAAACAATATTTGTGAAGAGAATGCATTTCAGCTTCCCTTGAGTCATGTGGATAATTACCTGTTGTGCCTGTGTCTAGCATCACCCCTTTTTATTTTAATTTAAAAGCAAATGTGATTTTAAAATTGAAAATGAGTAACCTGATTTTTATCAATATTGAAATAAGAAAACTTTGTAAGGGCCTTAGGAGAAGTTTTATGCCTGTCATGGAGAAGTCATGTTTGGTATTCCTTAAATGTGTATTTTACTTTTTATAGCTCTTCAGAAAGTATAACTTTTATCTATTTTTTTTTTCTTTCAAAAACTCAAGATCACCTTGACAATGATTGCTCCATTTGAACCGTTTGAGAAAGAACAGCAGAGCAATTTTACCAAGGACTACACAGTTTCAAATAGGCTGAGATACTGATTCCAGACAGCCAAATGACCATTAAAACAGAGATGGGCGGTTGTGGAATATGAAACTAATTTGAGAAATGTGTATTTTGACATTTTTTATTACACAAGCAGTCATATAAACTCTAACATTTCCTTCTATATATGGGGAAAAGTTATTCTTGCTGTAGAAATGA
Organism: Ailuropoda melanoleuca; assembly: GCF_002007445.2. Classification (NCBI taxonomy): domain Eukaryota; kingdom Metazoa; phylum Chordata; class Mammalia; order Carnivora; family Ursidae; genus Ailuropoda; species Ailuropoda melanoleuca. The sequence continues at coordinate 127,250,858 of NC_048220.1, read as the reverse complement.
AAGGACAGTTAAGGAAGGAAGCTCATTTATATAGATTTTCAAGTAACTAAGACAAAAACCAACAATACCTAAATGATATAAGTGGGGGGAATGATAGGTGCAGGAAACCACTCAGTATTTGACCCTTGCCACTCGATCTTCTCAGAGACGCTAGCAGTTGACACAAAACCAAATAAACACACAAAGGGGGACAGAATTAGAAAATGTTTAAAACTGGGTAATAATATACTAATATCTTGGTCCCTAAAATTTTCTCTTAAAAGTATTTTTTTAAAAAGTATTTTAAATAGTTTTGTGTAATTTGAACTTATTGTTAAAATAATAAATAATATGATTAATAAGCTATGTAGATATTGATCTGCAGAAGTTTAGCTGATCATAGTTCCTAAGCATAACTCATAGAAATAAAGTAATACATATATTTCCATAATTAATAAAATTAAATATTTAATTTAATTTGGCATAACACTTGGTAAAAAGACTATATTATTATCAATATATTATAGCTAAATACTCTATTGCAGGAAGAAGTTAAGTCATGCACTTTAACTTATTTTTTCTATTATAAATCAAATCATTATCAGAAAAGGGGATCTTATGAAGCCTTTACTAAGTGAATGCTAACTGTTGCTTATAAATCCAATCTGCACAGGATCAGCATTTTCTCGATGATCTGTCCTTATGTTATAGGAACACTATAGCTCAATACAAAAATGGAAAACAAAGCACATAAAACCAAGCAAACAAAACTATACTTATCTGTGCTCTTGAATTTTTTATTAGTTACTTCAATAAATATTCTATTTTACTGATATAATCACAGTAGTTTATATATTCTATACATGTATGAGAAAACTCATTTGTAAAGTAAGCTTTGTGGTACCTTCTCCTTTTTATAAGAAAGAGAAAGAAAGAAAGAAAGAAAGAAAGAAAGAAAGAAAGAAAGAAAGAAAGAAAGAAAGAAAGAAAAAGAAGGAGGGGAGGAAGGGAGGGAGGAAGGAAGGAAGAAATTCATAAAATTCTTGCCAATTATACTATTGTTGGCATGCAGTTTCAAGAATGTCACCTTATTATTTTCTGGTTATCATTTGCAAAGCCTGCAATGCCTTTGCCTTAGAGGCTATGCAAATTTCTTGTTAGATATAAACCATCTCATTTCTGATTTTAGAAAGTCAACATAACCCATCTGCTGCTTTCACTTCCCAGCTGTATGCAGCTATGCTAAATTTCTCTAAGTTGAGCTTTATACTGTCTTCATAGGCAATCTTTTACCCACCATGCTTACATTTTCCTTGTGTAATTCACCATAGACACAGGTGCAGATGGTATGTAAGAAGAACAATGCTTATGGGAACGTGCAATGTTAGGCTTGCAAGGCTTTTGACAGAGCTTTGAATTATAGCCTAAAAAGTGATTATTTAGTTTAAGTATAGGCACTAGTGCGTCAAAATGAAAACAGACCTCAAAATGATGTCTAACTTCAGATCCAAAGTCCCTATATCCATGTTTTATTGAAGAAATCATTTACTTCCATTGCTTCATTTTAAGCATTTCCAGAGGAAGATCTTACAACTTTTTACTAACTTCCCAAAGACACTACATTTAAAAATCTAGATAAATAGATAGATATGACATTGATCTGTACTTATTAGCAGTGTGCAATATAATTATAATTATAAAATAATCTTTTAAATAACATTTAGATAGGCTTATATTCTAATTATGAATGATATTTAAAATAAGAACTGAGCACTCAAGTAATCTTTATCAACAAAGGCCATTATAGTGTGCTGTGACTCCTCTGAAATGATCAAAAATCAAAGTGTATGTTGAGACATTATAACCTAATAATTGCCCATTGAAAAGCTATATGTGGCCACCATCAGTCTCCTGACCCAGATTTTTATATAGATATCATTAAGACCTCTTTGATTACTTAAAGTACAATTTGTAACCTTGGCATGTTTGACTTCTTATATGATATTTGGGACTGTCAGGTGGATAATTATTCTTCTTTTCATGTTAAAATATTCTGCCATCTTTCTTTCTAAGAAAAGCAAGTTGATAGGAAAGAGTAATCTTTCAAACTTTCGAACTCATACCCATTTTAATATAGTTACTCTCTACAGTGACTATTGATCATCAAAGTGGTGGAATAAATATACCTCAATACGGTTTTAAGTATTTTCTACATTTAGGCATTACCAGAACTGTGGAACTTAGCCATTTGTGACAAAAACGATGCCCACAATGAAAAAAATAAAAATGTTCTATTATGAGTGTCAGTATATTTTATGATCTGATTGAACTTCTGGATTTGTTTTGAAAAGACTCTCTTTACTAAGTTGTAGCTTTTATTCTTTAATCGACATGATATATCAGGAGAGATACCATCATAACTGCTTGGTGTCAAGTCTTCAAGATGAAAACAAACAACCCATGAGTTTATCTGTAAGGGTGTCATATGTTTCTTAGATATTTGACTGGCTTGTCACTTTACAACTTTTACAAATGTTGTAGATATGCATTTAAAATAAAGGCTAAGGGAAAAAGTGTATAACTTGTGTACGTTTAATAGAAATGACAAGCTGCCCATTCTCCTTCCTAACCCCCCGCTGCTCAAATCAGGACACAATGGAATCATCAAAAGTATTGATTCCAGGGGAGCCTGGGTGGCACAGCGGATAAGCGGCTGCCTTCGTTCAGGGCGTGATCCCGGCGTTATGGGATCGAGCCCCACATCAGGCTCCTCCGATATGAGCCTGCTTCTTCCTCTCCCACTCCACCTGCTTATATTCCCTCTCTCACTGGCTGTCTCTATCTCTGTCAAATAAATAAATAAAATCTTTTAAAAAAAAGTATTGATTCCATTTTTCTGCTGTAAAAAAATAATTCCTAATAGGCTGTTCAGTCTATAAATACATTTTTGGGTCAATTCAAGGAATGCTGATGGATACAAACTATACAGGACAATGAAGGCATGATATTCAAATCTGATTATTTTCCACTTTTTAAAAATCACATTTTTAAAGGTCCATTTTCTTTCAAAGAATTAGAAATGAAACTGAAATAACTTTAACTTGCTAAAAACTTTTCTCTTGGGGGTCCTGGGTGGCTCAGTAGTTAAGAGTCTGCTTCGGCTCAGGCTGTGATCCCGGGGTCCTAGGATTGAGCCTCACATCGGGCTTCCTGCTCTGCTGGGAGCCTGCTTCTTCCTTTCCCACTCCCCCGGCTTGTGTTCCCTCTTNAAATAAATAAATAAATAAAAATTTTCTCTTAAATTTGAATAATATCGTATTTTTTTTTTATCATTTTACTTTTTTCCCATTATAGTAAGTGTATTCTTTAATCCCCATCCCCTATTTTCCCCATTGCCCCCCCGCCCCCCGGAACCATCAGTTTTCTCTCTATAGTTAAGAGTCTGTTTCTTGGTTTGTCTATCTTTTTCTCTCTTTTTTTTTCCCCTTTGTTTGTTTTGTTTCTTATTTCCACATATGAGTGAGAGCATATGTTATTTGTTTTTCTCTGACTGACCTATTTAGCTTACCATTATACTCTCTGGCTATATCCATGTTTCTGCAAATAGCAAAATTTCATTCTTTTTTACAGCTAAATAATAATCCATTACACACACACACACACACACACACACACACACATATATATATTCATGTTTTCTGCTAATTTTTCAATTGAATTATTTGTTTTTTTGGTATATATTGGGCATATATTTTGGATACTAGCCCTTTGTATGTGTCATTTGCTAATATCTTCTCCCATTTAGTAGGTTGCCTTTTAGTTTAGTTGATTGTTTCCTTTGCTGTGCAGAAACTTTTTATTTAGATGTAGTCCCATTACTTTATTTTTGCTTTTATTTCTTGCCTCAGGAGACATATCTAGGAAAATGTTGCTATAGCTGATATCAGAGATTACTGCCTATGCTCTCTTCAGGGATTTTATGGTTTCAGGTCTCACATTTAAGTCTTTAATTCATTTGAGTTTATTTTTGTGTATGGTGTAAGAAAGTGGTCCAGTTTCGGGGTTTTTTTTTTTTTTTTTTTTTTTGCATGTAGCCATCCACTTTTCCCAACACCATTTGTTGAAGAGACTGTCTTTTTTCCCATTGGATATTCAGTTCTCTTTTGTCGAAAGTTAATTGACTATATAATTCTGGATTTATTTCTGGGTTTTCTGTTATATTCAGTTGATCTATGTGTCTGTTTTTATGCCAGTACCGTACTATTTCAATTATTACCGCTTTGTAACAATTACAACTTGAAATCTGGAATTGTGAGACCTCCAGTTTTGCTTTTCTTTTGCAAGATTTCTTTAGTTATTTGAGGTCTTTCATTGATCCATACCAACTTTAGGATTGTTTATTCCAGTTCTGTGAAAAAATGCTGTTGGTATTTTGACAGGGGTTGCATTAAATGTGTAGTCTGCTTTGGGTAGTATAGACATTTTAACAGTATTTGTTCTTCCAACCCATGAGCATGGAATGTTTTTCCATTTCTTTGTGTCTTCTTGAATTTCTTTCATCAGTTTTTCTAGTTTTCAAAGTACAGGTCTTTCACCTGTTTTGTTAATATGTTTATTCCTGTGAGCTTTTCCTCTAAGCTCAGGAGAAAGACCAGGATGTCTACTCTTACCACTTTTATTCAACATAGTACTGGAAGTTCTGGCCACAGCAATTAGATAACATAAAGAAATGAAAGGCATCCAATTTGGTAAAGAAGTAAAACTCACCATTTGCGGATGACATGATACTACATATAGAAAACTCTAAAGACTCCACCAAAAAACTAGTAGAACTGATTGATGAATTCAGTAAAGTTGCAGGATACAAAATCAACATACAGAAATCTGTTGCATTCCTGTACACTAATAATTGAGCAGTAGAAGGTGAAATTAAGAAAACAATCTCATTCACAATTGCACCAAAAACAATAAAATATTTAGGAATATGGTATTTTAAACTCTGGCATTTCCTTAATTAAAGATGCATAAATGTATATTCTTTATGTTTTATTATTTTATTTTAATACTTTAAATAAATTGAAAGATCAAGGAAGCCAGAATATACAATATGCAACAATTTCTGATTGCTATGAAGATTGGAGGAGATTATGCCATGTTTATTTTAAAGAATATTCTGAGACAATATATATTCAGTCAATTAAGGAAAATATTTTCAGTGGAATAATCTTACTGTATAAATCTCAATATATTGTTAGATTTCTCAGCTATTATTATTATTTTTTTGTTTGAATAGTTCTATAGTTGTTTAGTCTATTATCATATCCACTAAGAATGTAATGTGGCTAATAATTTCAGAGCCAAGCAATATAGATAACCCTTCTCTAATGCTCTTATGTAATCTAATATTCTTATTGGATTTGAGTTAAATACTTACATCACATGTTTGATGAATAAGTTATTATTTCCATACTCATATAAGGGCTATGCTTGCCTTCAAGGGCTCTCATTTTACTGATATATAGATCCAAGTTTGAGTTGGCATGTAGTACACTGGTTAGTCAATATGAGTTTTGTTTTTTCAACTGACACATCCTATTGCCTATGGAAGAATTTGAGATGCAGTGATGTACTGTATATTGGACCAACATCAACAAAGCTGATCCATATGTTTGAGTAGGTAGTGGGATACACATATTCCATGGACAAGACTGAACTGAGGTAAGGAAGCCATCTTTCACTTTCCAGATAATGGAGGAATATCTGTATACCTGTTTGAATTAGAATGGGAAAGATCAGAAAAGACTATCCCTTCTTTATTACTAGACAGAATTACTGAAAAATCATATGCATCTTTAGGCTGGTATAATTTAATTGGTTCATTTATAAAATTCTTTCTTCACCACTCTCCTTGCTCTAATCTGAAGAGTGATCTAAAAAAAAATCTGTATTGTCTTCACTCTAACTATTCATTAATTTCTAATTGGGTTTAGGATAAAAACTCTATTTCCCTATTTACCATTCCACCATCCTCTGTGAGTAATATCCCTTTGCTCCTTGTTTGCTGATGCCAATAATGCCATGTTCCATTCCCTCCTCATTGCCAAACATGTGCCAATATGGAGTTTTATCTTGTTTTTTTTTTTTTAACCATATTCATTTACTTAACCCTTACTCATTCTTAAATCTCATCTCAAATATTGCCTTTAAGAAAAGTGCTTGTGACAATAATTATAACTTTAACTGATTTTGTGTGTTGTTTTTGATTGATGCCTTGCTCAGACACTAGAATATAAGCTTTAGAAGACAGAGTTTTGTTTATTTTTTAGTCACATTTATTTGCTCAGCATATTTCCCACTGGCTAGCACTCTATTGCTAATAGAAGTCTGAATAATATTTGGAAATGTTGTACAGTAGTTCATATAATCTCAGGAGTACATTGGAAAAATGAATAATAAAGCACGATTTTGGACTTCCATTGGTTAATAGTTTCATATTCCTTGTTATTGTCTCTGCTATAATAACTTTCTCCCTGAAAGTGTTTATTTACTGGTTTACAAGATAATTTTCATATGCATTATTTTATTTTGTCTTCACAACTTTTCTAACAAGTAAATAGCTGCTGAACATAAATCTGGATGGGCAGATTCCCAGTCTCCCTTGCCCATACACACATAGACCTCAAAGTATGGTGCATAATCTTTCCATATATCCAGAGTAATAGGAATATCATCCTCTCCATCTTTTAGAATCCAGATTATATTATATATTCTGCTGTGTGTGTTTCAGGGGTAGACAGGCCTTTTCCCCCAATTTAGTTTTACACTATCATTATTTTAAGCTCCATATGTAAAATTAGTTACTTAATAAACTTCATTTTTTTTGTTTAGGTTTTTGAAATAGAAATTAAAAGAAGTACTTCTTGGGGTGCCTGGGAGGCACAATTGGTTAAGTGTCCAACTCTCAGTTTTGGCTCAGGTCATGATCTCAGGGTTATGAGATCAAGACCCACATTAGGCAGTGTGCTGAGTGTGGTGTTTGTTTGACATTCTCTCTCCTTCTCCCTCTGCCCCTCCCACTTATGTTCTTTCTCTCTCTCTCTCAGAATAAATAAATAAATTTTTGAAACTAAAAATAAAATAAAAGCAGCACTTTCCTTAGTAACTTCACAGTGTGAAAAAGAAAACCAAACTAGTCTTTATTTTAGCATAATGTGAAGAATAGAGTAGAGGAAGTTGTGTTCTTAGTTTAAAGTCTTGCACATTTAAGCCAGTGTTTAGTATATACAACAAGGACCTGAAATGGTAGTATCACTATTAAATTGAAAGCATTGTTTTCACACAGTTTTACCAAGCCTTTGACAGTCCTAGTTATAATCTAATGTTTACATATTTTCTTTTCTTATTTCAGGAGTTCATTATAGTGCCATTTTTGTGGAAATTAGGAAAAATGATTTTTTTTTCACATTGGTTGCCGCATTGGTTGCTTTATTAATTTATTTAATGGTAATGTTTAAGTAGCTGCAAGACAAGGGAAGTAGCTTATGTTTTTATATTCTAAAAATATTATTCATTTCCCATTTTTAGGTTTACTAAGAATCTATTACCTTAGGTAGGGCTTTGTGTCTTTCATTTTATCAATCTATAAATTTGACATAATATTGTTTATTATGCTTTAGGATTAGAAAGAGATATCAGCACTAGTTGATACTTCTAGCATATTTTTGAAATTATAGGATAACATTTATATATTTCTAACCTTTTTATTTTCACCTAATTATTCTGTCTTTCAGTGTAGAGATCTTCATTTATGACCTTTGCTGGTCAAATTTGCTTTTCCTTTATTCCATTTTCCCATGTCTGCCAGTTATAATATTTTGAAACAAAATTGCTCTAGGAGAAAACTGGTTTATTATCAAACTTCAAAAAGATCAAAAAGGTATATTGTGCCTTTATAACATTAATGAAAATGTCTGGAACAGACATTATTACCATAATTTGGTAACTCTATAGAAGGTTGAACAGTTCAATAATAACTTGTTGTCTTAAATAACGTAGAAGGATTCTGATGTTTTGGAACAATAATTAGAATAATTTATTATGCATCAACTATTTGTTTACAATTTGCCACCAAAACACCAAAGGGAAGAAAGTTATACAGAAATGTCCAGATACGTGTGTTCTTGATTCTAAGTCAAGTGTTACACAAAAGCCATAAGGTTATAAACTTGGCAGTTATAAGTATTTTAGTTCAAGATAGTAGGTTTACCAAATTGTTAATTCCCCAATTAACTAAAATGAAAAGAGAGGAATAAAAAATACAGAAACTTTACTTGAAAAAAAAATAGATGGGAAAAGAAAATATAAACAATGATTTGTCTTAACAAATCTCCATTTTCAGAAAATGTATTAGAAACTGGAGTACTTAGCTTATGGGCAATTTAGCAATCTGAGTGATGTGAACAAAATTTACAGTATAGAAAATCAAAAATTCTAGCAAAAATAATATGAAAACTTTTTCCAAAACATTTCACAACAGGCACGAAAGTGAAGGAAATGTGTGGGCCTAAAATGATAAAGTGTGAATTGAAAGAAGAAAGTAAGCTTTGAAGTTAGTAGTTACCTTAGGGCATTTAATAATCACTTGATCTTATGTCTTGGGTTTTAATTATCTGTGTATATAGAAGCTACAAAACAAACTCTTGAACCAACACATAGTAAATGTCAAATTATAGACTCCCAAGTAAAAGCGGAATCTTTGGAAGGGGATGCCATGCATAAAAATTGAACAATTCTGGAAATCTACCACATAGAACTTGACTGTACCTACACTTGCCTTTATAGACTTTCATTTTCCTTGGAAAGATCAGAAAAGTTTCCAGAAAATGCACAAACAGAGATTGGGATCTGAATTCACTGTATTCCTCTGTCCCCAAACACTATAATCCTAGAAGATGGTTTAAACTGGTCCTGGGTTGGTAATGACACAAGGCCAATGGCAGACCCACATTTCTGAAGAAAAGCATCTTTAAACTCAGGCTTTCAAAAATTAACACATAAAGGAATATCAGCTCACAATGAAAAAAGCAATAAGTACATAAAGAACAAACCACTCTGGACAGGAATCAAGAGAAACAAGAGAAAAGACAAGTATGTTTTATTTGTTTAAAAAAGTAAATTTGAATCACTTCTCAGCCTTTTGGCTAAGATCAAGTGTAAAAAAGTAGATTTGAAATTATAACAGAGGAACAAGAGATCTTCAAAAACTTACTAGGTTTGGAAAAAAATAAAAATTTTAAGAAGTAAAAATACAATGTTTGAGATTATAACCTTGGTGTATCAGTTAAATAACAGATCTGAAATATCTAAAAAGGGATTAGAAGCCCAAAAATAAATCTGAAAAACAATAACAACATAAGCAAGGAAATGGAGAGAATGAAAGAGAGAACAGATATGGAAGATAAAATGAGACAGTTTGACATATGCCTTTTTATGATTCCAGTAGTAGTTAATAGAGAAAATGTGGAAGAGGCAAAATACAAAGGGGATACTGAATGAGAATTTTCCAGAAATGTTCAAGTCACAAACTCATAAATGAAGACTAATAGATTCCAGAAAGAATTCCCATTTTGTCATATCATCATGAAGCAGTAAAGCACCAAAGGCAATGAAATATGTTAAAAGTACCTGGGGAAGGAGGGAGGAATATTATGTAAGGAAGGATGACAATTAGATTATCAGCTGACTTCTAATAATAACAATAGAAACTAGAATTAATACAAAATTAAATTAAAAAAGCATTTAAATGTAAGCCAAAATGTGAGATTGTATAATTTAGAGCCTAATGTTAAAGGAATTTCTTGAACATAAAACTCAGAGAGAAGGAAAATGAACCTAATAAGAAATTCTGAGGTCCAAATAAGAACATGCATTAAATAAAATGTTAAACATGCAAATAAATTTAAATAAATTGATATATTTAAATGGAAATAATTTCTAACAGGTGGCATAAAAAGGAAAACTAAACTATTTTACAAAGCTGATACATAATTTGGAAAGAATATCATCAAAGAATTCTTTGCAGTTGTATCTTTTAGAAATGTAGTAAAGTTATCATTAACTTCATAGTTCATTAAATTAGTATATTGAAGGAAACAACTAAGAAAATTCAAAAGAGTATATACTTTGAACAAAAAGTTAATGGAGTTGGAAAATGAAATAAATCAAAACCAAAAGAGGAGAAACACACACACATGCACTTTGGTATATAGAGTGAAGTAACTAGAAAGAATGAAATAAGTGACTTTATAAATAATCAGTAATCCAATTATATATAAAAGAAATAAATTATTCATTTAAAAGATAAATATTTTTAGGCTGGTTTAAAACACAACTGCATCTATGTGCTGTTTACAAGAATAATGGCTAAAACACCTAAACAGATATACTGATAAGAAAATACAGATACACTGAAATCTAATAAAAACAAAAAGTTGGTGTAGATCTACTGAAATTAAAAGGAAGACATTTTGAGGCACCATTAAAAGCATGATGCAAATTTTAATTTTAAACTCACATGCCCCTAACATAATATTTCAAAATTATAATTAAAATAATTAAGAGAAGTAAAAGTAAATATGTACCCCTATGATCAGATCAAGGTGTTCATTTTTTTTACATAATTCATTCAACAATTAACTGAGCATATGCAGAAAATCAGCACATATGTAGATTTTAAAAACATATAATAAATCTTAATCAGTGGAAAAATAAAACAATACATGACTATAAGATACACATTTTCAAGCATACATGATTTGTATAACTACTAAATTTTCTATGTATTATTTCATAAAGTAGATCTTTCTTATTAAATTTCAAAACATTATATAACAGGAGTAAAAAAAAATTTTTTTCTGTAAAGATGCAGAGAGTAAATACGTACATCTTTGCCTGCCATGTAGTCTCAATTACAATTACTCAACTCTGCTGTTATAATAAAAAAGTAGAACTGAAAATATGCAGATGAATGGGCATGATTGGATTGCAATAAAACTTTTTTTTATCAAACAGGGTTGGGGCTGGATTTGGTTTGTGGGGCATTCTTGTTAATCTCAGTTATAAAGTACACATTACAAGATGACATATATTTAAGCTCAAGTTCATATGATACTTAATAAAATTTTATATAGAATAATAATAATTTTAAAGATCATTTCTATATATCTCAAATCAAAAAATAATCCATAACAAGAATGGAAATATATTTAGAAGTAAATAATGAAAATAACACCTTATAAGAATATCACAAATGCTAACTCAAGAACCACTTATGAGCTAAGTTAGAACTTAATAAAAGAAAGGTTGAAATTCGAAGACATAAATGAGTATACCTGAGAAGATGAAAATTAATGGCTAATCCAAACAAGGAAGAAAGTAAATAGTTAGAACAAGAAAAGAAAGTAAAGAGAATACAAAATTAAAATGAGGGAGTATATAAAAGCATTTATTTTAGTCAAACACTTAAAAACTAAAATCAAATAAAATTTTAAAAGAACTGAAGAGCTGGGATGCCTGAGTGGCTTATTCGGTTAAGCACCTGATTCTTGGTTTATCGTGATCTCAAGATCATGAGATCAAGCCCCGCATCTGGTTCCCCCTACTCAGTGCACTCAGACTCTCTCCCTCTGCCCTTCCCCCACCTCTCTCAGATAAATAAGTTAAAAAAAATCTTCAGAAAAAAAGGAACTGAAGAACTTTTGCATATTTCCTTCTCCTCTCAAGGGGAAAAAATGCACAAGTACCAATAGTATAGAAAAAAACAGATAATAATCATAAAAGTAGCATATACTTAAAAGGAAAATATGATTAATATTTTGCCAATATATTCAATATATTTAATAATTTAAACTAAAGAAAGCATACAAAAATATAACTTAAGAAAGCAGACTTATGAATAAGTGTAGACATTTAATAATAAAATAAAATGAAACAATATTGAAAAATTATTGTAACAACAAAATAGAAATACCAGAGTTACAGATGAGTTATATCACATATTCCAAGTAATATAATTCCAATATTATACTATTCAGAGAATGCAAAAAGTAGAAAAAAATCAGTCTACTCTTCTTATGATATAGAAATAAAACAGAGATGATAATAAAAATGAATATTATGGTCAAATGTGTCACAAAATACATGCAAAAATCCAAAAAGAAATAAGAAAATGTATTTAAAGGATCCCATATATATATATACACACACACATACACATGTGCATGCATACATACACATTTATTCACAACACTGACATATTAAAGGGGAAAAACTTAAGCATGTATCAAGATACAGAAGGAAGCATTTGGTGACACCTTCCATATGAAGCAAAAATGAAAAAAAAATTTTTAAAGTTTCCCAAAATAGAAATTGAAAGGATAGGACAACCATAGTACTGTGTGGTGAAAACATAAGAGCATTTCTTAAAAAGGTAAAAATACCAAGGATACCACTATTAATAAATCAGCCTGTTGTATTAAAAACTTTGGCCAATGGGGGCGCCTGGGTGGCACAGCGGTTAAGCGTCTGCCTTCAGCTCAGGGCGTGATCCCGGCGTTCTGG
>NC_048220.1:127179381-127238161 GCF_002007445.2 Ailuropoda melanoleuca | reverse complement strand
TCACTTCTCTCCTGAAACCAATCCAGTTTTTTTCTCAAATTTCTTAGTTTCATCCAAACCCTAACAATGGCCTACAAGGAATCGCATGATCTGACTCTGTTCTCCTCTCACATATCCTTACTCCCTGTTCCAGCTGTTCTGTCTTTGCGTCTTAAGGCACATGCTCACTTTAAGATATATTCAGCAGTGTTTCCTTTGTGTAGACGTGGTTTTTCTAGATGGCCATTGCAGCCAGTCTGATCTTTGCTGAAATTCAGTCTGCAATGAGGCATAGTCTGACAGCCAGGCTGACATGCCGCTCCCTCTCCACTGTCTCCCATACTCAATACCATCCACCCCACTTCACTATTTCTTTTTCTAGAGCACTTATCACCTAACATTCTCTATAATTTACTAGTTATTATTTGTTTTGGTAAGTTGACCATTTAACGTATTATCTGACTAGTACAATTTGAAGAATGGAAGTTTGCTATTAACATGTCATGAAAACAGACACAAATTGAAACTTATCACAAGCAAATGGGGATATGTTTTTTTTTCACTATTATCATTTTTTTCCAATATTATGAGTTCCATGAATGCAAATATCTTTTTTATTGTTGCTTAATGACATAATTCAGGTGGCTGGAACAGTGTCTGCCAGAATAAATATTTGTTCAGAGACAAAATGGCTGAAAACTCATTAAAACAAAACAAAACAAAACAAAACCCTTTCCTCCCCAAATACTCTGTGATCCGAAAAGTAATCAAATATTTTTGATAAGTTAACTAGGTCGCAAAAGGAATTCCTAATAATTCATATAGCATGGATTTTCGGTTATTCAGTACACAGGAATCATTCCTGAGGTGTAGCCTCACATTAATATGGATTTTTACATAATTATCTTGATTGAAAAGTTTTGGATTTTGACATAATGCGAGAGGGTGTTTTGATGTAATATATTTTCTTTAAATGTTAAAAGTTTGTTTTTCTCTCATTGAAAAATTAGGTAGATTTTTGCAAAATAAATTGGAGAAGCAGGTGTCGGCAACTAGAACACATACATGCTGGCAGGTGCCAAACAAATAGACCAACAAAAGCATTTGGAGCCTTTACATTCTTGCCAGTCTGATGCCATAGCACAATCTGCAAAGTGCTGTGAGGATTGTCCTTATGTTTATTCATTGAATAGAAATATTTGCAAATTTCTTTTTCCCCTTTGGATATAAAGTTCTGTGAAATATGATAAAGTAAAAGGAACATTTCAATGACAGAATCTGCATACATTATTTCCATCACAGGCAATAGAAATGCTTGCAACTTCCCATCATTCAAGTATGAATATATATTTAAACATCTACTAGTAGATACTTTTTTATATGACAGCAATCAATAGAAACCTCAGGAAATCAGTACTTACTTTTAAATATGATCATTTCAAAAATTAATATTCTAAGCATTTAAATCTAACACCAGGTACATGAAAGAAAAAATGCAACAAAATATTATATCTGGTTTACACAGCTAAATCGAACCCCTATCAGATATTGAAATATTTAAAATTATAAACTTGAGATATTTATAATCTTTAATAGAAAAGTCTTTGTTGTGAATTTACATTTTAAAAAAAACCAGATTATTAACTTTGGCAACATACATTCCTTACCAAGTGCTTTGCAAATGTAAGATGTTGAGAACAAATGAGGTTGTCTTAATACCTGTAGGGTATGTTCATTTATCTTCTGTTTCCCAAACTCTGATTCTATTTGCATTGTACAAAACCCTTCAGACAAAGCCTCTTGCTGCTTGCATTCTATACTAGACAACAAATACACATACACATATATGATGTGTATCACACATCTTGTATATATGTCACATATATTAATATTACATATACACACATATCACACATACACACACACACATATATACACGCAGGCACATGAACATATATACTAGATATATAAATTTGGATTACCAATACTACATCACTTAGGAAGTTGGTTTAGAAATTCCTTAGAAATAAAAACTCAAATCACTAAGTCTTTTTCATCACTTTTAAAATAAGGGCCACATGATGCTGTCTTCTAGTGTAGAGGCAGGTAGTATAATCCTAACTATATTGTTCTTCAGCAACTAGCATGAGTCAGAAAATCACCCTCAGGAGGACCTTTCTAAATTAATTTGCTACCTGACAGCCTGGGCTAAAATAGTTGCTAACATAGTTACTGGAAAGTAATTGAAGTCATCCCGGAATCACATGTACAAGGAATTGAAGACATTTTCTTTCTCTATACAGATAACGCAAACATTTCTGGACATGCTATCCTCATATTACCCTCAAATGTTAACAAGAATATTGCACACTTGTCTAGTGCTATCTGTATCTCTGTGAACTCAGAAACTTCCCCTGCACAGATTTATAACCATCACAACTCTGTCCAAATAATGAAAAAAAAAAAACACTCACAAACAACAATACATTTCTCAGTAAACCTGAAATTGTAACATCCAGCCCACCAGAGAAGCCAGTCTAATGTAACAGAGAAAGGATTTGTTTTGTTGCTAGGCAGAGGAGATTAAATCTTGATATTACTAAGGGATAGCCAGGTCAACTTATTTATCCTAAGTCTTACTTCTGCCACCTCTAAAATTGGAATAAACCATAATTTCTGTGTATGTGCTGAATATTAAATGAAATAAAGTTTTTAGAGTTCTCAGATCATTCTGTGCTTAGTATATGGCATATGTTTCCATCCTTTTCAAAAAGTTAAATATTATTTTATCTTAAATTTTTAAATGATTTGAATTCTAATTTATTTGAAGTATCCTAGAAACATTTTACTATCCTTTAAAATGATACAAAATCAAATATGTAGGGCATGGGTCTTTTAAACTTCCCCCTTTATATCATTAATAACAGAGAAAAGAAAATAAAATGGAACTAGGGATGGAATATTGTTAATACTTTTTGCACAATTAGTACTTTTTCACACACTAAATTGACATCTATATAAGCATTCATATTTTCCTGTTAGTTCAGTATTTTCTAAAAGTCATTTTTTTCTTTTCTTCAAAGATGTGTTTTTACTAACAAAGCACCTTGTTAATTATCAACTTTATAAGTCAACAATAGGAATAAAAAAATAAAAATGGAAAAATAGGCTTAGTAGATGACATCCATCATTTTATATAGTTGTAAAGATTAGTCTAATCTTGGTCTTTTTATTCTTCTTCTTATTTTCAAGAATGTTCTGTGCGCTTTTAAATGTACCCATTTGTACATTTAAAAATAATGTCCTAAGTTGATGTTTTTTGGAGCCTGACTGCCCTCTTTGACACAAGACAGATATCTACTTATCGGGCTATGCCAACTTTTCATCTATTTCATAAAATTCACTTATCAAGGCAATTTTCAAACTTTTCTAGGAGGAAGCTCCAAGCAATTAATTAATTTGCTTTTTGATTATACTTTTCATTGCATTGCTGCCAGCCAAGAATTTTCTCTTTTGAGTTGCAAAAACAGTTGGGTCATATTCATTCATAATTTGCATTATTGGCTTCAAAATATTGCTCTGAGTGATATTTTCATTTAGTTATTGCTCAGGGTTTTCTCTCACAAGAGACAACAAAATGAAAACTCTTGAAATTTCGAAGTAATAAAATCCATATTTTTAGTATCTTTAAAAATCCCACTTTTTTTTTCTTTTACTTTGGCTAATGAGTAAATTGCAGTTATGATAGCTTACCCGGAAGCAGGAGCATCCTCTTTCCATTCTTGATCATTTCCAGTTATTATTCATTTTTCTTAGTATTTTATTGATTATAATATCACATATTAAAAATCTTTTAATCTCTGATCCTCATCTCAGTTTTTAAGAATAGAATTTTAAAGTATTATTTTTTAAATGGAAAAGTATCTGAAATATAAAATATTTTAGAATGCATGTGTATAATATATATTTGCCGCAAATGGAATTTACAGAAATACTATTTAAACTTAATATATTTCCTTTATTTGGAATAAGCACATGGGGCAATAATCAGCAGCCTCAACGAAGGATAGATAGGATTGCAAAGTGACCAACTTATAGCGAAAGTCAAATGTGCTAAACTTTGAGAACACTAAAAAACAAAACAAAAAAACCCATTACTTTCTTCTTTTCTCTAAATAACCAGCACTAGCTGTAAAGACCAGTGAATCAATTCTATCTTGTTCTAGTTCAGTATAATAGTGTTCTTTTACCAGAGTGATCATCCTTCCAGTTTCCAAAATAAAGCTTTTTGACAAGTATTCTTTGCTGGCCACCTAATTCTCTGGGCATTGATGAAGCAGCTTGAGATAGACTAACATGGAAACACTGATTGATGAACTTACTTGCCCTTCTATATGGCAAAATCTTTAAGAGGAAATATACTTAAAATGTTTGTTTACTTTGTTCTAAGATTGAAGAAGTAAGCAGTCACATACTTGTGTGATGCAGTGTAAGATGATACTCCACCCCATAGCTCAGTTGTATTAATATCTCATCTTGACAGCACAGTTTGAAAAAAGTGGAGCTGGAAATCGTTGAAGTACAGTCATCTTCTTTGAAGTCTAATTAAATTAAATGGAATATTTTTTTTATTATAACTAGGAAACTGCAGTTTTTCTGGCATTCTTATTTGAATCATTACATTCATGATCACCTATCATATATATTCAATTGAAATTATGAGTCAGCAATCATAAAGATATTCCAATATATAAAATCCTCAAATCTGTAGTTAGTTATTACTCAATTCTTAAATATTTATTGGTTCTATGGATATTTTTTGTTTCAGGAATTACACCATTACATTATTATAATGGATATGACTTCTTTATGACATTGACTTAACAGCAAAAAGAGTAGTCTATAGGGGCTCATTCTCCTCTACTCTCATGGCTATAACAGATGCTTTGTATGGTTCCAAAAGTTAATTTCCCCTACATATACTTGACAGAGTTGAAAATGAAACTCTGGAGAAAAAAGGAATAAATTTAGGTGCTTTATCTTATAGTGGCTTATAATAAACTATTCCAATAATTTAATTAAAGATATAAAGAATGCTATATAGATTTGTAGACCTCATTCATTTATTGCAAAATATTTAGAGGAAACATAGGATGCTACTGACTGCCCCATAGTCATATGAGGAAAAAAAAAATAGCTGACAAACCGTTCTTTCCAGAAGCATACTGTATTAATGTTTTAAACTGAAACTGCAAATAGAGACAGCAATTGCTTTTGGATTCTAGATGCTGAGAGTTTCACACATTATCAACCATTGATGCTTTAAATTCAGGATCATCTAATTTACAACATGGTAAGAATTTTACAGCAACATTTAATTCAAATAATCATACAATTCAGATATCACTACTATTAGATGTTGCAAACTGGCAAGGCACATGCTCTATATTGCTTAAATTGAAGTTTCATTTGGATAAGAAAATATTGGTTTACCAATGTGTGTGTGTATTAATTAAATTTGTATTCGAATGGGCAATACCACAAAATATTTGAGATGTGTACTCTTCTCAAAAAAAAAAAGACAAAATTGCACGTTTACCCCTTTTCAACACTGTGGCAGAGCTGAATAACAGTCATCTGTCATCTGTAAGCTTCATCACAGCACAGTAGGTAGTTTCCTATGTCACATATTAAAAATCTTTTAATCTCTGATCCTCATCTCAGTTTTTAAGAATAGAATTTTAAAGTATTATTTTTTAAATGGAAAAGTATCTGAAATATAAAATATTTTAGAATGCATGTGTATAATATATATTTGCCGCAAATGGAATTTACAGAAATACTATTTAAACTTAATATATTTCCTTTATTTGGAATAAGCACATGGGGCAATAATCAGCAGCCTCAACGAAGGATAGATAGGATTGCAAAGTGACCAACTTATAGCGAAAGTCAAATGTGCTAAACTTTGAGAACACTAAAAAACAAAACAAAAAAACCCATTACTTTCTTCTTTTCTCTAAATAACCAGCACTAGCTGTAAAGACCAGTGAATCAATTCTATCTTGTTCTAGTTCAGTATAATAGTGTTCTTTTACCAGAGTGATCATCCTTCCAGTTTCCAAAATAAAGCTTTTTGACAAGTATTCTTTGCTGGCCACCTAATTCTCTGGGCATTGATGAAGCAGCTTGAGATAGACTAACATGGAAACACTGATTGATGAACTTACTTGCCCTTCTATATGGCAAAATCTTTAAGAGGAAATATACTTAAAATGTTTGTTTACTTTGTTCTAAGATTGAAGAAGTAAGCAGTCACATACTTGTGTGATGCAGTGTAAGATGATACTCCACCCCATAGCTCAGTTGTATTAATATCTCATCTTGACAGCACAGTTTGAAAAAAGTGGAGCTGGAAATCGTTGAAGTACAGTCATCTTCTTTGAAGTCTAATTAAATTAAATGGAATTTTTTTTTATTATAACTAGGAAACTGCAGTTTTTCTGGCATTCTTATTTGAATCATTACATTCATGATCACCTATCATATATATTTAATTGAAATTATGAGTCAGCAATCATAAAGATATTCCAATATATAAAATCCTCAAATCTGTAGTTAGTTATTACTCAATTCTTAAATATTTATTGGTTCTATGGATATTTTTTGTTTCAGGAATTACACCATTACATTATTATAATGGATATGACTTCTTTATGACATTGACTTAACAGCAAAAAGAGTAGTCTATAGGGGCTCATTCTCCTCTACTCTCATGGCTATAACAGATGCTTTGTATGGTTCCAAAAGTTAATTTCCCCTACATATACTTGACAGAGTTGAAAATGAAACGCTGGAGAAAAAAGGAATAAATTTAGGTGCTTTATCTTATAGTGGCTTATAATAAACTATTCCAATAATTTAATTAAAGATATAAAGAATGCTATATAGATTTGTAGACCTCATTCATTTATTGCAAAATATTTAGAGGAAACATAGGATGCTACTGACTGCCCCATAGTCATATGAGGAAAAAAAAAATAGCTGACAAACCGTTCTTTCCAGAAGCATACTGTATTAATGTTTTAAACTGAAACTGCAAATAGAGACAGCAATTGCTTTTGGATTCTAGATGCTGAGAGTTTCACACATTATCAACCATTGATGCTTTAAATTCAGGATCATCTAATTTACAACATGGTAAGAATTTTACAGCAACATTTAATTCAAATAATCATACAATTCAGATATCACTACTATTAGATGTTGCAAACTGGCAAGGCACATGCTCTATATTGCTTAAATTGAAGTTTCATTTGGATAAGAAAATATTGGTTTACCAATGTGTGTGTGTATTAATTAAATTTGTATTCGAATGGGCAATACCACAAAATATTTGAGATGTGTACTCTTCTCAAAAAAAAGAAGACAAAATTGCACGTTTACCCCTTTTCAACACTGTGGCAGAGCTGAATAACAGTCATCTGTCATCTGTAAGCTTCATCACAGCACAGTAGGTAGTTTCCTACTATCTACTCCTCCCCAATGATTTTTTGACATTCAGGCCCAGTGTCAGCCATTAATCACCAGCGTTTCCTTTTTGGTTTTTCTCATGAAGAGAGAGTTCATGAAGGAAAAAGCACGTTTTCTGCATCCATGACTTGATAAAAACCATACATTACAAAAAAATCAGTCAGCTCATAATCTTACATCTGGCTTGTCTGTTTCATTTCTATCACTATGCTAACTTCTGTACACATTTAAGTTTTCTAACTCTGCACTACAATATTTCCAAAGGTGATTATATGTAATTTTTTTTATTGCATCACGTGCTAGAAATCTGCCGCAACATGCAGCCCATGTCACCGAGGAACAGATGTAGCTATTAAAACTGTCTCTTTCTCTCTCTTTTTTTTTTCTTTAGGGTTTTTTTTTCATTAGGGACCTATTTTTTTTCTTTCTCACCAATTTACATTTAAGAGTGATCTGCTCATTGCACAATAAAAGTTTGCAGAGTATATCCATGATAACAAATATGATCAAAATAATACTTTGCACAGTCCAACCCATTATCTGGGTTAAAGCATCATTATAAAATGTGAGCTAAGCCTTTAGAAAAATTTCATTTAAATATCTTCCCATCATCTGCATTGACATTCATGGTGTGTTTTCTAAATATATTAGAAAAGCATGGCCTTCCTCACTTATGAAACATAATCATTTAGATGTATATAAACCCTGCAATTCTCTTTCAATTATTAAAAAAATCAGAATAAAAACTCGAGATATTTGTATTTTTATTTTATTTTTTTAAAGATTTTATTTATTTATTTGACAGATAGAGACAGCCAGCGAGAGAGGGAACACAAGCAGGGGGAGTGGGAGAGGAGGAAGCAGGCTCACAGCAGAAGAGCCTGATGTGGGGCTCGATCCCATAATGCAGGGATCACTCCCTGAGCTGAAGGCAGACGCTTAACCGCTGTGCCACCCAGGCGCCCCTCGAGATATTTTTAAGTTAAATATGTTCTGACATGCCAACTATGAGATAGAATATTTTCAATAAATGTTATAATATGTTATAAGCAAACATTATGCTTCCTCCTCATGCCTGCATTTAAAATTTAAGTTGTAATTTATTTAAATAACCAAGGTATACAAGCTAACATTTTGGTGTCACTATATCTATGTAAGACAATCATGTAGCCATGCTCTGTAGCGAGCACATATATGTAAATTAGAATAGCAGGATGTTATATTTAAAAACAGAAAAATACAACCTCAAGAAATTATTAAATATCAATTGAGGGGCACCTGGGCAGGTAGGTCGGCCAAGTAGCTGACTCTTGATTTCAGCTCAGGTAATGATTTTAGGGTCCTAGGATGGAGCCCCAGGTTGGCTCTGCTCAGCGGGGAGTCAGGATTTCTCTCTCTCTCTGCCCCCTCTATCTTTCTTTCCAAATAAATTTTAAAAATCTTTAAAAAATATATCAATGGAACACATTTAGGTGTTAAAAGAAACATAAATGTTAGGTAAAATAAAAATAATTATTTTTGTTATATATAAAATTATGTTTAGGTAAAAACTCTCCTAAGGCAAAACGTCTATTCAACCGTTGGCCTATTTTTAATGGTTTATTTAGCATCTACTTATTAAGTTTGAACAGTTCTTTATATATTCTGACTATATTTCCTTTATCAGACATGTTTTGTAAACATTTTCTCCCAATCTGTGGCTTATCTTCTCATTTTCATAATGGTATTTTTTTGAAGTACAAAGGGTTTCCAGTTTTGGTAAGGTCTAATTTGTCATTATTTTTTCTTTCTTATTAAGGATCATGCTTTTGTTGGTTCAGTTAAGAACTCTTTGCATAACCCAGAGTCGTGGATATTTTCTCCTATGTATTCTTTTAGATGTTTTATAGGTTTAGTTTTGTATTCAGGTTTATTTATCTTTTTGAGTTAATTTTTATGTACAATATAAATTATCTAATTAATTTATTTTGCAGTGAATGCCCAATTATATCAACACAGTTTGAAGATATCCTTTCTCAATGAAACTTATTACAGATTGATATAACTGTAAATGCAGAGGTTATTTCTGGACTCTCAGTTCTGTTTGATTGATCTATATACCTGTTCTTTCACCAAAGCTACACCCTACACTATCTTGATTACTGTATATATAATTTCCATCCAAATACATATACATGTTAAGTTCGATTTCACAATAAGTTCGATTTCACAATTTCTACAAAAATATCTGTTGAGATTTTAAAAAGCAATGTGTTGAATATAAAACAAATTTTCACAGAATGAAAATTCTCCATTTACTTAGGTGTTAATATTTCTCAGCATTGTTTTGTAGTTTTCAGGTTGCAAGTTCTGACCATATTTTGTTAAATTATTCTTTTTAATGTCATTATAAATGGAATATTTTCAATTTCATCTTTTAGTTCATTGCTGATTTCTAAAAATACAATTAATTGATTTTATTATATTCATCTTATATCTTGAGATGTGATGAAATAGTTTTAATTCCAAAAGTTTTGTTGTATGTTCTTTGGGATTTTCCACACATAAGATGATGTCACCCGGAAATAGCAAAGTTTTATTTTTCCTTTACAATGTAGACGGTGTCTGTCTATCTATCATCTATCTATCTAGTTCTCTATCTACCTATCTATAATTTTTGTCCAATTACACTGGCTAGAGCATCCAGTATAATGTGAGATAGAAGTGACAAGAGCAGACATGCTTAAATTTTCTAATAAAAAAAAAGTAGTGACTCAAGATTGTTTCATTGTTCTATTGTGAAAGTATAAACATTGAATGTCTCTAATTCTTTTTTTTTTAAGATTTTATTTATTTATTTATTTGACAGAGATAAAGACAGCCAGTGAGAGAGGGAACACAAGCAGAGGGAGTGGGAGAGGAAGAAGCAGGCTCATAGCGGAGGAGCCTGATGTGGGGCTCGATCCCAGAACGCGGGGATCACGCCCTGAGCCGAAGGCGGACGCTTAACCGCTGTGCCACCCAGGCGCCCCTGAATGTCTCTAATTCTTAAATGACTTTGCATTAATGAGGACTTTATTAGGATTCTTTTTCCAAAATTGATACTTGTTTGAAATTATTTTCAACATAAGTAATTGTATTTCATGAGATTTTATTATTAGAAAAACACGTTTAGGAAGGTTTATCTAGTCATTTGAAGGAAGGAGTATGTCTTAGTTTATTAAATTAAATTTTAAAATGAGATTAGCAATATATCACTCCATATAGATAATTAGACTCTTTGGGGCATTTATTCAAGAGTATATCATGTGTTATTATGCTGTATATTCTGATCTAGAACATATTTAATAAAAAGGTTGATATTCATCTACTCAATTATGTTCTTAAAATATTTATATCAACTTTTTCTTAAAAACATAAAAATTAATTATGATTTTTTATTGCCTCTGCCCCTGATTCTCAGGAGGTTGGATTTATTTTACATTTGTTAAAGTTTTATTCTTGATAACATAATTTTATGGAAAAGAAAGTTAAATATATAAGCTTATATATTGGAAATATTCTTATGGAGTGTTTTGTGTTTATTTGGATGTTTTGGTTATTTTCCTTAGAGGGGAAAAAGAACTCCAAACAACATGCTTTTCAGAGTATATCTATGGTTTACTTTTTAATTTTATTTTTATTTATTTTTATTTCAGTATATGGCTGACACATATTACATAAGTTTCATGTGTACAACACGGCATTTCAACTTTATACTATGCTCACCACAAGTATAGTCACCATCTCTCACCACACAACACTATTCCAATATCATTGACTAATTCCCTGCACTGTGCCCTTTATTCTTGTGATTTATTCATTCCATATTTGGAAACCTATATTTCCCACTTCTCTTCACCCATTTTGCCTATCCCCATTCCGCCCACCCCCTTCCCTTTGGCAACCATCAGTTTGTTCTGTGTATTTGTAGGTCTGATTCTGCTTTTTCCTTGCTTGTTTATTCATTTTTTTCTTTAGATTCTATATATGAGTGAAATCAGATGGTATTTGTCTTTCTCAGTATGACTTATTTCACTTAGTTGTGGTTATTCACCATCCATGTGGTTGCAAATGGCATATCTCATTATTTTTTATGGGTGCATAAATTATATATTATATACATATTACATATATCTAACCTTCCTTATCCATTCATCAATGGACATTTAGGTAATTTCCATATCTTGGCTATTGTAAATACTGCTGCAATAAACATAGCAGTAAATATATCTCTTCAAATTAGTATTTTCATTTCCTCTGGGTAAATACCCAATAGTGGAATTACTGGATCATGTGGTATTTCTAGTTTTTATTATAGAGGAATCTCCATGCTATTTTCCACAGTGGCTACACCAATATGCATTTCCACCAACAGCGTTCCTTTTTCTCTACATTCTTGACAACACTTATTATTTGTTATTTCTTATCTTTTTTATTTTAGCCATGACAGGTATGAGATGATATTTCCTTGTGGTTTTAATCTGCATTTCCTTGATGACTAGTGATGTTGAACATCTTTTCATGTGTCTGTTAGCCATCTACATGTCTTTTTGGAAAAATTAAAAATGTATTTTCAAGTCCTCTGCCCTCTTTAAAATTTTCTATTTATTTTTAAGTTTTTTTTTTTTAGAATTATGCAGATTCTTTATTAGTCAATAACATAGTTCTGAATAGAACAGGTTACTATTTAACCAATATTCCTTCATTTTCATTGACTATTTTTTTTCAAGAGATTTATGGTGTTTTCTGATGTGGATCTGGTATTACATAACAACGCATTATACTAGGGGCTTACTACTCAGATTTGAAAGAGCAAAGAGGTTTTTTTTTTTATCTTGCATATCATCTTCAATCCTTCAGGAGTAGCTTTCTGCAGCTCTGCAATGAGAAAGAGCCTGAACCCATATCCAGGAAGGCTTAGTGGAGAAAGAAGGCTGCAGCTGATAGCCACATCTGCCACAGGGGCAGGAAGGAACATGTATGGTAAGGTGACCCAGGACTAGTCTAAATAAGCCTGAAGTGAATCACTACTATTTTATGCTCTGGGTCATATTTAAGTAAAATCAAAGAGTAACAACATAGGAGATGTTAATCTTTAAGATGTTCTTTCAAAATGAGGCACCTGGGTGGCTTAGTCAGTTAAGCATCTGCCTTCAGCTTGGGTCATGATCTCCAGGTCGTGGGATCAAGCCGCACATCAAGCCCCTCATCAAGCCCCACATCAGGTTCCCTGCACAGTGGGGAGTCTGCTTCTCCCTCTCCCTATGCCATTTCTACCCCCACCACTCCACTCCTGCCTACTCACGCTCTCTCAAGTGAATACATAAAAATCTTTTAAAAAAAAAAAAGATGTTCTTTCAAACTATGTCAGATGAAAAACTTTAAACCAAAGCATTTTTTAAATTAAATCATTCAATGATTTTTTTTCACTCATAGGTTATATGCATACACATTAAAAATAAAAGACTACTATTTAATTTAAGCTATGTTACTATTGTATAGATCCTATTTAAGCATGGGAAAATTACAGTAATAATAATCCATATGTTACTGGAACAGGAGCTTTATAATTCCAAATGTAATAGTCAGAAGATATTTGTTTCCACTATGTACCTATTTTTGGTTTTCCTGATGCAAAAACTTGAACTAAATGCTGATCCACATAACAACCAGTGAATGTATAATCTAAGATTCTAAAATGAAGCTTTAAATATGTTGTACCTCCAGTGCAAATCTGGTCAAAAAGCTGCTTCTCGTGACTCTAGGCTCCAAAAGTTACAGTTCCAGAAAGACCAATTTCCATTGATTTGGGGAACTTCTGTCCAATAATTGAGATCAATAAGCTTTTCCTTGAAATACTTCAAGCTGGCCAAAACTAACTTTGCATTCCACATGTGTAATTGGACCTCTATTATAAAAAGGTATATGAGCTTCACAGAATTCAAAATTATTTTTCACACTTTCATGAAGTTTTAAATTAACTGTTATTTTTACTTATACTTCTTCCTCTTTCATTTGGTAAAGACCCACAATTGGAGGGATAGGGACCTGGAAAGTATAGTAGCATAAGTCGAATGACTCTAAAGGAAGAGTGAACAAAAATTTGTAAGGTACACTAACAGCAGAATCATCCATTGCACCAGTGCTACTATAAGTCAGAATGGGAGGATCAAGAGAAGTCACACAAGGATAAACTAGAATATTCTGAAGTGGAGATCCATTGGTGGGGAGATTCAAGCTGATGGTAATGTTTAGCATGATTCCTTCTAAATCATACTTGCAAGTAATAGCTCCAAGAACTTGCCTTGTCTCTGCTATATCCTATTTATCATATTGCATGGATTTTACCTTTTCAGTGATAGAAATAGAAACTTGTGGTTTTCCATTGTATGTTCTAACTTTCCAGGCTGGCTGTTTTTACGGATGCTTCACAGAAGCAAGATTAATACTATCCAATGAATTCTGTAATTGACACCTAACAAAATTCCAATGGACAAGTTTGTAGAAGTAAATCAGGCAGTTGGTTCCATTTTGTATTTAGCTCAGTGTCATTTTTTTGTCCCAAGTTAAAAAAAAAAAAACAAAAAACCTGTACCTCCAAAAGAAAAAAGCCTTGGGAAATTCCATTAATGTTAATTAATGGTGAGTGAGGGGATAAAGCTTATTTATTTATTTATTTATTTATTTATTTTACTTACTTACTTATTTTATTTTCCCTATGGATTTTTTTTAAATTATATTATGTTAGTCACCATACAGTACATCCCTGGTTTCTGATGTAAAGTTTGATGATTGGGGCTTACCCAGAACGCTGGGATCATGCCCTGAGCTGAAGGCAGACACTTAACCACTGCACTATCCAGGTGCCCCTGTAAATTTCTTTGGTTAATGTGGACATTTTAACAATACTAATTCTTTATCTGTGATTTACTTTAATAATATAGTCTGAATTATTAGCTGTAACTATATGTAGACATAGAAATGAATTAATTTATAAGGTTATTAATATGAGGTAAAGAAATTAGGCATTATTATTATTGTTATTATTATTTGGCTTGCTGTGTCAGACTTGGAAAAGCAGAAACACTACTCACACTATCTCATCCTAGAAGGAACTTCTGTCCAACTACAATTTATTAAAGTCTCCAGTGCTTAGAATTTTAGGGTACACCTACATTTTAGAGCAAAAGCTATGCTCTTGTAAAAGAGGTGCCCAGCCAATGGCTGACCACAAAAGTAGTAAAATGATTTAGCCATTTCTACCCAACAAAGGGATTTCTTTAACATGCCGTATTTGCTCTGGGAACTTTCCATTCGGCTGGCTCATATGTTGTCGTGTTGGAATCGCAGTCTGATTATTTGTTCTGCACAATCCTACCCGTGTCCCTTTTTTTCTTTCAAAGTGTTACTTTTCAAAATACCTTTTGCAATTCTAATTCCCTTTTAGTATCTGCTCCAGGAGAACCCAAACTGCACCACTTGAATTAGAAGGAAAGCAGAGTCAATATAGAAAGCTTTCAGGAATCAGTATGGCTCTGGTGGCAGATGATGAGGGAGTGGAAAGCAGAACAGCACTATCAGAAAGCTAACCCATGAACAGGAAATATCTCTTCTGATTTGTGCATGTGATCCTTTAGGTTCTGAATTGACTGCTTATGTCTCAAGAATGATCCACACAATTGTAATCAGGACACAAATTTAATAGATTCAGAGATGACATAAACTTAATCCATTCACAGACATTTTGATATTGAAGTAAACTTATAGAAAATAAACAATCTGAAATTCTCAGAATTAGGATGTTAAAACCACCTTTATCTTTTGCTTGTAATCCTTTAAGACCCAAAGTAATAGACTGCTTTTTATCATTTTTAAGTATCTAGAAATAAGAACTTATATTCATTTTGATATATAAAATTGTGAGCATTAAAATATGATGTTCATGAATTATTCAAATCTAGAAACTTTTCCTCACTAAGTGATATATCATAATATCAGGAGTACTCTTTTTCCAACCCACTTGCATCTTCCTTGTCATTTTGAGAAACCCTGAAATGCAACACCCTCCGCTCTAGGAAACTAAGGCTCATTTTGTGTAATAAAAGATATATTGCTTATGTGTGAAGCCATTGTATAAAAACAGGTAGAAAAAAGAGAAACACTTCTCATTATGTAATCATTCTAGGAAATAGAAAATCAGACACAGAAATATAGTTCATGTTTGAGTTGCAGGAATGAGAAGTAAAAGGAATACTAGGATTAAGAATATTAGGAAAGAATTAAAAACATAAGGAGAAAAACAGAAATAACTCAGTGGACTTAAAATTCCCAGATGTAAAATGATGCTGTACACAGTGTTGTTACTATAGGATTTAGCTGATATATTGTGATTGAAATTAATAAATAGCTGGTATATAGAAGAATATATTTTATATTGGGTAAAATAAAAATAAAATAAATAAAATAAAGTAAAATAGAATGAAAACGGAGGGGCAAAGGGAGAGGGATAGAGAGAATCTTAAGCAGGCTCCATGCTAAGTGCAGAACCTGAAGCAGGGCTTGATCTCATGACCCTGAGATCTTGACCTGAGCCAAAATCAAAAGTTAGATGCTTAACTGACTGAGCCATCCAGGTGCCCCAGTCACACAGCTTCTAATCTAAATACATAATTTAAACATACACAGTAATTCTACACAATAAAACATGTGGCCACTCAAATTTATGTGAATAAAACAATTATATGTAGAGCAAAATAAGTTATGATTTCATCAACTATAAATGTTTTTAGTATACATGTGCCATATAATGAAAAAGGTAAATAAAAGGACAAGCTATAGGCTGGGAGAGAATATTTGCCTATCTCATATCTGGCAGAGGACTTGTGTTCAGAACATACTAAAAATTCTCAAAATGAAACAATGAAAAACCAAAAAAACAATAAAAATATGAGCAAAAAACTGAACAAACACTTCACCAAGGAAAAGAAATGAATGGGAAAAATTACATGAAAATGTATAAAAAATCATTAGTGATTAGGGAAGTACAACTTAAAAACACAATGAGCTACTGCTATTTACCTATTAAAATGGCTCAAATAAAGGGCATCTGGGTGGCTCAGTTGGTTGGGCAGCCAACTCCTGGTTTTGGCCCAGGTCACGACCTCAGGGTCCTGGGATCAAACCCATATGGGGCTCTGCACTCATCAGGAACTCTGCTTGAGGATTCCCTCTCTCCCTTTGCCCCTTGCCCCTCATGCGCACCCGTGGGCTCTCTGTCTTTAAAATAAATAAATAAATAAATATTTAAATAAATAAATAAAATGGATAAAACAAAAACAAAACAAAAGCTTAACAATATGAAATATTACCAAATGCTGGCAAGGATATAGAGCAACTCTATCTCATACATTTTTGGTCAGAATGAAAAATGGTACAGTCAATTTGGAAATCAGTTTGATAGTTTCTTGTAAAGCCAAACATATACCTACATATAACTGAGAATCCCAACCAGATAAAAAAAAAATCATGTCATGCAAAAACTTGCACATGAATGTTTATAGAACCATTATTTAATCTTCAAAAACTGGAGGTAAGCTAGATGTTCTTCAAAATGTAAATGGATAAGCTGTTCATTCAGTGGGATACTATTTAGGAATAAAAAGGAACAAAATATTGGCACAACCCATGGCATGGAATAACTACAAATTATGTTATGCTAAGTTAAAGAAGCCAATCTTAAAAGGCCAAATACAATATGAATCCAGTTTTACAAATTTCTGGAAAAGATAATTCTCTATAAAGATGGAAAACATATCAGTGTTGTAAGGGGCATGGGGTGAAGGGAGGGTTTTTCTACATGAGGGGATTTTTTGGGTGATGGAATTTTGCTGTAATCTGATTATGGGGATGGACACACGAATCTTTGCACAATGTTAAAACTCAAAGAATTAGAAACCAACACCCCATAAAGAAACTGCATTATTTTTAGCTAAAAATTATAAAAATATATTTTAAGGAATTTGATTATGAAATTAACATGTTTATGGCACAAAACATTGTTCTATGCTCTTTTGTGAAGAGTATGTCTACTAGAAAATAAATTTGTATTTTTTAATGTTATTATTTTATATGTGCAAGATAGGACTGGTATTCTGCATTAGCTTTCCCAGCTCTAAATTCAGCCTATGTAGAAATTAATGTGTTTTGGAAGGAAAAAATTGCACAGATGTCATTTTCCTCAAAAGCAGGCAAATTATGAATGTAAATAATGCACTGTTTTGGTTTTGAGCTTTCAGAATCACTTGGAATCTGAGATATTGAAATGTCAACAAATTTGAGACCATTTTCTGCCATAAATGGAAATGAATAGATTGATAGCCACTTGTCTTATTTGTAACTTGCATTAATTTTTCTATAAAAATATTTAAGAATAAAATTTGGCAGAGTTTCCTTATCTATCATTATAGTACCATTATGTTATTATGAAAAAGCACAATCCAAACATAAACATTAGTTTTATGTCACATTTCTTTATCTTTTTTGTCACTTTTACTATGCAATAATCATTACATAGGAATGTGAAGATGAAAAGATAAGTCAGAATAGGATTATATTAAAATAAAAATTCTTGGAAGCTTCTGGGTAAAAAGTCAATTTGAGTATAGATGTGTTCCCTAAGATATTCATTAAATGATTATACACACACTAATGTCTATACAAACATGTAGATGAGATCAATAACAAGCATCAACATTTTACAAGCTATTTACTGGTACCAAGCAATATACCTACCAGGTGTCACAAAATTTGGTCAACACTTAGTTTGTATATCCCTTGACTTGGCTATCTATTGATAGATAGACTTGCCAACATGAATGGCACACTGAAGAATTGGGGCAGCACATAGCTAATAGTTATTCCTTACATTATCAAATTCTTCCATTATCCCACTGATCAAAAATAAAATTTTAAAGAAATCATTAATATCACAGAACTATCTCATTAATTATCAACTCTATATCCCTTACTAGTGCCATGAATTCTCCAGGCCATCAAAAAGCCAAGTATATTTTGTGAACAAGATAAAACATCTTATAACTATTACACGCAGTACCTAAAATTATCATTTGCTTATAAATGTCAATACTTTAAATGGTGTAAATGGATAACATACTGCTTGTCTAAGGAAAATATTTAATTTAGACATGCACAGAAAAATGATCTTGGACTTTCAGGCTTCTAAAAATAAATTACTCTTGTTTATTGGCCACCAAGTCTATATATAGCATTCTGTTATAGCAGCCCAGATCTACCAATGTTATTGAAACCCAAGTTTGGCTGTTGTCACTCAAAAGGCCAGTCCTCAAGAAATGAATTTTGATTGGAAAAAACTTTTAGCCTTATTCAGGAGGCTGGCAATCTGGTTAGAAGGCGGACTCTTGTTCAAAAGCCAACTCCAAGGTTTCCTGCCTGGCCCAGAGTTTTTTTTAAGGGGTTAAATCAGTTAAGGGAGACAATGGTCTGTGACATTTCTTGATTACATGAAGTCTCGATGATGCCAACTACAGAGTTATCTTACAGTGCTCAGAGGTTATGAGAGAAGGTCTGGTGCCTTGGTACCCAGTGGTTGTGCAAGAGTATTTTTTTTTAAGATTGATTGATTGATTGATTGATTGATTTAGAGAGGAGGGACAGAGGGAGAGGATCTCCACATTAAGCATGGAGCTCCACACAGGGCTCGATCTCATGACTCCTGAACCAGGATCTGAGCTGAAACTAAGAGTGGGTAGCTTAAACTGGCCGAGTCACCCAGGCACTCCAAGAGTATTCTGTTCTTTCTGGAAAAGAGGGCAAGGTCTCTAGATGTGAAAAGGAAGGTCAGTAAGGTCATTTGTGTGACCTTAAAAAAGAAAAACATTTTGCTAAAAATTGCTGGACTAATTGGAAAGCTGAGGCTGCTTCAAACAGACTTGCTGCATTCTCTGGCCTGGGGAAGTTCTGGTCCTTCATTCCCCAATACCAGTGGTCTGCAGATCTCAAAGAAAGTAAATTAGTTTTGTTACAGATCAAGGGCCTTAGGTCAGCAATCAAGGAGTGTGTCAACTTGAATCAAGTTAACCCTTAAGGCCAGTTGTAGTGCTGTTAAACCAAAACATTTTATATTACTCCTTTTCATGTGTGGAGAATTGACCACTCTCTGCATATATTGAACAAATTTTCCTTAAGTCATTCTTTGTTCACTTTTTACCCCTTACCCACAAAATCAGAGGAGAAAATAAAACAAAATTATCAACTACATATATGGATAAAGTACACATTTCCATTTCTTTTGTGTAAATATCACATACCATGCTTAAGGGTACCTATTTTGATAATAATGGAACATAGTTTTGCCATAGCGTTTTAAAATTTAGAAAATTTCTTATGCTCATTTATTTATTTTTCCTATTAAAGCAAATTCTTTTTAGGGAAGGGTTATAGAATAATGGTTGGGGCAGAAAAACTGCATTTAGGTTTTAGCTCTACTATGCTGCAAATATGTACTTAAAACAGGATAATTTATTGGAAAGAAATCCAGTTGTGTTCCAAATGAAAATTCAGAAGAAGCTTCATAAATATCTAAAAATGCAAGGAAATGACCATATCAGCTCTGTATTCTGTATCAGTTTGCAAGCTGTTTTATTTTTCTTCAGCAATCAAAACAGTACTTAGTTTGAAATGCATAACAAAATTTGAAAACCATAGCTTTGCATGTTTGTTCTGTCTCCGGTTATGAATGTAACACTTTTGAATGTTCCAGAATGGCAGTCTTAAAATGAAAGGAAAAGAATATACTTGCACAGCACATTTGGCTCTAAAATCTGATTTCTGGAAGCTCTTGATGGCCTTTCCAAGAGTATTAAGGTCATGTTTGCCTGATAAGGCAAACTTTAGTCACTTTAGTCAACAATCTAGTTATCAGATATCCCGGCCGGGTGGGGGGGGTGTTGCATTCATAAATGCTTTCCTTTTCAAAATTTTTCTTTGCCATAATAAAGAGGGATTCTGAATTTTGAGAAATCTATTTACTCTAAGAAGTAGAATTCATATATTTACTTGGTAAATTGCTATGTAAAATAGTATTTGCAACAGTATAGAGGATAATCTTTGGTATACTTTTAAAACCAATTTGATATCTCAGCCCAAACTAGATTTTCATCAATTAATGACTTGGAGAATATTTCTATTTATCACATTGGCTCTATAATTTAGGTCATGAGAGAAAGTTCTCCTGGGATGCAGTAAAACTTATGATTAGGGGAGAATACAGTATGCTCTTGATCATTTTCCAAGTCTGACTTTCACACTCTAAATACGTGAAATTTGAAAATTTACTGAAATTCTCTAAGGTTTTGTAAGGATATCAGAGAAATAGCAACTATGTCTTAGTACAGAGTAAACTGAGAATGTCCCTTCTTCCTGTCCTCCCAGGACTCCTTCCTCTCTTAAACAATTTCTACTTCAACCAAGAGAACTGAGGTGTGTGTGGTGGGTGGTGGGGTGGGGGATGTTTTGGTTTTTTCCCTCTCACTGCTGAAATTGCCTGCACAGTGCTCTCGCTGAGAAACTCTTGGAGACGTGTAAATATTACTGTTTTTTCAGTGGTTCTTTTTTCAACCTCTAGTCAAGCATCACCATAAATTTTTTGACAGAGAGACCATGTTGTTCTCAGTCCTGGCTCCTTCGCCTTAATACATTGGCTGATGTCATACCCAAACCCTTAGGAGCACCCTTTGTACCTGTCCAGCTCCCATCCAGCCTTTTACATATCCACCAATTCTTTCTATTTTCTCCTGGAGAAAGTTATTCTCTGCTGGAGGACTATAGCCATTCTTCCTAAGCTCTGTCAGGTAAATTGGAAGTCTTTCAGTAAACTAGCCAGTTTATAAATCAAATATATACTGTTCTTGGTTTATTATCCTTTCATGAAAGCTCCATCTCGGGTGATGAATCCTCATATTTAATGTTTGTACTTCAAGAAGCTACATGCTGCACCATGGGTCTGTATAGAGATCATCATGGTTTCTGAGAAACCAGGACCATGCGTTATACTTTATTCTCTTCTAAATGCTGATTGCAGATTCTACCGTCTCTAGTCTGTACTAATCCCAGAGCTACTAACACAAAACCCAAGAGGCATTGATTTGCTATATTTTAACTCTTGGCTCATTCCACCCAATGATGCTGAAATATGCAAACAAATTTTATTGACAAAATGAGCAAATAGAAGCAAATTCAATGATGAGGAAGCAAAGAAAAAAATAGAATTATGTATATGAAAATGAACTCAGAGACAAAAATCAATTGATGAGTAAAGCAGCACATTAGTCACAAAGGAATACAAATTTTGTAAATTAGCAATATATTTAAAAAGGTCACTCAATACAATTGAGAAAAACAAAAAGACTTGAAAAATGAAACAACAGTTAAATGACAAGGACTATGGGGGCGCCTGGGTGGCACAGCGGTTAAGCGTCTGCCTTCAGCTCAGGGCGTGATCCCGGCATTATGGGATCGAGCCCTACATCAGGCTCTTCCACTATGAGCCTGCTTCTTCCTCTCCCACTCCCCCTGCTTGTGTTCCCTCTCTCTCTGGCTGTCTCTATCTCTGTTGAATAAATAAATAAAATCTTTAAAAAAAAATGACAAGGACTATGGATTAAAAGGCCTGAAAACAGCAGCAAGTCAGTGGAATTTCTGAGAATGTCCCACACTGATAAAAGATATAAAACCACAGCTAAAAGAAAAACACATACCAGAAAGTTTAAAAAAAAAATCACTTACTTTATATACAAATTCTAGCTAAAATTGCAGCAAAACAAAACCAAAAAGATGTATTAAAAGCAGCCAGGGAGGGGTGCTTGGGTGCTCAGTCTGTTAAGCATTACCTTTGGCTTAGTTCATGCCTCCATCCCCTGGGATGGAGTCCCACAACAGGCTCCCTGCTCAGTGAGGAGTCTGCTTCTCCCTCTGCCCCTCCCCCTGCTCATCTTTTCTCTCTCTCTGTCAAATAAATAAATAAAAATCTTTAAAAAAAATAAAAAACAAAAGCAGCCAGGGAAAAAGGAAAATGTACTATAAGAAAAAAATATGACAAGAAGTTTTTCAAAAGCAATATATGTAAGATTTTTAAAAATGGAATAATAATTTTAAAGAGCTGAGAGATTATGCTGACAAACTAGATTGTTCTGCACATGAAATTATTTTTTCATAATAAGGGTAAAATATATTGCAAATAACCCAAACTTTTTTTTAATCAAGATAACATTAAACAAAGAGATTCTGAAGAATGCACTTTAATAAGAATCAACATATTTGAAAAATAAAATCTGAGAAATTATAAAGAAACACATTGGAAAAACAGTACACAAGCTTAAATATACATTTACTGAATAATACAACATTTATGCAAATGATGATGACGATCAGGAAGATGAGGAATATGATGATGATACTTAAAATAGTAATGAAGAATAATAAATAAAACTGAAATGTTGTGTAACAAAAACATGCAAACTTTTTGGAGGTAATTAGGCTTTTTAAGTCTTTTTAATTTGGAGGAATGACAATCGTGATTTTGAATTAATTAATTTTTAAAATATCAGTTATGCTTAATTTTAAAGGTAACAATTAAAATTTAATTTCAAACAAATTGGGGGAAGTAAACAATATGGAGATAGTTATAAATAAAAGTTTAGATATACCGTTATAATAACAAGATAGTATTTATTCAAAACACTAGTTTACTGAACTATTAAAAATCATGCCTAATTCACCATGTTAACATATTAGAGAAGGTAATTCGTACGATCACTTCAATAACTCAAGACAAAGTATTTTATAAAATCTGATATACTTTTACTATCCCAAATATAAAAACTAGTAGTAGAAGTTCCATATCCTCATAAATTCATTTGGCAAAACAGCTAAATTCTTAGAAGTAATAGATGAGATTTTTACCAGTTTTATGTAAAATAAATACACAAAAATCAGTATCATGTCCGTACACATGTAAAAAACAATTAACAGCATAATTTAAATGAAGAAATGCTTATAATATCAATAATAGTTCAGAGTACCTGAGAGTATTTCTAACAAAATGTATTTAGAAACTTTAAACATTATATTATGACATTTTATGGTGTGATTTTATAAATAAGCTAACTTGTTAAAATATAAATAATACTCATGAATAGAAAACATGTCAGTCCTTCCCAAATTGAACTATGGATTTGATATAGTTCTAACAAAAATCTCAATGTATTTTGTTGCATGGAATAAAACATATCTGACAAAATAATTCTAGCATATATATAAATGAGTAAATAATTCAGAATTGTCAATACATAACTAAAGAAAATCAAAGAGGGAGACTTTCCTTTCCAGATGTCAATGATTATAATAAAACCATATTAATTAGAACAATACGGTATTGATAGACAAAAAGAAACATAAAACAATGGAAAGAATACAGTGCTTAAAAACAGACTAGACCATATGAAGAAATAATATATTGGTTATAGGTAGGACAATTAGTTAAATGGAGAAAGGATCTTAAGAAATAGAGAAAGATTAAATTGTTCCAAAATTTAAAAAGAATTGGGTGTTTATCTCACAGTACACACAGTAAACTTAAATATGACAAGCAAAATTACAAACATTTTAAAACACATTACACTAATTTGTAGAGTTGGGTAAAGACATGTGTTTATAGAAGACATTAAAAATAACCACAAGAGAAACAATTTATTAATATGGAAATCTTAAAATTAGGGTTCTAGAACAACATAAATGAAATAGGTCAGTCACAAATGGGAGTAAATAACATTTCCATAGAGGTAAAATACCATGTTTCTGAAAGTTGAGGCATATCCCTGTACTTAGGATATTGTTACCAATTTTCATGGCACAGGTTCTTCAAAATATTCCAGGAGGAAGCTTTGCAGAACAAAATTGTGATATTATTTACCCTCTCTCTCCTTCATTCTGCTGTCTCTTGACTTAGTCCTCAGAATTAAGGCAAGATATTTCAGTTATTAGTGTACATGTCCTGAAATGTGTAAAACTAGTGAGGAATATAATGGGAATAACTTCTTTGGGAAAAAGAGCAGGAATAGCTGGTGTTCGATCTGATCATAAAAGTAACTGAGTTTGAGATATGTCTCAAGAGGTGATGAAAAGCAAGAGGGCATTTTAACATTCTTATTCTGTAGATAAGCCTTAGCCTGTATAAGAATTTATTGTTCCTCATCAGGTCAGGGTGGGACCTGGAAGGAGCAGCATTTTATTTTTGTATGAGTTTTTCCTAAAATCAATCAGAATAGTGAGGTTCTTTTTAAAACACAATATCTGGAAATTATTTCGGAATCATAACACTTTTCTTGCTTGACTCAATGACCAAAAATATAACATTATCTATGATTTATTGTATATTTTAATTTATATTACAGTAATTAGCTAAGTTGAAACTTTTGCTTCTCTTTTCACACAAAGACTAGCATATATTTTTCTTTTCATTGTCGTAAGGAGACATATGGACAATTCTAAAATATGACCAAAATTACTATTTGGCTCCTCTCTACTGCCAGTTCTCCAGTTCATAATCCAGTGTGTCTTGCCTGGAATACCCATAAAGTTCTGTGCAATTTCTTTTTCCTGTCTCTCCCATAGGCTCTCATATTTCAGTTCCCAAGCAATCAAACAGCACCCAAGAAAACAAAATTGCCAGTGTCTTTTTGTAATACCCCAATT
Source organism: Ailuropoda melanoleuca (assembly GCF_002007445.2). Taxonomy (NCBI): domain Eukaryota; kingdom Metazoa; phylum Chordata; class Mammalia; order Carnivora; family Ursidae; genus Ailuropoda; species Ailuropoda melanoleuca. Next base: position 127,212,838 of record NC_048220.1, on the reverse strand, counting down.
TTATTTTCCTGATATTTAATTTTCTGCTTGAACTAACCCCACTCAACTTTCTCAGCTTTATCTTTTTCTAATCCCTTTAATGAAACACAAGACCTGTCCAAACTAAGGATTTTTTTTTAAATACGTGCTTATACTTTCAGATCTTCATTATTTCTACAGAGATGCTCCTCAGTCTTGACTCACCTCCTTTGTTCCACTTGCACTTTAAAGTCTCTCTCAACTGGTACAAAATATTTCTTGATCTCTCAAGACCTGTGCTAAAGCATTTTCTCCCTTTTCCAAATAAATAATGCCTCTTATATTTAACTCTTTATGACCTATATTTTTCAATCCTGTATTATATTTACGTCTCTATCTTACTCAATGTTTTAGATTTTAAAATCTTAGAAAGGTTATTGTATCTGAATGCCATTTATATTCACCATATAAATACTTTTTAAATAATTATTATGGTTCTAAAAAGCATAGAAGTCAAATTTTTATCTTAAATCAAGATTGAAAGCCTTTTTTTCTTTTCAAAATTGAAGAAAATAATTGAAAACCAAATGAAAGAGATAACTTAAAATGTCTCCTTTGATTTCTCAAATATGGAAAAGAATAAAGGTTCACCAGATGACAAAAGAATAAAGTTAATATATAATTTTAAAACATAATAAATAAATATGATCACTACTTATTAATTATAAAAGCAAACTGGGCATAATTTTACGTGAATGCAAGATAAACATTTGTTTCCTCATATCTAACCCTATTTTCAGTGTATTATAAAGCAATGGAAGCAGCAAGATTTAACTATGATCAAATTTACTTTGTGTTATACAGTGAATTTCAGTCCATACAAGACAGAGAATGGTAACTTATTTCTGTAGTGATGAGTAAATACAAATGATTTAATCATAAAATATGGTTGACAAAGAATGCAGTTTACTTTTCCTAGTTACTTGATTGACTCCTTAGTGAAGATCAGACTGCATTGTTCTTATAATATACTAGACCTTTGTTGATAGTTCTTACATGTCTGTCAGCAGGAATCAGGAGAAAGATCCTCATCTGTATACTGTTAGTGATTTTGTAGATTCAGGAATTCTCACTGAGTTTTTTAGATTGTGAATATTGAAGTGTTTTAAATGTAACATTGTACTGGCTACGTATCCTTTTATTTTCAAAAATAAAAATTTGGATAGAACCAAAGTGGGCAAAACCAGAGAATATAACTCACTATGTGGTTCTGAGGGTAGATTACAGAAACTAGTTTATCTCCACTTTGTTTTTCTTCCCTTGAATCTCTCCTGTGTAATCCTGTTGTGGAAACATGGTGGCAACACAACCAAAATATTTTTAAAATAATTTATGTCAAAGCCTCCCATAGTAAATAACTAGATGTGATTCTGTTTGCCTGCATTAGTCATAAGTTGTCTGAATATATGTTAGTGAAACATCTGCTTTCACTTCAGTCCCTTGATCAACCAATTTTCTGGCTGAAAGAATGCAGCATGAATAGCCACACGGAACAAACTAATGGTCTTCATGGACAGTAGTCCTGTCCATCACTACCAGTAATACATCCCCAGTCTGCCACCAACATCTTCATTATCTGATACTATTCTTCTCTTCACCATTATATTAAATGTGCTGAGTTCTTCTGAGTATGTTGTGATCATCTTCTAAGTGTACATACACCATTCAATCTATTGCTGAAAGCCTTAGAATATTACTTTCAGAAAGTATAAAGCCTAATTTGACCATGAATTTGCTGTTACCCTAAGCAGCAATAAAAATTCTCCCATTTCTCTGTTCGTATTAGCAACATTTCTAATTTGTGATATTTTTTTTCTGAAAAATCATGTAGAATACATCCAGTCTGTGATTATCATATGTGTATCATCCAGAAAACTAAGATTTTTTTCAATCTCCTCAATTCCCCACTTCTTTAGAATTTTAACATATGCATAGATTTTTGTTATGTTTATTCTTTAAAAGCATAACACTTCTAGATAACTATTATGCACTTCTATAATAATACTAATTAGTGTGAAATGAAGAAATAACATTACATGTTCTGAATTCTGTTAAATCTATAGTTTAATTCTAAGAGTGGCTTATCCAGTAATTCAAAACATCAATTTATTTTAACAAAATCTGATCTAGCTATTCTATTCATTCATCTTTACCTGTACCAACCTACATACACAGATTGTTTGGGGCAGGACATGGGCTTTTATATCCTTTGACCAAATCCCCTCCAAAGCCATGCATTCCCTTACTCAAAAAATATCTTGAAAACCTTGTCTAACATCAATATTACAACCTCTACTTCTTTATTGCTTGTGTTTTCTTGGTATAACTTTGTCCACCCCTTTAGCCGTGACGAGTCTCTCTATTTTAGGTAAGTATCTTATAGAAAACAAACTAAATTTTGATTGGTGAGCAAATCCAAAAGCAGAAGACTTAAAGTCCATCTATAAATATTGGTATGATTGTTATACTTAGTTCCATATTTTCATGAGATTTTAAGTTACTTTTGTGTGTGCATTAAATGTATCTTTCTATATATAGTGTGCTTTCTCGGCTCTTTTGTACTAATTCTGATATGTATGAGGATTTTGATTTTGTTCAAATTATCATGCTGCAATAATATATTTCATAATAGCTTTAAGCTGCTATTTATGTGGGATTCTACATATCTTTGACTTTCACTCATTACTGATGCAATCATCAAGGAGGTTATTTTACATTCTCACATTTTATTTATTTCCACTTATATGAACTTATAAAATTTAATTAGCATTAGTTCATTTTGTTCCCACTCTGATTCCAATAACTACAATTAAATATGTTTATTGCTGAGCAATGTTCTTCACTATAGTCTTACCTCTAGTTGATTCTTCAGAAAGGACTCATTACTACATTCTTGAAAATTCAATTATTCTCATATTCTTGATAGTTGAACTACAGCTTATCTGAATTATCAAATGTTTTTTTTTTCCTCCTTTGTGGACCTTAAAATACTATTTCACTGTTGTCTTATTTTGTGTGTTGTCAAGAAGCTGCTGTTGACTGATTTTCTTTAGAAGTGACTTGATCATTTTGCCTGGAGGTTTTGCATCTTTTTTCCCTATGAATTATAGTACAACAGTGTTATATGTCCTAAAATTCTCAGTCATGTACAATTTTCCATATACATAATGAAACTTTCAATATCTGGATAAAAACTATAAGAAATAGTTTTAAATATTATTTCTATCCCTTTTGTTTGTTCTTTGAGAACTCGATTTGCACATTGGATTAGATTACAGTTAGGTTTAGGGTTATAGTTAAGGTGTTCTAAATATTTCACTTTCTCATTTTTTAGCACATTATATTGTTTTGATTCTCTTCACAGTTTTGTTTCTTTTCATACTAACAATTATTTCTTGGCTTTCTTGTAATTCCATCTTTTTTTTTTTTTTATTTGGTGAGTTTCTCAGTGAATTTTCTGAATTCTTTTCTCACATTTTATGTCTTTCTTTTAAAAATTCTATTGAGAGTTTTAAAAATTGCTGATTTATCATGCACAATTGCTACATACAGTTGCATTGTATGTACAATACATTCATTGTACGTGTTGCTACAATTGTTATTTAAAGATATTTCATTTATCTTGGAGGGATATTTTTTTTTAATAGTTTTACCTGCCAGCTTAGTATTTTCATCACGTGGAAATCTTGTTTATCACTTTCTGTATTGTTTTATGCTAACTTTTCAGATATGACTTCTGACTTTTTTTTATTATGCTAAGTGTTTTGAGAGGCAGTAACTCTTATCTCTATGGACAGACTGTGATGTTTCATAAGCTTACTAAGTCTCCTACTGTTAGTAAAATGAAGTGCATTTTTTTCAATAAAATATTCCATTTAAAACAACTGTGGTTTTCAGATGCTCTTGTTACTGTAGGACTCTTATTTTTACTACTTTATTGCTAAGTGTTTTGAGAGGCAGTAACTCTTATCTCTATGGACAGACTGTGATGTTTCATAAGCTTACTAAGTCTCCTACTGTTAGTAAAATGAAGTGCATTTTTTTCAATAAAATATTCCATTTAAAACAACTGTGGTTTTCAGATGCTCTTGTTACTGTAGGACTCTTATTTTTACTACTTTATTCTTTTTTTTTTTTTTTTTTTTTTTTTTTTTTTTTTATCTTACACAAACTCAACAATGTATGCCTCTCCTTTCAACTTGTTTTCCTCTGCATCCGCACCGCCCCTCTGAACACAGGCACCTTGGAGAACCTATTTCAATTTCCCAGCAGCCAGTGCTCTGCTCTACGAAGTCTCCCTCCCATTCTCATTGTTTTCCTCTTTCAGTGGGACTCTCCTCTGGGTGATATTATCTGCACCTGCCCCCAGTAGAACTCTATTGCACTCTTCCTTTTCAGTCCAGGTTCTGTGCTCTGCTACAGACTCCTGAGTCAGCTCCTCTGGTTTCCAGAAATTTGTTATATCACTTAGGTACAAACAGAAGGTCACGGGATTCTGTATCGTACTTCTTTCCTACATGTGGATTGTGAGTGGTTTTATTTGCTCTTTTTGTTGTACTCTATAGTTTACAATAACATGTATAGAGATTTAACTTATTTCACCACCATCCCAGGAAAACACCTATCCATCACTGTAGTTGTTCCAAGGAGGGGGAAGGATGTCTTAATAATTTTATAAAGCCTAAAAATGATTTATGTAATTGAAAAATATAGTTTTTTTAAATGAAAAATATGAAAGGGACGTTATTTCAACCCTCGTATTATTGTCTTTTAAATCTGTTGCTATACACAATTGTTTCTGCTTACATGTCAAACATTTTTATTTCAGATATAACATGATTTTTTGCATTACTTTCATATTGTAAACTAATCCGTTGTTGTAGGCAAGTTAATATATTGCCTATGAGGGAGCAGAATTTGCTACCGTAAATTATGTCTCTGTCATAGGATTATTTTAGGCTGATTATTTTTAAGAAACAGCAACATAGGAAAAGCTCTGAAAACTGAGTAGAAGTTACCCTTTTGTAAGAGCCATTTACATTTATAAGGAAAATCTCCATTTCCCCTCTCTGTACCAGGAAGAAGGGGATGACTAAATCTCTAGAAACTCTTTATCAGTGAAGAAGGCACTGACCTAAATCTGAGTAACAAGCTAGCCCACGTTTACTGTGCTTTTCCTGATAGCCTCCCATAACTGGGTCTCAACCCCCCAATATCTTCTTTTGTCTTTAGCTGTAGATGGTATTTAAGGTGGTCGCTTGGGACATTTCTGGGAGTTACTCAAGTTTTCCTGGGTATCTCCGACATAGACAGAAGGTATACATGTTATTAAACCTCTGTTTTTCTCCTGTTAATTTGTCTTTTGTCACGGGGGGGTCTCAGCCAAGAACCTAGAAAGCTAAAATGAAAGTTTTTCGTCCCCTATACCTGCAATTCTGTATAGTCACTGATTTTTTTTATCCTCAAAAATTGTTTCTCTTATGGAGTCCTTTCTCCTTCTTGCCTTTGTTAAAAAATATGTATATATTAGTAAATAAAAGAATAAAAATAAAAAAGACAACAGAAACAAAATAGAGTTACTTGTGTTAAGCCCTGTGTCAGCAAACCAGGACTTAATACCTGACCTAATTGCAGTTTCAGCCTGAAAGGAATAAAGCCTTTAACCATTTAGTCTGGAATTATCTGGTCAAAACTAGAGAGGTCATCTGGGAGAGACCCTATAAAGGGAATGTGATATTGCCTGAAAGATTTGATATAGCTTCCTTGTCCCACCTCCTTTCTGTCTATAAAAGCCTTCCATTTTGTACATCTCGTCAGAAGTCCTTTCTGATAGATAGGATGCTGCCCCATTTGAGAATTATTAAATAAAGCCAAAATGATTTAAAAATACTCAAATTTTGTTTTTTAAACACCTTTATTAAGTGTATGTGCAATTAATATCTTCCATTTCATATAAAATGATGTGGATTATTTTTCTTTTATGATAAATATTTCACAGAATAATGTTTAGTAATATAATTTTTTTGAGGAAAGTGAATAAAATTATAATGTACTAGTTTACTCAGCTGAATTCTAGCACTTTTTCCTATCTATTAAAAATAAGTAATATTCTGAGTAGCAACACATGTCCATAGAAAGATGCACATGGACACACATGGAAAAGCTTTTTGTATATGCTTAATTCATCATAATCAATGTAAAATTATTATTGTAGTAGTAGTAATAGTACATAGTAAAGTTTTTCTAACAATGCCACCAGTTATTATTTGATTTCAAGGAAATACCATTAATAAGAGTATAAAAAACCCAATTAAACTAAGGTATTTTATACAGATTATGCAATGTACATTAATCAACATTTAAGGGTACAAAAGGTAATATAACTCCACACTTATTTCTGGCACATAAATTAATACTTCAAGTTATAAGTAGTGTCATTATTTTTTTGAGATTCTACACATCATCAAATACCCTGAAATTTACTACGCTTAGAATGTAGTCCCAGTATTTCCTAAAAATACCAATTTTTCTGTGTGTTATTGAATGAGCCAGAATTGGGACTGTTAAGAGATAATCTGAGGCATATAAAAATTTTTAAGAGTTTATTTGAGCAAAAATCAATTCTATCAGGCAGTGCCAAACCAGAAGTGGCTAGGATGATATGCCAATAGATGTTGGGGAGAGACTGTTACAGACAAAAGTCAGAAACAAAGTAAAGTGATCATTAATTTACTATAGCTTAACACCTACTTGGCTGTGATTGGTTGTCCGTAGCATTTTAAATCCGCAACCTTGAGACATTTACAGGTTTAGATTTTGGCTTGCTTACATAGGTCGCCATGGCATTAGAGGCAACATGGTCTATTGGCCTTCTTGCTTAATTAAACAGAACTCACTTTTTGTTAAAGGGAACTTTTAACTCAGAATTCTTTCTACTAAACCATCTGTCACACACATCAATGATATTTAACTACAAATTTCCCTCCTTATTCATAAAGTTAATGTCCCATATTTAAACATTCTGCAGAATGCATCCATATCTATACCTACATATCTAACTCATAGAGAAAATTGAGAGTTAGCTAACCAATAATACTTTCACCACGCACAGAAGTCTGTGGAAAATAAGATTGTTTTATTTGCTATCACATACCTTGCATGACACAAAGAACCTGGTATTCAACATTCAAAAACCAGAAGTTGAATTAGGTGAATAAATTTATAAATTAAGGATTTGGGAATATGTGTATAAACTATTTAACTTTATTAAGAGTATTTGAAGGAAGAATAGTGATAGAAAGAAGAGTTGGCTCTAAATTAGGGGAGCCCAGTCACAGATCAAACTCTGTGGCCAGCTTGCTGAGTGAATTCAACAAAGCCATTTATTATCATTTTATTTCCTAAAACGTGAAGTCACAGTGTTTCCTTAAATGCAAGTGAAATTTTTATGGAGCGTCTTCTTTAGGTGATATACTTCCAGTGTGTTATATAAAGGGCCAAAGATGGCTTCTGTATATTGGCTCCTAAGTTTTATATTTCTTCACAGCACACTGACGACTCTTAGCTCAAAATCTCACTGGTACAAAGTTTTTACACAAGTATTTGTTTTAAATAAAGTCCAAATAAGCATATTTTTAGCCAATAAGAAATTGATTGTTCTGCATGACCTACAAAATTGTGCACAGAATCTGCCAGGCATTGGTAAGTCTCATGCCATAAAGACCCACAAACCACTGCTACCTTCAAGTGTCCTCTGACTCAAGGAAGGCCTGTCATGCTGCCCCGTGACATCACCTAGATACATAAGGTCCCTTTTCCATCCCCTTCTTGCCCAGAGTTCCCTTGACCTCCTCACCTTCTGTGTGGTGGCCCTTGCTGTAGCTTCTGAACAGTTTGGTGCTAGAAGAATTTCCTCCAAGCAAACCCATGCCGGCGTCACCCAAGAAAGTTTGTGTGTGTGCTACTGCCACCTTGTGGTCATTTCTGTTTTTTTTATCAACTCTAAAATCCCAAGAGCCTTTAATGAATGTCACTAGAGTTAACCAGAATAGTTTTTCTTATAACTACATATACTTCTTTTTCTCAAAAGAATAGCATCAACTGAGTGCTTCATTTTCTGCTGGTCAGTCCAGTATATAGTGCCAGTCTATAAAATTTAGAAATCTAAAATACAAGAATAAAAAATTGATCACTCCATTGTTAAAATTAAACTACTATGTTAGTCATTAAATATACAAAATAACTGATGTGTTAAAAACCTCACTTTGATATATCTAGCAAACGATTTATGAAAACATCATGGCAATTTGATCTGCCACAATGAAGAAAGAAAGCATTCCAAGTCTTTGCCATTGGTCAGTATTGTAAACTTAAAAAAGGGGGGTGATTTTAAGTTTTGGAGCTAAAAATGGCATGTCATGTTAATATATATATAGCTATTAGCTAGTGAAACTCATTAGAAATTTTTGTTTAATCTTATGAAATTGATATCATTTCCTTAGCATTATTCATATAAATTAATTGGATTTCATTATGTATTTGATGTTAAAAACTTATTTTTTAAAAATTTTGATTGATGTATATTTATAGTCCCAGCTTACAACTAAAATTTTCCTTGTGGTTGTTTTCATTGTTTCAGAAATGATTCCCCAGTAAGAAATAAGATTTTTTTTTTCTATAGTGAGTCTTATAAAGATTTAAGTATCTATATTCAACTAGATCTTCTATACTTGTCATTTTCTAAAGTGTGTGGTAAAATATGCATTACATAAAAGGGGCCATTTTCACCATTTTTTAGTGTATAGTTCAGTGACTTTAGTACATTCACATTGTTGTGCAATTACCATCACAATCCATCTCCAGAATTTTTCATCTTCCCAAATTGAAACTCTATTCCCATTAAAAACAAAAATAAAACCAAAAACAAACATTTTTAATCCCTATTTCCTCCAGTCTCTGGCAGCTACCATTCTACTTTCTGTCACTATGAATTTGGCTACTCTAAGTATCTCATATAAGTGTATCATACATTTATAAAGAGATGTCTCTGTTTGACTCCAGTTAACATGACCTACTCCCTGAGAGTGACCATCGGGCCCACTCCAGTCATGATTTTATATCTACCATTACGATGTCAGCATTGAGCCCTGCTTGGAAGCTTGGAAGCACTGCTTTCCATGCTTCATGGAAAATGCTTCAACTAAGTGCTGAATTTAACCAATCTGGTAGAATTCTAAGATGTTAGCTCAGGCCACAAATCCTGTTTCGTTATAACACTATAAAGCACCGTAAAAGCTTTGAATGCTCTTTGACATGTCAAGGGGTGGGCTAATGTTCTCCCAGCCCTGAAGCTAAAAACCCACTGCCCAAGAATTAGGCTTCCTTTATAATGTGTGAGATGCAGTCTACTAGACACAGTGTAATGTTTTGGAATGCAAAGAAAACTGGAAACCCACACACCTGTGATTTATCTTGGCCTCTGAGTTTCAAGCTCTGGAAATACTGATCCAATAGACTTGATATGTGCACTGGTGAATACTCTGTCTTTGACTTCTCTAAATGTATATTGACTGTTTTCAAATGACCTGTAGTCTATAATATCTTACGTTAAAAAAAAACAATGAAAAAGTGAATTTTGATATAATATTATATATTTATATAAAATATTTGCTGCAAAATACTTGGTTTCTATTAAAATATATGTAGAGATTCAAATAAAGTAGATTTTTAAGTTCCCTTCTGATAAATGATGTGTCTACCAATTATAATTAAAAAAGTCTTCTCTTCATTTTTAGAGCATAGTCTTAAAATTGTTACTATGGAAATCAGTTAACTTTTCTTTCTTTTCTTAAGTGTTAAATGGAGTTTCCCAGGCAAAAAATTTCCTTTACTGTTGATAACTGACTTCCAGTTTAATCTGAAGCTCAAAGCATTTGGATTGACTGTCTGAGTATAACATCCCAGCAGCTTTATCTTTTATATACTTCCTATCTCTTTGTGGAACAGCAGTACACCACAGTAAGATGGAAGCCTTCTGGGTAAACCCTAATGTTGTTTTGAAAGACATATTTACGTAGCATTATAATATCTTTTATTCCTTGTAACCATTAACAATATTGGACTTAAATATCATTAACTTAAAAATAAATACTTTAGAATTATTTGCTTCTTATGGAACTAGAATTGGAATTTTCCCAGTTTATTATGTAGTTGGATACATCATATTCCAAAAAGCAAAATAATGTGACACATAATAGTGGTAGAATGAGAAAACTACTTACCAATATTTTCTTTCTTCAAACTCCAAGTTTATTGATGATACATAAAGTTAGAAAAGTGGTTGAAGTTTTCTAATATAATCCAATAATTCAAATTATTTTCTTTCAACTAAAACTATTTAATAAATACCAGTTAAAAATAACTAATATATGGGGGTACCTGGGTGGTCAGTTGGTTAAGCAACTGCCTTTGGCTCAGTTCATGATCCTGGAGTCCCAGGATCTAGTCCTGTATCAGACTCCCTGCTCAGTGGGAAGTCTGCGTCTCCCTCTGACCCTAACCCCTCTCGTGCAGTCTCTCTCTCTCTCTCTCAAATAATAAATAAATAAAACCTAAAAAAAACCTAATATGTAGAACAGAAAGAATAGATGCATGCTGGTTTTTTAACTTTGAATGAATAGTTTATAACCAAAATACCAATTAATGTATAAATCATAAACAACTTTCATATGCTTTGAAACTTAACTGAGTATAAACGAACAAGCAGAGTAAAATACTGACAAGTTCTTTAATTTTTACTCAAAAATTATGCCTTTGAGCTTTAATAATTACCAAAAAAAAAAACCTTTTGCTAACTTTATATTCCTACTCCATTAATTTTAAGTGGACTGGACTAGAAGAAATATAGTGAACTCAAATTGACATATAAAATTTTTAGGTGGATTTATTTAGGAGGAACGAATGTGTATCTAACAGAGTGCTTAAAAAACCCAAACTGATATAATATTTAAATTATTCAATACGAAAGATGCATGTATTAGAGATTCTGCATGAGGATACAGTCACTAGTTTTAAGGAAAAAAAAATCATTCAATTTAATTAGAGCAGATGGTGGCAAGTTTTTATAGAGTAAGGATAGAAGGAATATTGCAATTCGTAGTTACAGTGACAGAGGTTAATGTTGCAGCACTGGGTATCATATGGAAGTGTTGAATCACTATATTGTAAATACACACACACACACATGCACATATTCTTTTTATTTCAACTCTAAATTAAGAAGAGGGAATATTAAACACCATATAAAAGTAAACAGATTAATAAAAAACCACCACTTTTATTGATTTAACATAGGTGAGAGAGGAAATTCAGAGAGGGGAAAAGTCTGCTAGAGACACAGAAGGTGACTCTGAGGCTGAAATAGAAGAGAACATCAATTCAATGTATGAAATAACCCAGAAACACAAAGTCATATTCAATACAACTCTGTGAAAGACAAAAGAGAGAGCTTTTCTGTTTTTGTTTTTGAACCAAGGAGCAATTTCTACAAATAAATGTGGCAGATACCTGGTCTGTGGAAACTCTAACAGAAGCAGAAGGAGCACATAGGTCAGATCAGACCAAACATCCGTGCCAGTTAGTCTTGAACAGACGTACGTGGTAGCAATGAAATTAGAGTGAACATGAATCTAAAAATGTACATAATGACTATACTAAGTTATTCACGAAGGATCACATAAGCAGTGAGATTCAGAGATAAAGCAGAATGTCTGCCAGACACCAAGCTGTTATTAGAAGTGGCAGACATGTAGTGTGTGATTAAAGAAACAGCAATAGTTGAAATAATTTACTGTGTAAATGTCAGTTACCTGCATTTTCTTCCAGTCTATTGGAAACTATTTCTATCAGAACAGGGTCTTAGAAGTGAGGACCTCTAAAATATGCTGGTTCTTAAAGTCAGGCAACCAAAAATATAAGAGGGAGACTCAGACACTTGACACAAACAAGTGTAACCTTTCATAAATTGACACTGCTATGTTGTGCACTTTTTCCATTTATACTACTAAAGACTTTTAAGTCTGTGTCAGTTAAAAATGACTATAAACTTTAGTATGATATCTTTTCTCTTGTTTCACAATCCACATAAATCTGGTTTTGTGTGGCCTTTAGGATGGAGGTTTATGATCAATAATTTCACTTATCTCAGAAAAATAAATGGAAAATGAAATTGGTTAAATGGTCAAACCCAAAGCCTCAAAATAAATTCAGCACCTTGAGGTGCTATCTTATACCATAAATATTTATAGTTTGGGGTGATAAATCATTATGACCTTAAGACATTATTTACTAAGGTAGCTTCAAACATATTTGACTCTTCAGTGACTCAAAATAATATAGGGTGCCAGGGCCATTCAATGGGGAAATGTCAATCTTTTTAACAAACAGTCCTGGAAAAATTGGATTTACACGTGCAAAAGAATGAATCTGGATCCTTACTTTACATGATATATAAAAATTAGCCAAAAACGGTGCCAGAACTCTAAACAAAACTCTTGAAGAGAACATAAAGAGAAAAAACTTTACGACATTGGTAATAATTTCTAGGGTATGAAATCAATAGCACAGGCAACAGGGGAACCTGAGTGACTCCGTCAATTGAGCATTGAACTCTTGGGCTTGGCTCAGGTGGTGATCTCAGCGTCCTGGGATGAAGCCCAGCACCTCCTCCTCGGGCTTCACGCTCAGCAGGGAGTCTGCTTGAACATTCTCTCCCTTTGCCCTTGCCCCTTCTTGTTCTCTTTCTTTCAAATNATAGTGAACTCAAATTGACATATAAAATTTTTAGGTGGATTTATTTAGGAGGAACGAATGTGTATCTAACAGAGTGCTTAAAAAACCCAAACTGATATAATATTTAAATTATTCAATACGAAAGATGCATGTATTAGAGATTCTGCATGAGGATACAGTCACTAGTTTTAAGGAAAAAAAAATCATTCAATTTAATTAGAGCAGATGGTGGCAAGTTTTTATAGAGTAAGGATAGAAGGAATATTGCAATTCGTAGTTACAGTGACAGAGGTTAATGTTGCAGCACTGGGTATATATGGAAGTGTTGAATCACTATATTGTAAATACACACACACACACATGCACATATTCTTTTTATTTCAACTCTAAATTAAGAAGAGGGAATATTAAACACCATATAAAAGTAAACAGATTAATAAAAAACCACCACTTTTATTGATTTAACATAGGTGAGAGAGGAAATTCAGAGAGGGGAAAAGTCTGCTAGAGACACAGAAGGTGACTCTGAGGCTGAAATAGAAGAGAACATCAATTCAACGTATGAAATAACTCAGAAACACAAAGTCATATTCAATACAACTCTGTGAAAGACAATAGAGAGAGCTTTTCTGTTTTTGTTTTTGAACCAAGGAGCAATTTCTACAAATAAATGTGGCAGATACCTGGTCTGTGGAAACTCTAACAGAAGCAGAAGGAGCACATAGGTCAGATCAGACCAAACATCCGTGCCAGTTAGTCTTGAACAGACGTACGTGGTAGCAATGAAATTAGAGTGAACATGAATCTAAAAACGTACATAATGACTATACTAAGTTATTCACGAAGGATCACATAAGCAGTGAGATTCAGAGATAAAGCAGAATGTCTGCCAGACACCAAGCTGTTATTAGAAGTGGCAGACATGTAGTGTGTGATTAAAGAAACAGCAATAGTTGAAATAATTTACTGTGTAAATGTCAGTTACCTGCATTTTCTTCCAGTCTATTGGAAACTATTTCTATCAGAACAGGGTCTTAGAAGTGAGGACCTCTAAAATATGCTGGTTCTTAAAGTCAGGCAACCAAAAATATAAGAGGGAGACTCAGACACTTGACACAAACAAGTGTAACCTTTCATAAATTGACACTGCTATGTTGTGCACTTTTTCCATTTATACTACTAAAGACTTTTAAGTCTGTGTCAGTTAAAAATGACTATAAACTTTAGTATGATATCTTTTCTCTTGTTTCACAATCCACATAAATCTGGTTTTGTGTGGCCTTTAGGATGGAGGTTTATGATCAATAATTTCACTTATCTCAGAAAAATAAATGGAAAATGAAATTGGTTAAATGGTCAAACCCAAAGCCTCAAAATAAATTCAGCACCTTGAGGTGCTATCTTATACCGTAAATATTTATAGTTTGGGGTGATAAATCATTATGACCTTAAGACATTATTTACTAAGGTAGCTTCAAACATATTTGACTCTTCAGTGACTCAAAATAATATAGGGTGCCAGGGCCATTCAATGGGGAAATGTCAATTTTTTTAACAAACAGTCCTGGAAAAATTGGATTTACACGTGCAAAAGAATGAATCTGGATCCTTACTTTACATGATATATAAAAATTAGCCAAAAACGGTGCCAGAACTCTAAACAAAACTCTTGAAGAGAACATAAAGAGAAAAAACTTTACGACATTGGTAATAATTTCTAGGGTATGAAATCAATAGCACAGGCAACAGGGGAACCTGAGTGACTCCGTCAATTGAGCATTGAACTCTTGGGCTTGGCTCAGGTGGTGATCTCAGCGTCCTGGGATGAAGCCCAGCACCTCCTCCTCGGGCTTCACGCTCAGCAGGGAGTCTGCTTGAACATTCTCTCCCTTTGCCCTTGCCCCTTCTTGTTCTCTTTCTTTCAAATAATAAATATTTTTTTTAAAAAATAGCACAGGCAATAAAAGAACATGCAGGTATATTGAACTTTACCAAAATTATGACATTTGTGCAGAATTTCATGGTGCATTGTAGTAAGGCTATAATGAGATACAAACATTGTCAGTACTTAGAAAATTGATTATAATCTAGAATGTGGCTTGGTCAAAAAAGGGTAAATGTAGAAAAAATAAAAGGAAAGACGGAAGGAAGACAGTATTGAAGACAAAGAAAAGTAAATGAAGATGAGAAAGTCAATAAGGGGAAGAAGGAAGAGAGGAAGGAATAAAGAAGGAACAAATAAAGGTGAGTTAGAAAGGAAAGAAGATAACAAAGGAAGTGGGTAAATGCAAAATATTAAAAAAACTTTTGGTTTAGTTTTGGTTTTGATTTTGTCTCAGGTCAAACTTTTTCTTGAATTACTAATAAGACACCAGCAGAAAGACAAGAGATCATGCCGATAGGTGTTTGAAGAACTCATTAAGGAATGCACAAGTAAGAAAGTCACGTTAGCTGAATGACAGGTTAATTTTCTACAGAGCTATAAAATAACAAGCTTTGATTTATCCTTTTTATAGGCCACATACAGTCACAACTCATAGTTTTTCAATAAGGTAGTTTCTAACTTTATGGGGCTGGAAACCATCTGTCAAATATAGAGATATCTCTTAATTAGTTTATCTCTTAATTAGATGAGTAAAAGCTTATAAAAATACACTTCAAAATATTACATAATCAGTTATCATTTTGCCTTATTTTCATGTTTGAGTAAATTACTTTTTTGCAAATAAGAAAATGAATGACAGAAAAAAGAGAGAAAAGGAAATAACTAAGAGGAAACTTTGGAGAAATAGTTATCCAAAATTTCAATTACATAATGCAAGCTTATTAGGGGAGTGTAGGCTTTCTAAACAGGATGTAACACTTTTCCAGTGATGTAATATTCAATCAAATAAACAAGCCTAAAATTTATGCTGTCTCTCTGTGAATACTTTTTTTCTTAAGTGAATATAATTTATCATAGTTTTGCTATGCTATTTGCATAATTAATCATAGCTTTTCTAATAAAATTTATATAAGTATGAAGAATATTCTAAAATATCTAAAAATTCCACATACAAAAATATTTTTTCTTTCGTCTGGTAGACATACTTTAAAGTAGTTGAGTTGGATCAGTTCAATTCCTGTATCATCAGAAGTTAATACCATGAATTTTAATCAGTATGCATTTACAAAACTTTCTCTGTTTAACAACATATGTAATCATCTATTAATAATTGAAAATATAACCTTACTAATTAAAAATTAGTAAAACGTTAATGCTAGAAAATTATAGGGCTGTATATAGTAATAAGGTTTATGATACTGTGAATTTAATACATGATTTAAATAACCAAGCCTTTGATTTCACTAGTTTCATGACTGAAATTGTACTTTCAGAATTGGATTAACCCAAATGTTGTTTAGAATTTTGCCACAGTGTTAAAAGTTTTAGGCTTATACTGAGAGTCATATATATTTAGGCAACTCCAGAAGTTTTATTGTCGTCTGGGTAAATATAGTACACTTTTGGTTCTATCCTCCTTGAGACACGTTGATATTCAGATGTATATTGAGATAGCCAGATGAATTTAAAACATGATTTATATACATAAAAATTTGTTAAACTCTTCCGTGGTTATGACTCATCTCCAAATATAAGTAAAACTCTGATTCTATTGATCTCAGAGTTCAGCGTTGGGAAATAAGCGCTGTCTTCACTTGCTATCTGAGTAACTCATGCATTCCATTTGAGTCTGAGATTTCTAGTTTATATGTTCATAGATGTTGTCTTATGTTTGCTATTATTATAAAGTATTTTTAAAAAAGATGTATCTACTCATTTGTCAGAGAGAGGGACAGGGCACAAGCAGGGGAAGCAGCAGGCAGAGGGAGAAGCAGGCTTCCCACTGAACAGGAAGCCTGAGGTGGGACTCCATCCTCATACCCTGGGATCATGACCCAAGCCAAAGGCAGACACTTAACCAACTGAATCACCCAAGTGTCTCTATAAAGGATATTTTACAAGATATAGAAGGATAGGCTGATGTAAATGTCCACAGGCCAAGTTCCAGAAGGGTCTAGAGCATAGGAGCTTCTGTCCCCATGGCTTTGGGGTGTGTGACCCTCCCAACACATGGATGCTTTCACCAACCTGGAAGCTCCTATCAATACAGAAGTTCTGCCTCTTTCTGTGATAGTCCATTAAATGAGTTTAAGATTTTTTTCTTATGATTTCTTGCTCTGACCTAGACATATGGTAAGTAATTACACATATTATAAATTTAATATGAAAGCATTATTATGAGAGAGTTATTTCCACCTTGCTTTATGAATATGAAAACTGAGGCCCAGAAAGTTTGAGTTATTGGCAATGATTCCTGACAATGCCTTTCATTGATATCACAGTGCTTCCTGAACAGAAATTTGATCCTGGTAATTTCCATTATGACCAAAATGAAAATAAAATTTATATATATAATCAGCTATACATGTGGCAATCTGTAACTACAGAAAGAAAATGTATAGATACCTTTACCTCCTGAAACTTTTCTGTGCTCTGTTATGAAGTCTTTACCTTAACAATATCATGCAATTTTAAGTTCTTATGTTGTTCTCATTGCTGAGTGTTCCTCCTGTCATCGTCCACATTCATTCAAGTTTGATAATGCAAGTCTTTGAGCATGATCTAAATTTGAATATAGTGTATCTGTTGTAACTGAAGTATCATGGAACAGATATAAAATGCTATCCTTGAATATAAATGCATCATTAGAAATGTCAAGTACCTTTAGTGTCTAATATCTAAATACTGCAACGTAGAACCTGAGAAAAATGTGTGCATAGAGAAGACTCTGCCTTTGAATCACATTCTAAGTATAAAATCTTATAAAAATAATGTATTGTTTTAACTTAATTTACATTTTTAATTATGTCAGAAAATGATATACCTCACTTGTTTACAAAAATACTGTAAGACTCCTCTGTTCATGTGTCCCTGGAGGCTGGTTGCTGTGTGTTTGTACTGCATTAATACCATTTATTCTCTATAATTGGCGAATATGTTGTGTTAGGAGCAACCTTAAACATCCAATTTTCCCTTGGTCTTCTCTCTTAGAGAGGCTGATCTTGCACCTGATGACGCTACTGCTAGGTCAGAAAAAAGACCTATGAGGTCAAGCAGGAGCCTTGTTCTTGCAGTATGGATCCTTTGCATTCCTCAGTTTGTACTTGGGCATTCTGCTTTAGCAACTCTGCTTTAGCAATTCTGCCTGCTATTAACCTTCAAAGTCCTAAGTGTCTACAAGTGAACTGCAGCTTATTTCATTACTCAAGGGCAGATACTTTATCTTTTCAAATAATAGCAAGCATTTACCCGGCATGGTCTTGAAACTATTTTAAGTGTTTTGTAGAATTGTCTTCATAAGATTCATAACTCTATGAGGTAAGGTGGTAGCCACAAAAATGTACCTCGTAGACCCCCAATTACCAGGAGAAAAGTCAACCTAAGGCCCCAGCTACTCTGCTCAGAAATGCATCCCTGCCTGTCTTCTGAGTCCACACTTCACTTAGGATGCTATCAGGCAATAACTGAGCTCAGCAGGGATACTGCTGGAGACCCATTCCTGGGATGAGAATATCTCTGATGGTTGTTTTTGGCTTAAAGACTCCCCAACAACCTTGTGAAACTTTCCACATTGCATAGTAGTTTATAAACCTTCTACCCAATCTACCTTCTTTTTTATCCTTCTTTCTGGGTCAGACTTCAGTTTTGCTTAGATGGCCGTTCCAATCTTACAAAGCTCTGTCTCCAATTTCTCTCTAACATCCTCGCCCATTTAAATTGTCATGATCCTACTTCTCAGGTGATTCAAACCAACACAGGTGTATACTACCTGATCCAATTTTTTATACCATGATAAGAATTAAGGTAAATAATTTATTCAAGATTACTGATTTAAGAAGGTACATGTTTGAGACTATACTACGTTCCCCAAAATGGAGTCATCTTAGGTCTAGTAAATTTATTGCAACCGTAAGTTCTAAGAAAGAGTACTTTTCAATTGGACCTCAGGATCTGTATGAAGTTTGAAATATTTTCCATTTGCATTATACCTAGTAAGAATTTTATGTTCTGTAATACATCATTGTTCCATAATTTTTAGAACTTTTGTAGCAACTCTTACATTCCCTTTTCTTTTTAATTTTTCTTCATGTTATTTCATTTTTCAATAGGGGCAAGGACTTGCAGTGACCACATGTGGATAGGATATGTTGAATAAAGTGTGCATATATTCATTAAGATTTATTTAACATAGGTGCATCTTTCGGTCTTTATTTGTTAAAGCATTCATTTAAACTATATTTGCATTTCTATGCATAATTATTTAGTTAATTTAGTTAATATTTTTTAACAAATGAGACCAATTTGTATATTTATATATTCATATGAATATATGATTAGGTTATCTCTTAATTAGATGAGTAGAAAGTAAGTTATATATATTTATATATTCATATGAATATATATATATTCAGCTTCTGGCCTGTCACTAATTTACACATTTAAAACTTCTACCACTCATTGAGAGATTTCTTTTTTAAATGAAATAATGCCATTTGTTTTCTTTTGTCACCTAATTAAAAGGAAAATTAGCTTATTAGTTGTTTTCCCAGGGCACACTGACAATTTCTCCATGGTTGTAACATAACATGGACTTCCATTATGTAAGATAATTTAACTTCAAAAGAAAGATGCAACTTTTATTATGGGTTTCTGTTTACCAGAACATGTTTAGAGTTCCATAGACCTACAATGATGGCATTGATTCAAGGAGAACCATAGATGTGGTATTATGTTTTTATTGAGATATTCTTCAGAATATGTATGCTCAGATCCCATTCCAAACCCTCTACCAAAAATTATGTATAATAAAAATATTATAAATAGAAGCATTTTTATAGATTACTTTTTCTAGCAAGTGTTCTTCTAAACAATTTGGGAAATACTGTTCTACACAGTCCAAATTTTGTTTTGTTTGGTTTTGTTTTTTTAAAGATTTTATTTATTAATTTGACAGAGAGAAACAGCCAGCGATAGAGGGAACACAAGCAGGGGGTGTGGGAGAGGAAGAAGCAGGCTTCCAGCGGAGGAGCCTGATGTGGGGCTTGATCCCAGAACGCTGGGATCACGTCCTGAGCCAAAGGCAGACGCTTAACGACTGCACCACCCAGGCGCCCCTACGCAGTCCAAATTTTGAATGAGAATACACACTCTGAAAAATATAGGGCTCCCTGCTCAGTGGGGAGCCTGCTTCTCCCTCTCCCTCTGCCGCGCCCCCTGCTTGTGTGTGCTCTCTCTCTCTGTCAAATAAATAAAT
The DNA here is from genome assembly GCF_002007445.2 of Ailuropoda melanoleuca. NCBI lineage: Eukaryota > Metazoa > Chordata > Mammalia > Carnivora > Ursidae > Ailuropoda > Ailuropoda melanoleuca. The sequence continues at coordinate 127,192,673 of NC_048220.1, read as the reverse complement.
AAATAATCTTTAAAAACAAAGAAAAATATATAACTTCTATCTAGCAGTATTGTCAATAATTAGAATATTGAACTATCTTGTAGGACTGTTAAACCAACACTATTGGTTTGATATAAATAAAATGGTTCTCAGAATAAAGGCTTCAGGATTTGGAGATTATAATAATTATTTAGCATATAAGTGAGGATTACAACAAGGATAATAGCTGGCAGGTTCTAATTAAAGCATGAAAATAAATAATAGGTTTTCCTTTTTTTTTATCTCTGACCTTCAGTTACTTTGAGAAATTTTGTAATTATCTTAAGTATTAATTTTGGAAAACAGAAACAAACAGGGATAAAAAATAAATTGTCAGGAGATAACTTGAGACCTTTTCTTTTGAATCAAAACCACCAACATTCACACAAAGTTGGAAGTCATTAAGCTAAATGAATGACACATACTAAAGCATTTTTGAACATTTTCCCATTCTTTGACACTGAATGCAGATTTTACTAGATGGTAGTGTTCCTTCAAAAACATGTTCTGATATTCATGTAAACCTGATCATCATTTTATAGCTTTGATGAGTTTTTTTTTTCTTCATTCATGGATGGATGATCTGAGTCACTTGTGGCCCAATGGTATTTGCATTTCTACTCCTCAGTGCTTAAAAAATATAAACATATCTGAATCCATTAGCACACTTCAATTTATGGCTTATAAGATTGTATTATTCCGAATAAATGATGTTGGATAAAAATCTAATAAATTTACATAATGGAATCTATAAATGTAATGGATTAACTGCATTAATGTATTTGTTGCAGTAATTTACTTTTTCTTTTTAGATGGAAAAGAATGTTTTTAATTTTCCTTTAACAGATATTATTAATCTTGTTGACTTTGTGGCTAAGCATGTTGTCAGATCTATTTACCACTAAAGATAAAATTGCTTTTAAGCCTCTAGGGGGAAAATGCTACATGAATTTCTAAAAGATTGCTTTGAATATAAACAGATATATAGGAAATATTTAAAACATATCAATGGGAAATAAAAATCATTACTGTATTGCATTATTTCTAGGAACTAAAGCAAAAACTAATATAGTGTCAAAACACAAAATGAAAAAAATATTTATATACAGTTACACAAGAACATTATTAACCTCATCTTTTAAAATATGTAAACATGATTCTAAAGTAACAGACTTTACTTTTCATAAATGAGGTTGAAAATAATCATTTTTCCCTTATTGTTATCCAGTCATGCACTAGTATGTCGACATTACAATCATATTTCATTAGAAAGTTTATTAATTTAGTTTCTATTTTCTGAATTCTGGGAATCACATTTTCTCTACTAAACACTTACAGTTACAGTTCAGGAAACAAAAAAATACATACATATGACATTGAGTTCTAAATGACTGATTAAACATGAATAATTATCTTTATGGTAGTCAAGATTTTAAATTATAGAATAAATATTATTTAAGATAGTAAATTAATTAAAATTAAGTTTAAATGGAGTAGTTTAGGAAAGATGGTGGTGTGCTTCCAGCATATACAAATAGTAAGATGGTTTAGATGACATAAAAAGAATAAAGACTTTGACAATAAAATCCAATACAGCTGAGAAAAACACAACCACATTCAGATGAAAATGAGGATCACCAAAAATGTCAGTTCTTTAATATTTTACCCCAAATATGAAAGCATTAGAAGTTAGGATTGATAGTCTGTACCATTAATTAATTAGGGAAAGTAGAACACCTTTAATAAAACCAAAATATTTTCTGGCTTTAGTACATAAATAACTGTCTCAGGCAGAATTTATGACAAAATGATTTTGTGACTAACGAATATAATAGTGGCCAATGTAACTTAAATCAACAGTACAGAGAAGGAATTTTTTTTTTCTAATCCAATACACACACATGCATACATACATATATACAAACATACATACAATCCATATTTGTTTTCTATTTTTGCAAAATAAATTACCACAAATGTAGTGGCTTAAAATAACACCCTTACTATATCACAGGTAGGTCAGAAGTGTGGGTGACTTTGCAGCTTAGAAACTTACAAGGAAAAATTGCAGTGCTGGTCAGCCTGGGAGCTTACCTGGAGATTCTTGGACACAGTCCACCTCTAATCTTATTCATTTTATGGAGAATCCCGTTCTTGTTGTTCTAGGATAAAGGTCTCTAATTCCTTTCTGGTTGTCAGTTGCATTCTTATTTCCTTCCTCATTGTCAGTTGTCAGTTCCTAGAAGCTGTCCACATTCCAGGTTACATGGCTCCCTCATAATTTATATCTCTCTGGAATTCTCTTCTGCTTCATCTTTCTTGCTCCGTTTTCTGTTTCCAGTGTTAAGGACTCATGTGATTATGAAGGGCTCACCAGGACAATTTACCTATTTTAAGGTCATTGATTAGTAATCATCATTACATCAGCAAATCCTTACCATGTAAGCAAACATACCCACTTTCCCAGAGATTATGGTATGAGATCTACTGGGGGCTATCCCTATCAAATCCCTATCAAAATGCCAATGACATTTTTTCTGGAAATAGAAATAACAATCCTAAAATTTATATGAACTACAGAGAATACCAAATAGCCAAAACAATGTCAATGATGAAGAACACAGATGGAGTTATACTTCCTGATTTCAAAATATTAAACAAAGCTACAGTAATCAAAACAATAAAGTAGTGGCATGCATACAAACAAATGTATCAGAATAGAGAGCCCAGAAATAAATAATAAATCCATACACACACATACACACACACACACATATCCAAATATATATATCTGAATGATCTTTCATGAGGATGCCAGTACTACGCCATGGGGAGAGGATAATTTCTTAAACAAATGGTTTTAGGAAAACCAGGTATCCATAAGAAAAGAATGAAATCAGACATTTATATTATATTATACCCAAAATTAACTCAAAATAGAGTAAACATTTAAAGGTAAGACTTGAAACTCTGAAACTCCTAAAAAGAACATATAATTCATAACATCAATCTTAGCAGTGATTTCATGGATACGACACCAAAAGCACAGGCAAGAAATAGAAAAATAGACAAGTGAGACTACATCAAACTTAAAGGTTACTGCACAGCAAAGGAAAGAATCAACAAACTGAAAGCTAACCTATATGAAATGTGAAACAAATATTTGCCAACCACATATCAGGTAAGGGTTAATTTCTTAAATAAATAAGGAACTCTTGCAACTCAATAGCAAAACAAAACAAAACCCTAAAAAACAAACAAATAACCCAATTAAAAAATGGACAGTGGACTTGAATAGATATTTCTTCAAAGAAGACATACCACTAGCCAAGAGATATATGTTCAACATCACTAATCATCAAGGAAATGCAAATCAAAAGCATATTGGGCTATCACCTCAAACCTATTAAGACGACCATTATCCAAAAGAAAGAGAAAGACAGAATAAGGAATGAAAATAACAAATGTTGACAAGGATGTGGAGAAATTGAAACTCCTGTGCATTGTTAGTAGGAATGCGAAATGATACAGTTGTTATGGAAAACTGGATGGAGATTCCTCATAAATTAAAAATATAACTATCATACATTCTCCAATCCCACCTCTGGGCATTTATCCAAACAAATTAAAAACAGGCTCTCAAACAGATATGCATATTCCCATGTTCATTGCAGCATTATTCACAGCAAACTAAGGTTGAAATAATCTAAATTTCCATTAATATAGAATATATAGAATATATATGTACAATGGAATACTATTCAGCCTTTAAAAAGGAAATCTCATCCCACACTACAGCGTGGATGAAACTTGAACATTATGCTAGGTGAAATAAGCCAATCAGAGAAGGACAAATGTTGTAAGATTCCAATTATATGAGCCATCTAAAGTTTTCAAACTCATAAATTAGAAAGTAGAATGGTGTTTTCCAAGGGTTAGGGGAAACAGAAAATGGGGAGTTCTTTTGAACGGGTATAGAGTTTTATTCATGCAAGATAGACATATTTTAGAGGCCTGCTATATGTCAATGTGTAGATAGGTAATAATAGTGTACTGTACACTTAAAATTTTGTTAAGAAGGTAAATTTCACTTTAATGCTTTTCAGCACAATAAAAATAATCAAAGAGGATGAAAACCACATCCAGTATTTTAGTTCACTTCAAATCCCTTGTATTTTTATGTTTTGGAAAAATAACCAGACATAGTCATAGACTATTAACTCATTACAAGTAAAAAATAATTTTAGAAAAGAGAGATATATGATGGATGCTACCTTAGCCAAATGACCAAATACNCCTTGTATTTTTATGTTTTGGAAAAATAACCAGACATAGTCATAGACTATTAACTCATTACAAGTAAAAAATAATTTTAGAAAAGAGAGATATATGATGGATGCTACCTTAGCCAAATGACCAAATACTGTATAAATATAATGGGACGATTTGATATCAAGTACTTCCTCAAAATTCANGTATAAATATAATGGGACAATTTGATATCAAGTACTTCCTCAAAATTCAGAAGCAGGACAGGATTTTATATCACTTATGCAGTATCATTCCAAAAATGGAAAAATCTACAACCAATTATGAGAAAACAATCAGATAATCTGAAATAATAGGCATTCTACCAAGCAAATTGTTTTATACTTTCACAAATGTCTACTTCATGAGAGAAAAATAAAAGTGTTAAGAACTTTTCCAGCTTAAAGACCAAATAGACTTAACAACTAAATACAAAATGATCATATGCTAGATTGGGAGAAAACACTCTAAAGCTTATTATTACGATAAGTAGCAAAATTTGAGTATGGATCATAAATTAGAAAATACCATTGTAAATGTGTTAGATGATTGTTAAATTTTCTGTGCTTTTGAAAAAGAATGACTGGGTCTGGGAAAGATCTTATGTCAAATTCATGGAAATATTTTCAAGTGGAATAATAATAATATTTTTCCGTTTGTTTAGAGAGAAATGGATAGACGAGATAGATGATTGATAGATAACTAGAGCATGTGTAACAAAATATCAACCACTGGTGGATCTAAATGAAAGATATATAGATTTACTTGGACTATTTTTCCAACTATTTGTTTAAAAATAGATAAAACAAGTAAACAAAAACAACCCAGACATTGTAAACCACAAATACCATTGTTTTACATTCACTGTAATTCAAAACAACATTCTTCATCGCAGAAGTACTGCTGATGTGAAGGATTATTGGAAGCTTCACCATGGTACTATTTAACAGGGCAGAGAGAGAAATATAGAACGATGTCTTAATCTNCTGTCTCTATCTCTGTCGAATAAATAAATAAAATCTTAAAAAAATAAAAAAATAAAAAAATAAAAATAGATAAAACAAGTAAACAAAAACAACCCAGACATTGTAAACCACAAATATCATTGTTTTACATTCACTGTAATTCAAAACAACATTCTTCATCACAGAAGTACTGCTGATGTGAAGGATTATTGGAAGCTTCACCATGGTACTATTTAACAGGGCAGAGAGAGAAATATAGAACGATGTCTTAATCTTGTGATGGAGATAATAAGTGGTGTTCTAGCATGGACCAAAACTTAGTAGTATTGCATATAAACATAATTATAGTGGAGAACTGCGAGAATTTTATTCTTGAAAGGAAACATTCAAATTTGCAAATATTACCAAGTAGCCCTTCTGATCTCCATCATGACAAACTTTCATTATGAGCATGTTACGACAGCTTGTAGGAGCATAGGCTATTGATGCAAACACTGCAAGTACCGAAAAATGCCCTGGGGCTAATTGTGTTTTTTTTTCAATTTTAATTTTTTATTGAAATATAAATACACATAGAGGAAAGTATCTATAAGTACATAGATGATGAGCTTTTACAAACTGAGTATGCTTGTAAAAGCGCACAGATTAGGATATAAAACTTTACCAACACTCCAGGAGCCCTTTTTTTACCACCATCACTGCCACCCCTTCACCACCCCAAGGATAAACACATTCCTGATTTATACACTGATATCTTTTTTTCTTGTTTTGGTTCTTTGCATAAATGAAAAAAAAAATCCTATGCTTGGTTATTGTGGACTGGAGGTAGCCTGGCTCTCACAGCTTGCCCAGGTGTTTTCCTTTGAATGTATTAAAACGTCATTTAAAAATGTCAAAATTGAGCAACAAGCTCCTCTAAGGATATATGCTTATCACTGGCTATCCCACACTAATATGTGAATTAAGAAGCCAAATATGTGTTTGATCTTGATTATTTTTCCCTTGCCAGGATGATGGGGTATATTTTCCACAGCAGAATTACTATAAGTTGTTTTAACAGTGGAAATATAAATGAGTCCATATTTCTGTTATTACACACCCTAATAAGGAGTATAATAAATAACATTATCACTACTGACCGAAATAGAAGTGTTCAGATATAAAGGCAAGGTTTCTGATAAACCATGAGATAGCAAACTGTTTAATCTCTGTGCTTCCAAACAAATTATTTTCACATATTTTCATATTTAAAGGTAATTACATTTTTGACTCATCTTTGAAAGAAAAAGTTTCTGAGAATATTTAATATGTAGACTTGACCAATGAATCAGAATATTCTAATCCTGACTTTTCATATTATTTCNCTTTCACATATTTTCATATTTAAAGTAATTACATTTTTGACTCATCTTTGAAAGAAAAAGTCTCTGAGAATATTTAATATGTAGACTTGACCAATGAATCAGAATATTCTAATCCTGACTTTTCATATTATTTCCTGTTTGATGTTTCAGTCTCTTAATTTCTTTCTTATAAATACCTTTTATAAGATTATTGTGAGAAGTTGTTAGCTTTATGTAAAATCTTTTCAAAGCTACAGAGTTGTCTCAAACTCAAATATTATTATTAGAATATATTTCTCTTATAGCTTATTACCCTTAATTTATGCATAATTTATAGAAACACATAAAGCTGAGAGTATTGGTAACGAGCAATAGAAAGTAATCATTTATATCAGTAACAATAGGCCACAGTACATGAAGTATAAATAATCATGGAAATATAAAATACATACTAAATCTAAAATATACTCATTTTTTGTATGTATTTAAGATAGAATGTATACCTATAAACTGAAAATATTCATTTAAATGTACTTTACAAGTAGTAAGAGTTTAAAGAATAGACATAACATGTAACCATTGACCAAGTGAACCAATTTTTGAGAAATTATCCTAATGATAAGTGGAAAAATAGTTTGACATTTTGTCCAGAACTGCTTTGTGCACATANCTAATGATAAGTGTGAAAAATAGTTTGACATTTTGTCCAGAACTGCTTTGTGCACATACACATACAAATATGATATTCAAATTATGCATGATTAAGGACCTTTCCACTTTATAAATAAAATTTTAACTCATGTATTAAGGTCATATTTAGTAGTATATAATAACAATTACCATATATTATTAAATAGAAAAACTATGCAGTTGAATAATAGAAATTTTATCAGGAAATACATCTCCATTTAACACACACATACACACACATACAGAAAAATGACTGGAAGGAAATATGCTAAATATTTAATAGCATTTGACTCTGAGTTTTAATTTTTTCTCTTATTTTTTACAAAAATTTTGAAATGACTATGTATTATCACTATGCCATAAAAATATTGCATTTTGATATAACATATTTCAATACTTACAAAACGTAAAGAAGTAAAAGGTGTAAAATAGGTTATATACCTCAAATAATCAGAGATTAAACACATACACACACACTAAACTTTAAAATAAACTTCAGACAACACTGTGTTTGATCTGAAGCAAAGCCCAAGGGGCAATGCTTTTTTGGGAGGTACACAATCTAAGCAGGGAAAGTGAAAAAAAAAAAAAAAAGGAAGTCAGTCTTGAATGGATTGGAGACCATAACAAGTGATGCATTCCAGGTGACCAGTGCTTCACAAAGAAACATAGCATGTCTCCTCAGCCAAGCAGGACATCATTGGAAAGGCATAGAGAAAAAAGTCTTGCACTCTTCCTTTAGACAGCATGATGGAGAAGACATACTTTTGAAGTGACCTTTTGTCTCCGGCCCTCATTGATTGAGAGTTGCTCATCAGGGAATTGTTGCTCCTAGAATTTGTGGTTATATCACTTTACCCTTCACAGCTGCCAAGAAGCCAGATCCCAGTCCTTGAATTGAGGTGCTTCATCCGATTCTGCAAGTGATTCACATAGTTGGAGAGTTGGGATGTCTTAGAGGAAGCAGATGCGCCTAAAAATGAATAGGTTATCTAATGCAAAAAAAAAAAAAAGTCAAAATAAATGAGGTCAAAGAAATCTAAAACAGTGCAAAAGATGAATCTAATACATATCAGAAAAATAAAATAGTGCAGCTAGAGCATGAAACTACAAATAGTAGGGAAAGATACAGGATCCTGGTCATAAAACAATTGAAAAATCTTTCAAACTAGATTAAGAAAAATAAATGTTCTATAAACACTTTCTGTCAAACAGGATAATAGTTAGAGAAACACAAGGGTTGTGACTGGGAAGTGTTGATTAATGACACCCAATAGGGTTTATTAGTAAAAATATACATATATAAAATATACAGAGGTTGATGGTTCAGAGATTGGTGTAGCAGCTCCATGATGATCCTCAGTGTAGTTATCTTCGTGTTTCTTGTGATTGGGTTTCTTTGAAAGTCTTGGATTTGTGAGTTTATAGTTCTGATCAAATTTAGACTTTTTTTGTTATTATGTTTTTATTTTTTATAATAATTTTTACTATGTTATATTAGTCACCATATGGTATATCCTTAGTTTTTGATGTAATGTTACATGATTCATTATTTGTGTGTACCACCCAGTGCACCATGCAATATGTACCTCCTTAATACCCTCGATAGGCTGGTTATCAGGTTTTTAAATATTTATTTTGTTTCTCTCTCTGTCTTTTCCTTTTGGTGTTCCAATTATACATACATTCCAATTATACAGAGCATTTGAAGATATCTCATTGCTAACTTATTCTCTGTTCATTATTCCCTACTCTCTGTGATTAATTTTGAATTAGTTTCTATCACTACATCTTCATGATAATTCATCTTTTTTTTTTCTTTTTGGTAATCCCTAATTTGCTGTTAATCTCAACCAGTATATTTTTATATCTATTATTGTAGCTTTCATCTCTATCAATTTGATTTGTTTGATATATTCCATACCTATACTAAACATGTTCAATATTTTGTCTGACTTTTTGAACATATGAAACAGGTTATAACAATTTTAACATCAGTTTCAGTCTTGGTCTGTTTCAGTTCATTTGTTTGTTTGTTTTTTCTTATATGGGATATATTTTTCTGCTTTTTTTTTTTGCATGTCTGGTAAGTTTTGATTAGATGGCAAATACTATGAGTTTTGCACCTTGTTAGTTTCAGGGAATTTTTTTTTTTGTACTTCTTTAAATGCTATTGAACTTCATTTTGAAGTGTAGTTACCCAGAAAACTGGCTCTTCTGAGATTTGCTTTTAAAGTTTGTTAGGTGGGACCAGAACAGGCTGTAGTCTAGGTCTAATTATTCCCCTCTAAGATCCTTCTGAATGCTCTACCGAGGGGCCATGATCACGGGCTTTCCTAAAATTCTCTAATTTTTATGGATGTTCTTTCCCCAAATAGGATAATTTCCTCATGTGCCTGTATTGATCTATACACTGCCAACTACTTGAGGAAGACGGGCTGTAGATCTTTAGATTTCTTTCTCTGCTCATTTCTCTGTTCTCTGACATTCTGCCTTGCAAACTCAAGTACTCTTGTCTCTCTGCAATCTCTGTTACATAGCCTCACTTTGGGACCCTTCTCAGGCTCTGACTGAGTTCGTCTCCCTGCTTTATAATCTGCTTTTTGTTCTCCTGTCTTATGATTGTGATGTACTCATGGGGCAATAGCCTGGGGCAGTTGTAGGACTCACATAATTTGTTTTTCATCACTAGGAGATCAATGTCTCCCACTGTCTCATTGCCAATGTCTTGAAAAAGTTGTTTTAATATATTTTCACCCTGTGTTTTTGAATTAGACTAGATAATCATGGAAGACTACTAACATGGATTGTATATTTTAACCCTTAATGGAAATGCTTTCACTGACATGCATTTGTGTTTTTTTTTATTATTATATTATGTTAGTCACCATACAGTACATCCTTAGTTTTTGATGCAGTGTTCCATGATTCATTGTTTGCGTATAACATCCAGCATTCCATGCAATATGTGCCTTCCTTAATACCCATCACCGGCCTACCTAGTCCCCTACCCTCCTCCCCTCTGAAGCCCTGTTTGTTTCCCAGAGTCTCTCATGGTTCATTCCCCCTTCTGTTTACCCCCCTTCATTCTTTCCTTTCTTCTCCTACGGATCTCCCTGCTATTTCTTATGTTCCATAAATGAGTGAAACCATATGATAATTGTTTCTCTGCTTGACTTATTTCACTTAGCATAATCTCCTCTAGTCCCGTCCATGTTGCTGCAAATGTTGGGTAATTGTTCTTTCTGATGGCATGCATTTGATTGCTATTTCTTCACCCTTTGTTAATATAAAAAACCCTAAAAGATGAATTGCTTTTCGATAGAAAATAATGTGTCAATGTAAATGTTACTATTTTACTATTTACTATTATCTTATGACGATCCATATTAAAATCTCACAAAATCTCATTTAAAAATCACGATATAAGAAGAGTTGGACTCATTTCTGTAACTGGACTGTTATTGATACAGTCATTTGTGTGACTTTTTTTTTTTTCACTCTACTTCAAAGTATAGGTCCAAATGTGTAATTTGACAGATCCAATGCAATCTTGGAAATTATCTCATCTTGTTTTTCTAATGACTATTTTTCCACTGTGCAATTATCAGTGGTTTCGGTCAAACTAAATATATAAGTAAACTAAAACAGAGGGGTAGACAGACTGGTAGTTTTTTGACCTTCCCTGACTTTTCTAAACTGAATATTTTTCCTGCCTAGTTCAACAACCTCCACCCAATACTTTTAGACATATTTAGTTCTATATAATTAATTTCTTGTAGGCCCACAAGTGGAATCTGCCAGAACACTCTTACCCTAACAGATTTTAGATTTGGCTCCTTTTCCCCATCCATATTCTGCTGTTCCACATCCTTCTGTATGACCATGGCAGGACGCTGAAGGGTTGCACCAAATGATGCAATGATGGGGAAATAAAGTCATTCAATTATCAAATATTTATAGAGGATCAAGTACATGCCAGAAAATGTGCTATCTTATGGAGATGTAACACTGAAATAGACAAATACCAATCTGCTTTCACAAAAATCCAATATCAAAATGTCTTGCTTTAATTTTCTCCTGAAATGTCAAGCCATGGACAATGCAGTGGATAGTTATGATACAGAAAAAGGTGGGACATATGCTTTAATTTAATGGTTTATTTCCTAAGCATTTAAAAATATGAAAAGAAAACATAATTGCAAAATTTACCTATAAGAAAATACATTGATGTTTCACATATGATAGTTATAAAACCTTATTTTCCCAGTATAAACCTAAAGAAACCTCCTATTCAAAGGGAGAATCTATTGGAAAGGAGATCAGACATAATTATCAAAAATAAACAACAGGGGATTGAAGCTAAACCTAAATACTAATGTCACAGCTACAACAGGTTGACTAATTCTCCTATTAAAATATACAGAGATATAGGCTAAATCAACTGAAAATTGGGAATATAGGCTTGGGGTGGAGAAAGGAAGAGGCAGAAAGTTAGATATGATATTATTAAGGCCCAAGTTGCCCAAGGGTTGCCTAGGTTAAGGAATAGTTTTACAATTTTAGAATCCTGGTAATTCATTACAGTTTTTCAAGTAAGAAAAAAGAAAATATTGCCTATTATTTAGTTAAGAATATTTCATTTACTCTTTCTGGTTGTGAGACTCAGTAGCAAATAAGAGTAAATCATTTTTACCCTCTAAGATCATGCATTATAGTAGGGAAGACAGCTCCCACATACACAAAACATACCAATTGATAACCCTTTATTTTGAATGAATGTGAGGGTGGAAAAAAACAATGTTCTCATTTTCTTTTGAAATGTGAACCTTTTTGTTCAAATTTTTAGTAACTCAAAAGCAAAGAACTTTTAAGAAAATTGATTATTTGCCACTAATGTTGATGTCTGTGGCGGAAAAAAACTGTTTTCTTTATCTATTAACTTCATAATATATTGGTTTACATGAAGACATGTTTTTTTCTGGTTTATGTTTTATTTCTAAATATTTATCACAAGATATTAGATAATTAAATTTTTATTTCTCTCAGTTCATCCTATTTGTATCATTTATCTTACCATGATAACTCAGGATTGAATATCAATGTCTTTGTTTTCAACGGAGTTCCCATTACTGTCACAGAATACCCTAAACAAGATAGAGAAGTTCAAAATTGCAGTATATGGTTATCCGTTAGATATGACAAAATAGACCTTCAAATGAAATGACTCTGTCTTATGATATTTTCTTGTGTGTGTGTCTGTGTGCGTGTGTTTAAGGAAATATGCGCTTATCATTGAGAAAGAAAACTATTTTTTTTTAAGAAAAAGCACATTTCATTGAATTCTTTAAAATTAAGCACATATTTTGGACCACCAAGGATCCCTGCATAAGAAAGTAATTGCTCTTTGTGGTTAAACAATTGCATGCTGTGCTTTATAGCACTTCAAAATATATTTCAGAAGCTTGACTTCAGCAGTGGTGTGAGGAAACAGGATGTCAACTAACAGGAGTAAAGTGATAAAAAGTGCTGGACAGAGGTGCCCCCAGTACAGAAAGCTGGGATCTAATTAGAATGGAAAAGGGAAAATAGTGTTATAAAAAGTACTTAATGAAGAGTCTTTAAATTGTGTTACAAAAAAATAAAATGTAGATCACTTTGTTTTTTGTGTTGTTTTCCTGTTTCAAATTAGAAAACAAGAAAAATGGAGATATTAGAAATTAATATCGTTGTTAAGGTCAATGACCTCAAGTCCTAAATTCTATTTTATTCTTTTATCTAATTATCTAAAATCTCCATAGAAAGGATCCGGGGCACCTGGGTGGCTCAGTTGGTTAAGCAACTACCTTTGCCTCAGGTCATGATCCCAGCCACCTGGAATTGAGCCCTGCATCAGGATCTCTGCTCAGCGGGGAGTCGGCTTCTCCCTCTGCCTGCCTCCCCTCGCCCCCCCCCCCCCCCCCGTTGC
>NC_048220.1:127058033-127177039 GCF_002007445.2 Ailuropoda melanoleuca | reverse complement strand
AAAAAAAAAAAAAAAAAAAGACTTTAGAATCCATAGTAGTTCTTATATCTTTCTAGTAGGGTCAATATCTTAGGCAGCATGTTATAATATTTTAAATACATTATTAGAAAATAATTCCTTTAGATTCATGTCACTAAAGATTTGGTATGCATATAAATGTCATTGAGAAAAAAATGAAGATAATTTGCAGTAGAGGTTATGTATGTATCTTTCTTAGATCTACTGTCATCCTGATCTTGGAAAGTTGAACAATATCTGCAATCAATAAATCGTAGGAAGGTTGATCTGGTTTGGAATGGAGGGCCAAGAAAAAAGAGAAAATTATTTAGTAAGCAATTATAACCTATTGATCAGATGCTAGTCATCTATTCATAGTTCATTAAATTAGTGAACAAATATGTATTGAGTGTGTATTGTATGCTAACTATCCATTCAGGCACTATTTTATGAGATTGAGGAGGGACAGTCAAAAATCAAGGACAAAATTTCTATACTAAGACATCTTATATTCAAATAAAGGATACAGATATTAAAACATATTGATTGAAACATAGAGGATCCTTATGGTGATTAATGGAAAAAATAATTCAAGGAAGTTGGTATAGGAAATAAGAGTGTTTATTTTTAAAATAGTGTTGTTAGGAAAAACCACTCCAACAGAAATCATATTAGAATAAATACACAAGTTAAGTCAGGGAATAAACCATGTAGATAAGTGGGGAAATCAAGTTTCATTAAAGAGAAGAACCTAGACTAATATCCTGAGTTGAGTTCATTCCTGCAATTTTCTGGTAAGAAACAGAAGATTGACAAGGAAGAAGACAGAGCAAGTGAGAGTCTGAGAAGTAGAAAGACACCTGAGAGATAATGAAAGGTCAGTTGATGTAAGGTCTTGTCAATCATTATAAAGACTTTGGTGGAAAGTCTTTAACATAGAAATTCAATTAAGGATTTTGAATGGAGAAATAGCAGTCTATATATGGGGATCTTCTCTGGATGTTTCATTGAGAATAAATTAAAGGGGAAGAAAATTTGAAGCAAGGAGACAGTTTAAGATGTTGTTGAATAATCTAATGAGGATATGATGGTAGCTTGGACAAGATTTTAGTATTGAAAATAATAATATATGGTTAGATTCTGGATACATTTTGAGGATAAAACTGAGAAAACTTGCTGGTAGATTAAATACAGGTTATGAGAGAGAAAGAGAAAATTCAAGGATGCCAAATTATTTTGGCTGAGCCATTGGAGGAGTAGGAGATGGAGATGATGGCAGGAGAGACAGGGGAAGATATGGAGCTCCATTTTGGATTTGCCATGTTTCAGATGTCAGTTTGACATGGGATCAGAGACCTTGAATAGGCAGTTTGATATATGAGACTGAAGTTCAGGGAAAGTTTCATTCTGGAAATGTAAATTTGAATCAGTGTATCATGTTATGGTAAGCATGAGCTCTTCCATCCCCTAAATTAACAAGTCAGGGAAATAGAATTAGCAAAATAAACTTAGAAGAGAACTAAGTGATATTGAAGAATGCTGTGTCCTGGAATCCAAGCAGGTAAAAGCATTTCAGGTAAAATGAAAACTGAGAAATAGATTGTGGATTTCAGAATTTAAACATTATTTGTTACTTTGCGAAGAGCAATTTCAGTGGAGAGGGGACAAAAGCCTCTCTAGATGGAATTTAAGACAAATATAAGAAAGAATTTTGAAACTACAAAGACAATATTTTCTAGAATATTTTCTCTCAAGAGAAGAGGAAGAATAGATTCATAGTTGGAGCTAAAGTTAAGTCAATTTTTTTTAGAGATGAATAAAGATACATCATGCTCATTGTATGCAATGGGAATAAAAGAGAGAGAGGGGAAAATTGCATATACAAGAGAAAGGAGATAGAATTTCTGCATCAGTATCTTTGAGTAAGTAGTAAAGGATGGGATCTAATTCATATGTGAGAGGGTTGGGCATATTTGGAGCAGGGGACAGTGCTTCCATAGTATCTAGTATGAAAGAAGACTATATGCATAGATAGCTGCATGAAGAAGGGTAGATCAATGGTTAGGGATTTGTAGACTTTTAAAATTATTATTACAGTGTTACCAGGTGAGACTCAGGGAAGTAGAGCAGGTATCAAATATTTTGTTTGGAAATTTATATATTAAAACTCACTCCATATACATAATGGTTGTAGAAACAACTACCAATCTAGTATTTGCTTTCCTTCTAATATATCTCTGCTGAGTGATCATCCAACTTTAGAGATGGTTTAAGCAGAAAATTATAATTGAAAGATGATAGATTTACAAATGAGTAGACTGACTTTCATTAATATCCAATATTTTCTACTTATTTACTCTGTAATTTTTGAGCTTTATTTTTTCATTTGTAAAATGAAGAGAAATACATTCAAATAGATTCATTTCATATATTTTTGGTAAAGATTGAAAGTGTCAGAAAAAAACTAAACTTGGAAATTGGCAAGAGATTACTGAAAGCTCTTTCAGTGAAGTATAGGGCTGACATCTTTGTTTTTTTATTGACTAAACCATTTTTCGCCTTTGTCTTGAAGAAAAGATAACCCTAAAAATTACATTTGTTCCTCTGTATATTAATCAATTTTGTATCTTTAGGATATTAATTAATTTTGCAATAAATTTGAATCTACAATTCTTAGCTTAACATTTATTTGTAAATTACCTGTAAAGACCTAACTCCTTAGATGATCATTGAACTGGTTTTAACTTATTGCTAGTTCCATCATTAATTAATCAGGTGAAAAATTTTGGCATTTATTTATTTTAAATTTGCATGACCATCATATATTTAAGTTTTTTAAATGTATACTTTAACAAATATAATATAATGTCAAGTAGATTGTCTGACATGTTATTCAACTGCCTATCCAGTCCACTCCCATATTTATCCCAATCATAGTCTTTAGCTTCTTCCACTGAAGAAAAATAAACATACAGTTGAGTATTTCTTCTTCATATCATATCTTCTTACTATCTTAATATTTGGATAATTTTAGTTTATACTTGAAAAAGTTTTGGTAATTTCTCCTGGCTACATATTATAAATATTCAAAGTGCACTCGCAATGAGAACTGTGGTTTGCTGGAAAGATTACTGGATTTGGTAAGTGAAAGAAGTTGTCAGAAGCATGACTAGATTATTTAGATGGCTTGAATATCAATATCTTTATAAAATGATAAAAAATAACCTCCGTAATTTTTTCCCTAAATAAATTACACAACAGTGTCTGCCTCTTAATAGGTATATTAACACGTTTGAATTCTACTTTTAATATTCTAAACTTATGCATATAACCATGCTTATCATAAACCATACTATTTATCTATGCTACTAAAATTTGGTACTCATATTGGAATTAAACATCCTAGTGAAAACTCCTAAACTTTGTTTTAAGCATGAACAAAACCAAAATTCAACAGCTTTATATGTAAACACCACAACTGTCATATCACATTACACCTCAATCCCTCCTCTTTCTATGCAATTACTCTCACTTGATGCTTTTGCCATCTTCCACTTCAGAATCCTGAGTCAGTCTTCACTCCTACCTCTATTTATGCATAAACATCTAGTGGTGCAGGGCCTAAAAATAAGATTAAATATTATGCACTGCCTTGAAAATCTAATAAAGTTTGGAGGGGCTAAATGGCCTAAGCCCTCTCTTCTCTTATGGATAAGATTCCCTAGCCAAACAACCCTCCTTATCACAGAGAGTGGGCACAATGGCTACTTATTCCTTAGAATCAGGTTTCTTTTTCCGCCAGCTCTCAGAATTATTCAGATAACTATCACATCCTCCCCCTTGTTACTACAAAACTTTCTTCCTGCAAACCCTGCTTTTTCACTGTGCTCTAGAGTGAAACCCCCATGAGGCTCTGTGTGGCACACTGTCCTCTGCCCCCTGGCTGTAAGCGTATGTGACTAATAGCCAGCTGTCAATCCCATCTGTCCAATGTCAAGTGTTGTGTGTTCGGCCATCCCCATAAGCTATGGCAGGAATCTTTCCCTCACTAATGGAGCAAAAAGGAAACGAAACACATCTGTCCATAATGAAGTATTTCATTTTCTTTCTTTTCTCTCTTGTTCATGCATTTATGCATGTATCCATTTATTCACCCAGCACTTAGTTCTATTCATGATTCTGTGCATCTGAAAAATAATTAGTAATTCATCTCTGCTGGACAAATTCCTAAACATTTTTCTCAACTACTTCCTAAATGTATCTTCTCTAACTTTCTTACAATTCTACCTTAATTCAATCCCTATACATTTTAAAAATGGGATATTTTTAAACACACAGACAAGACTAGAGGGAAATGCTGAAAACACATGAACCTATTATCCTGCCTAATCACATGATAATATGAACTAATTCATTCAATGAGCTTTCATTGAACCCCTGTGCTTTGCCAAGAATTATTATAATTCTTAGAGATAGTGCAACAAGAATAGAAGCAAGACAAAACACAACATAAAACTAAAAGCAAAATAAAATTTAAAAATCACTGTTTTCATGATACACTATAGAGGGGTAATGACATAGAAAGTAAATGGCAAGCAGATAAAAAAAAGAGAAACATAATATATCTCTAGGAAATAAGTTCCCTAAACAGAAAGAAAGTAGGCTAAGAAAATGTGGAGTGAAGTAGGGATAAAACTTGATTTAGGGTAGTCACAAAATCTTTTGACTAATTGTGTTTAGGCTGAACTTTGTAAGTTTTAAGAGAATGATTTTAGCAAGTACATGAAGAAAGAGAATCAAGCCAGCATTTTCAAAAGCTATGCACACTTGGCATGGCCAAGAATCAAGGTGGCCAGTATGTCTGGGGCAGAGTGAACCAATGGCCAGAGTTAAAAGATGATGAGGTAAGAGAAAAAAATGGTGGTCAGATTATATTGGATGTTGGCAGCAGAGTTAAGGTCTTTGATCCTAAGAAGCTTGGAAATCCATTACAGGGTTTGAGCAGGGAATTGGAATGAACATATTAACATTTAAGAAGGAACTCTGCCTGCTTATAGAAAATAGGCTATAGAGCAAAGAAAGATAAAAGCAGAGAGACAAATTAGGAGACTACTGTAATTGCCCAGGTGGAAAGCAATGGCCACTTGAAATATGATGATAATTACTGAATTATTCTGATATAAATGAGGAACTAATCTGACAAAAAAATTATCCAGTTTCAGAATTGTATTTAAGAATTTTCTCCGTTGAAAGCATTAGAGAAATTGTTCTATTATTCAGTCAAATTCCACATATATATAAATACATTTATATATATGTAAAATATTTAGAGTTATTTAACAATAAGCAAAGGATATGTCATTTAAAAAGTAGATACTTTTACTTGAAGAAATTGATTTCAATCTAAATGTGAGTTAAAAATACTATAATACAAATATTTATGTTTATTTCAACTGCTGTGAAATTTTAAGAAGCTTGTTAGCATAATTACTGCTTATGATCCCTGAAGGCCTTTCCTATTAAATGTTATTAAAATATTCATCACATTTATATTCAAATTTATAGAACAAACTATTGTGAAATCTCTTTATATATACATAATAATGATACAAACATTAATAACTGCAAGATGGGCTCGATAGTCAGAAAATTGTCTAGATCATCTATTAGCCTTTAATAGGATATGAGTAAAATTGTTGACCAATCTCCTTTGACCAATATACATGAAAAATAAATGGATACTATCCCATGACTTGAATTTCAACTAATCTGCAAATTATTTTCTGAACAAAGAATCACATTTTAGATTTGAATATCTTCTTTTGAGATTATATATGTAATATATTTTAGAAAAATATAACTAATTCTTTGTATAATATGATTTTTATGCAAAGAAGAATATTTTAATATCACAATTTTAATATTATGATAAACGGCTACTTCCTCATACAACTATTCTGAAAACACGCAGGCTCTGCTCTGTAGAAATTAGCCTACTCATATTAACAAGGGTGTTATTTAATGTAAGTACACTATTATAATGGAATATTTCAAGGCACCTTGGGGTTGGAACTAAAATGCTTACCCTTGGGGGAAAATTATCCTCCAGTGTTTATTTTAGAAAGTCCAAAATTTTATTTGCCCTGTGTGAGTAGTTAAAAGTTGTATTTAAAGTACACAGTAATCGGGGCACCTGGATGGCTCAGTTGGTTAAGGGTCTGACTTTTATTTCAGCTCAGTTCTGATCTCAGGGTGGTGAGCTCAATCTCTTCACTATTTTGTCATCCACTACATTGTTTCACTAATATGCTAGGGATAGATGTGTTCAACTTGCAGCGGACTTGGCTTTTGGCCGTAATTAGCTGTGTAGTTGATTTCCTAACTACTGACATTCTGAGTAATGTTAATGTTACAGATGCTAGCAGATCTTTGAACTTACATGAATAGGAGAAGTATAGATCTTTAATACATTGGACTGTATACTTAATGAAAATTTTGTCACATAGGAAAATAAAGCAAATAAAACAAGTCTTTTGTCTAAAACATTCCAGTGTCTAAAATTTGACTCCTGTAACTTGTTACAAACACTGGGATTAAGATTCTTTCTATTCTTTTGTATAGTAAAATTATATGAAACTTACAAGCACTAAATCTGCACCCATACAGACATTTGAATATTTGGCAGTTGTTGTAGCAAATATCAATCTTGCCCTACTTTAGGCATACATGATATAAAGATAAAAGACATAATTTTTGTTTTCTAAGAGTTTATATTCTAATGAGAAAACAACAACAACAAACAAATAACAATAATATGTTGAGGTGTTTGCTAAATGATGAAACTCTCTATAGGAGTAGAGAGTTTGGGTACCAGATCCCCAGTGGACATAATTCTTGATATTCCTTCTAAGTGGAGTGTGTAAAGTGACCAGGAACCCGTGGGAGAAAATCTGGGATAAAGGGGACTGGAGAGGTCAGCAGTTGCTCTGATACCAACAAACCTGGTGTTCTAAGCCAGGGAGCTGAATATCCTGAATCTGGTGAATCATCAATAAATTTAAAGTAGAGGACTGGTATGATAAGCTTTGTATTTTAGGACAATTCTTAGAGAAACCACTAAGAAGGCATGACAGTAAAAACCAAGTAATGAGTATTCAGTGCTTTAGTTAAGAAAGTAGTATTTAATGAATGAAGAAGATACGCTCTTAAGAAATATGTCAGGGTTGTAGTAAAAGAAATTGGTCATTATGTAGATAACCAGGAGTTTGGGGAGTACTGAATCATGATGTCGGGTGTGCAGAGACATGTAAATGATTGATGTAAAAAAGGCTTCTAACTCTCCATTTTGTTTCGTGGAGTAGAAGGTCATTTCTATCACAAATTTAGGAATTTATAAATTTACTGAATTTTGCTACCGATAAATATTTTCCTCAACTAGTTTAACTCTGAAATTAATAAAAGACATGGAATAAGCCCTGTTGTCGTTTTACTAACTACACACCCCAAATTTGAGAGATTGTGCATCTTTTGTATGCTACTTTTCAAAAGTAATTTGGGCATGAGAGTCTCCTGTCAATTTCCTTGGTAAACCAAAGTAGTCATTCTAACTATTATTTTTTTTGCTGGGGAAAATGTGTCTCATAAATTATGATAATCCTTGGTATTCGACAGAAGCAAAATTCCCTGGGACTTGTTCTTCTGCACTTGCTGTATGATTATCTCAGAATGGAAACTGAATCTTTCATCAGTGCCTCCTGCTTCTCCAGTCTTCCAACACCAATAGAATAGCTCCCTGCTGATCATTCCATAATGAGCTGTATAAACGTAGAGATCTGAGAGGACTGAAGAGCACCTTGTCTAATTCTATCAATATCATGTACCAAGAGGAAAAAAGCTAACAGAGTTAGACCTTTGAAATGAAGGTGTATCTAGACAACACTGTATTTTTTCTGAGTTTCTCCTTTCTGAACTTTCTTCATTTCTCTCACACGCAAACACACACTGGAAAATCCCCTAAGTTTTAAGTTGATAGTGCAATTTCCAGGCATTAAGAAGAGTACCTTTTCTGCTTTTCTCCATACTGACATCCCATGTGAGTCTCAGACTTGTTTACCTTCTTGTGTTCTTACTTGCTGTGTTTTCTGTATATATCCTCGTCTCATTGCATCTCCTTATATGCAGTGAGATTAAAAGCACGTGCTTTTTCACTCAAGTTTTAAGATAATTTGTCCATCTCTTGATACTGTTGGAAAACAGAGAAAAATTCAGTTCAGCTGTCTCATAATATAGTTCTGTTGATGCCTGATCATGTTGGTGAGGTGGGAGAAATAGGGGAGCCCCCTAATTTTTTCAGCATACAGTTCTCCTATTGCCTCAGAACCTAATGTATGGGATTAAAATGATGGTTCTTTCTCAGAATATTTCATTGGCCTCCTACACTTTTTCTTCTTTTCTGATTCTCTTGGGACAGTCACATGGAGATAAGACAGATCTTAGTTTTGTGGTCAAAATGAAATAGGGGAAAATAAAAACATGCATAAGTAAATATTTCACATTTATAATGCATAATGCCAAACCTGTCAACCCATTTTTATTTCTCATCAGACTGTAAGTTGAAATATCATCTTTTTTTTCTTCATTTCCCCAAATGCTTACTTTGTGCTTAATACCCCAAAGACATACAACTAATAAATCACAGAAGTTAGAGAAAGAGCAAATCAACATTAATCAAAGAGTGAAACTGATAAATAAATATATATATATATATATCTCCATAAAAATGACTCACAGTTTTCATATATACCCAAAATCATGTCATCACTCTCAGACAACTACACTGATGAATCCATGTGGATGGACAATGATATATATATCCATCCAAGCTGTTTCTTCATCTGCATACCACACAGATTCCTATAAGTATACCCTGGTCTTATTGACACAAGAAATATCACTTAAAAGAATCAGTAATTAAAACATCTCAATTATCCTCTTCTGATTAGCTATTCTCAGGACACTCTTTTAATCATTACCTTTTCCTCATATTCCAGCAAAGATCTTTTGGTCCACAGTTATTATGACAAATTTCCAAATACCATGAATTGACTTCCTTTCTCTTCCTTCTGTCATATTCAACAAAACAAAACCATTATCTGATCTTTCCTTATAATTTTCCAAAAGTATCACTATATTTTGAGTGTGAGACACAAAGGACTTTTTTTCTTACTTAGATTAATATGCCACTTATAAATGAACTTGGGCTACAAAGGTCAGTACAGTTTTACAGACTTATGGTTCAAGGTGTTGTGTTTTATATATATGTTATATATATTTATTATATAATATTTGCATTATACCTAAATAGGGAAGAAAATTCTGGAGTTTCATAAATTACAACCTTATTGAATAGGACAATATGCAATGTCAGTAAACAAAACAAGAGAGATTTTTAAATTACTTAGTAAATAAATATCTCCAGTATAGGCCTTAGAAACATTAAGCAAACAAATAAATTGCATTTTAGTTAAAATTATTGACTATATGATGTCAAAAGTATTATTATTTCAAATGAAAAGACTTAAGTAAGCATAATGATCAATCTTGATGAATTTTGTTTGTTTTCTAGGAGCATTTGGTTTTACTGCTTTATATGCAGTTCCTAAACTTATGTTGTTTTGTGGTTAACTTCCCCCCACACACACATATTTTCTTTCCTCTCTACCAATTCTTTCATTCACACACATAATTACATATTGAAAAATTCTAAGCCATAACTAGTGTAAGATATTAGACTATACACATGAGTTTTTTAAAAAATACTCTAGATTGGCCAATTTGTCAAACAGTCACTACTACTTTGCCATTTGCAGATCTCAGCAAAACCACATGCAAATAAGAAATCATCCATTTTCATGAGTAATAACAAAATGCAATGTGATCTCTTAATGTTCACTCCTCCTCCTCCTTATCAACTCAATGTTATCCTCGAGTATTTCAAAGTTTGAAAAATAAATTCCTTTTGGATCACAGAGCTCACATCACAGAAAAATAACTAAAGACTGGGGTAAAATAGAAATAAGCCACAGTCAATGCCAAAGCTGGTTTGTAAGCATCATTTTCAGGTTTCACTGCCTGCCATTCTCTAGTAATTGATTTTTGGGGTTTTTTTGGTTTTTATTTTTTAATTGAGGCACTGTTTGCAGAGGTTGCTACTAAAATGCATAGGTGATATCTAGGTGCTTTTTAATATATATTAATTGATTAAATACACGCAAAATATTAAAAGCACATATAAATAAAACCTGTTATACCAGTAGGAAAGTTTTTATATTTTCAAAATACTCAAATTGTTTATTCTTTCATTTGTTAACTAAAGAAAGTTTTGAATAAGTGTATGTGCTTGCCATTGTTGTACACTATGCTGACATCAAAATAAATAAGCCATGCATTCTGTCTTCAAGGAGTTGATAGTCGGCGGGGAGAGATGGACAAAGAGACAGATGTTCATGATACAAATAATAATCACAACAAAATAAGCATGGAGCATTTAGCAGATGCTTTCCTTGAGTCAGACATGGTTTGTTACATCTTTATAACAGTCCCTAAATTTAGGTTTGATTCTCATTCTCAGATATCAGAGGAGAAATTGAGGCACAGAGATTTATCTTGCTCAATGTTATATAAGGTCATAAAACAAAACAACAAATGTGGGATTGCAATGCAATTCATGTAAAGTTTTTTTTAAATGCACACATGTACCCTGTATATATATATACATATATATATATATATGTATATATATATGTATACATATATATATGTATATATGTATATATGTATATATGTATATATGTATACATATGTATACATATATGTATATATGTATATATGTGTGTGTGTATATATATATATATTTACACACATGCATGCATGGTGGCATTGGAGTGTATGAAGAACTACCTACCAGGACATTTTGTAATGGCTGAGGTTAAGTTAGGATATGTTCTCTGAAATACCATAAAGTAAGAGAATTAAGGAGGGAAGAGAGTGGGGAAGGACTCCCAAGCTGAAGAAACAACATGAAAGTTGGAAATGTCAACCAGTTGGAATTATCGGGGTATGGAAATGGACAAATGAAATAAAGGGAGAAGAAAAGGGAAAATTTTGCCCAAGATGAGAGGAAAAGGAAAAAGGAAAGCCTTTTGTATATTGTGGTAACGCTGTGAGGTTGCAATACAACATGAACATGGGAAATGTTAATGGAATAGAGTGAAATGGATGGAATGTGGATAAATTCATAGGCAGATACTGGAAAATTTAATTGAACATGTATGTTGAGGGAGTAGTCATTAAGGATAATTTCTAGGCTTTTTGTTGTTGTTCCATGATTCATTGCTAAATTTTCCAACTAAGATTAAAACTAAAAGAGAGGTAAACCATATGGGGTTATGAGAGTGATGAATGAATGCTTACTTTTGAGATGAAAAATAATGAAAGTAGTGGCATTTCAGAAAAATAAGAAATCACCTATAGGAAAAAAATGGTGACATCATTGTAGGTAAAGGGAATACAATATTTGAGCAAACATGGGAAGATGTCATCTTCATTCAAGGAATAGCAAGTAACAAGGTTGGAGTAATGAGAAATGGGAATAAGGAAGGGGTGGAGAGAATGCTATAAAGATAATTTGAGTAGAATTAATGAAGATTTACCTATGGTTAGGGAATGCTTGTATTTAGTTGTTCGTTTCAGATTGTGTATTTTCTAGTACCTAATGTTTAGTCTGGAAATGTTTTACTTTTAAGCCTACTAAAACATAAATAAAGGAAACTTTAAAATAGTTTCCTAGAATGGGTAGAGATTAAGGATAACCACAGCAAATTATCACAAAGTACCATTTGCATTCTATGTGGCAGGTTTCATATTTACCATTGATACAATAAAACACTGAACAATAGAGAGTCTATAAATTAAAGCAAATTAGGGCATAAGCAGTAAACAACTATGCAAATTTTTGCTTATGTATATCTATCTATATCCCTGTATAAAAAGCACAGTTTGCAATGGAAAGATGCAATACATACAATTATGGAAACAGGTTGTAATGATAGAAAATAATAGAGTGTGAAGGAACCTTCAGATTTTGGTAGTGAGGGAACTCAATGAGATACATTATTCACTGATTGCCTCCCTGGGAAGGTGACATTTAAACTGAACAGTGAAGAATAAGGTTTCAGTCATGTGAAGACTAGAGAGAAAAGTGCATTCAAGTAGCCATAAGAGTAGGTGCAAAAATCTTAAAGTGAGATAGAGTTTGATTTGCTTGTAGGATAGCAAGCAGCCCAATGTGCTGGAACACAGGACTAAAGGGCAGTCAATAAGACAAGGCTGGAAAAAATGGGCAGGGTAGGGAAGACGTAGAACCTGCATGCTATGTAACGATCAAATTTATGACATAAGATAGGAGGGAAGTTAGGCTCCCAGGAATAAGATCTGAGATTTGAAAGCATCAAAGGGACAAATGGGATCTCTATAGACACAAAGGGCCTAAGAAATGTCCATATCATAAAAGTGCTCAAAGCAGACATTTTCAACATCGACCATATCTTTTTACTTTTAAAGTTCTTTTTTTCTGCTTTTAAAAAGAGTTTTCCTTTGTTTTAAGGAATTGCATGTCTCATTATCTCCTAAGGTGTGACTTGCACTCATCTCTGGCCTCAGGCCAGGTGGGCAAGGTAACATTTAAATGCATGGCTACAATAACGATTCTTGGAAAATTTAAGAGCGGCAGGAAAATTCAAGAACAATGAGTGTCAGCTAAAAAAAAAGTGATGGAGATATATCATTTTCACTTCTCGAAATTACTGAGTGGTACTTCTACTAAAACCAAGGATAAATGAACATTATAGATATTGTCATCATTCCCCCAGAGTAATACTTTCTCAAAATATTGTTTTAAAGTTTTGATGGGCTCTGATAAAATTGCCAAAAGCTACATTTCAAAATCAATATATATGCATAATCTAAAATTTAATAATAACATATTCCATTCATCAATTTTCTCTTTACAAGTGATGAGCTTTTTGCAGTTTAAAACGGCTATAATTAAATCTCACTTCTCTAATGTGCATGAAATTCTACTGCTAGGTATGACAGCCAAAGAATAATTTTTTAAATAGTTTAAATATAATTTTCCTGTGTTTTACTGGAGCTTTAAGCTTGCTAAGATCTCAGTGAAATTTTTCTTTAAATAAAATGGATCATTACATTAAAAGCATATTTTGCATGGTAAGACATTGAATATATTTTATTCTCATTGATAATAGTCCTTTTTTGAAGACAACATGTTTCATACAATTTGGTATATTCAGTGTGAGAGGTTTATTATGTATATGTCAGTTACTTTAATTTTAAGTGTGATTAGATAACAAATTCTATCAAGAAAGCATAGTTTGAAGGCAGTAGAGAAAGAGGCATGCTGTGGATTGGGCTATTAAATATCCTTCAGTTAGCTGTATTTCATTCAACAATCAACACTGTCTAATTAGCATATTGAATTTAAATGTTTTATATTGGTTAAACAGTTTCCTATTAAACAGCATAATAAATATTGGGAATGGGTTTAAGGTTCAATTAGAAGTATTCAGGAGTATGGATTAGCTAAAATAGTTTAGAGATACTCCTCCTTCTAACATTCAAGAACAGAGTATAAAATTCCCCTAGATCTACTTTCTGAACTACCAGGAATAGTGCATTCATTGGTTCTGCATCAAGTCTTCTGTTTAAGAAGATTTCAGATTCTTGCACTAGAGGGTAACGGTGTCTGAAGCCATCCTTTCATGCTGGAATTCTAACCTGAACGCTTAGTTGTCTGATCTCGTGGAAGACACTCATTAAAGAATTTAGAACAGCTACTGGCAAAGCAATAAATATTAAAATTTTTCTTTGATATTATAATAAATTCTTTGTAGTGATAATTAGAAATAAAGTGAATATCACCATGGATTGCCATTAGATATTGACAACCTTACTAAAAATAAATTAGAATTTTATTGCAAAAACCAGCTGTCGAGTATTCAAACATTATGAAAATACATATAACTTATCTTGAAATTTCTCTTTCTTACATGTACATCTTTGCATTTAGTACATGTCTTTAATTTTCCTCATGTTCTACTCCCACTCTGCTTTTTTCAGTTTCTATTTTCAAAGAAACAATCAGCTATATGCCCACAAACGCACGAACCAAAATGTTGTAGGATGAAATTATTTGATTTACCTATATTAAATTTAAAAGTTACAAACAATGTGAAACAAACACCATGAAAAACAAAATTAAAACAGTGCACTGCCTTTTTTTGCAACATATGCAAATTTGAAAAACACCAAGGCTAATCTAGAAGTCAGAAAAAGTTACTCTTGAGGCAGTGGGTTGTGAATAAAAGGTGGCCCCAGACGCTTCTGGGTTTTTTAATTTTTTGGGAGAAGCTGCTGGTTACATGGGTGTGTTCTCTTTGTGAAAATCTATCAACCTGTACCTTTAGAATTTCCTCTATATACTTATACTCAAAAAAATGTTTAAAATTGAAAAAAAATTAAGGTGGAAGTTAAAAAATTTCAACCAGTGCGATTGATGTTACATTGTATATTCAGAGAAATATAAGAATGATTTATAAAATGTGGGAAAAATAGACCTATAATCAGGATAACAAAATGGAAATCTCTAAGGAGGAAGAAACAGAAGTGTGTGTGTATGTAAGATAATCTTAAGTGTTCTATGCAGAAATCCAAGTTTTAGTTTTTACCTCCTTTACTCTTACTTTTCTTAACCAATCTACCTCTAAGTCTGATTTTCAAAATGTACTTTGATATCTCTCTGTCCACTTTTCTCTACCCCACATCATTTCCCAAGTATGCTGCTGCAGTTGTCCAGGAATTAGAATTGGACCTAAGTATAGAAATGTGTCTAACCATTTCCTTTATCTGCACCCAGCTGACTCATTTGAACACCCAAACAAAATGACCACTACAACATGAAAATCTAACCACATGGCTAAAACATGTTTAATCATATTTACAGCTCTTAGCAGAAACCCATAGTCTTAATGATAATGCACAGGTGCTCCTCCCATTTCATTCTCTGTTTTAGTAATCCTGGCCTATTTCATTCTTTAGAAGTTACTTCTTTTTACTTTCCATACTGCTTCCTATGTTCTACCTTCTCACTTCAAAAGCCCCTACTCTTCATATAAGAGCTGAATCACTTCCTCGGTGGATTATCTTAGCTTTCCTGACTTCTGGGCTGAATCAAGAAAAAGAGAACAAAGCTTGACAATTTCTGACCCCAAATCCTCTCTTTTAAACTCAGAAACTGAGGAAATAATCATAGGATAGGTTTGGGGTTCTTTTGGGATAACCATGAATGTAACTGAAGTCAAAATGTCATTAGTCATCAAAATTCAATGTCTCTATTTTAATTATGGGGCTGAAGTGATATTATGAGTTTCTAGGAATTAATGATAATTTAGAGCTAGTTATATGAAATTTCTAGAAAGTTCCGAGCTTTGCTTTCTTCAGTATTTGCTTGCTTATTTTATTTAACTGAGAGAGCAACAGAGAGCACGTGCATGCAGGCAAGCACGGGGAGGAACAGAGGGAGAGGGAGAGAGAGAATCTCCAGCAGACTCCCCGCCCAGTGCAAAGCCTGATGTGGGACTTGATCCCACCACCTGGAGATAGTATCTTGAGCTGAAATTAAGAGTCAGATGCTTAACCAGTTGAGCCACGCAGGCACCACTAATATATATTTAAATGACTTAGCCAAAGATCCTTTTAGGGAAGACTATAAGAAATATACCCATCAACATTATTCGAGTTGTTACTGCACACCCTTTTTTCAAGTATACCTGGGCCTCTGTCTGAACTCATTAACCTGTGCTAATTTACATTTCATTGACATGCAAATACAAAATCTAAGAAATATGCACAAGAAAAATTTATTTTATTTTTCTCATATTGCATGTTGACTGTGACTCTACTTCACCTGTTTTCTTCATTCTGGGATGCATCTTAAGGAAATAGTCCATTTTGAAACATGCCATTTTTAGGGTCAGGGGAAAAGAGCCATTACCATAAATGTCTTTTAAAACTTTTACTTAGAAATGGAAGATATCACTTCTATTAATATGTCACCAGCCAATTCTGTATGGGCTTCTCAAAGGGAGAGACAGTTGGGAGATGCTATATAGTCATGGAACCAAGTAGAAAAGAACAGAAAATACATGGACAGAATAATAGAATCTAACATATTTCTTTCTACAAGCTTTGCATCTCTGATTTAACTCAAATATGGGAGATGGTTGGGGAAGGAAATCATGATTCTCTACTCTTTTGCTCCATTTTAACTTTTACTTACTAGCCTTGAATTGACAGACTTTTAAAGGGAGGTACGAATTTAGTAATTTGGACTGCTAATCTGTTTATTTCTAAGGAAACCACATATATGACCACATAACCACCAAAAATGATTATACCACCACCACAGATCCTTTTAATTATTGCAGTTCATACTAGCTTCTCCAGCAGACAGACTTGCCTGGAAGATTTCCATGGATGTTGCAATTTCCTCCTGCTGAAAGTATGTATAAAACCCTTAGTAATGAGACTCTTTTCTACACTATTCCAAAAATTATAGTTAAAGGTTATTTGAACCCAAAAAAACATGATCCAATAATTCCATCTTTCTCAATATTTATACTACTTTCCCTCAACATAGGTTGTGGTACCTACATACATGTGTGCTTATATTTTGTCCCCACCCCCACCCCAATTCCTAGGAAGGTATAGGAAGGACTAGGAGGTGCCTGGCCCCTGGATTGGTCTTTTAGAGGTATAAGTAGTCTTTTCTACTTAATCTGGGATGTCATATAAATACTAGTTTTTATTTTTCGATGTGAATTGAAAGTTATTGAGAAATAATGTTCTTATTATGTCAGGGCATTTCTATCTTTCTTTATTGGGACTGTGTATATTAAAATCAGGCTCGGATTAACCAATGGAGGTTCTAATGTGACAACTTACCGTGCCAAATTCTGCATGTGATTTCTAGTTATCTCTGTCCTGAAGAGGATAGCAGTGTCAAACTTTGCTTTTCCACTGCCGTAGAATATTCCTAAATTTAGTTCCTGTTTTAGGCTAACAAATTTGGAGTTTACATGGTGTGTGTGTGGGTGTATGTGTGTGTGTGTGTGTGCTTGGTCTTAAGTTTTCTATAACCTGTAGAACACTGTCAAAAACATCCACTTCTGTTCAGAATTCTTGGGTTCTTTCAACAACACATTATGCAAGAACTTGTCTAAATGAGCATTTCATTCTGAATGGTCAGCTAATTTACCAGCCTGGCTTATTAATAGGTGTTTATAGACTTCTGCCTAATCTGAGTGATTTAGTTATTTCTCAGTCCCCACTTTTCCCCACAGGTTCCCCCCACCACAAGCCACTATTTAATAGCAGTTTATCTACCAGGCAAGATTATAAATTGCAAATGATATTATATGGTCTCAGATATTTTTTAAAAAGCATGGAGAGAATTAATTAAAATCAATTGAAAGTAAATTGAAACATCTATTTGGAAAGTGTTGGGGGTAGGAGGTAATGAATCAAGAAAATTCCAGAGATACAGGCAGTAGCAACCACAATCAAATCAGTTAGTCAAACAAGATCAATGTATCCACATGATACAGGATTTTATGTATTCACTGATATGTGATAACTTTAACTCATCTCCCCAAATTCCCCATATGGTGGCTTCAAAAATTCCCCAAATTAACAATTGTAAAGAGGAAAGGGTGCCCATGTTACTTAGTCACACCCGGTCAGCATGGGGTGAAGAATGGATGATCTAGCCACTTGAGCTTAGGGGGACAGAGGCAGCTTAGGTATGCTTATGACAAGAGACACAAAAATCAATGTATAAACAAGAATAAAATAGGAAAAAGAGTTGGAGTCTCAAAAGTAAAAATATCATATATATGCTGAAAAGATTTTTAAATTAAAATTTAATATTATGGTGTAGGAAGCATGTAAAATTCATTGAAATCATGTTTTCTTGGGAGGAAAATGTTGAAAAGTAGTCAAAGCCAAAATAATCATTTAAACCAAGACTGAATTTATTAATTTATTAGGCCAAAAGAGTCCACATCATACTAGAATAAGTAGAACGAGTGTTTCTGCATGTACAGTCTGAAAGGTAGTTATAATGCAGAAAAGAGGAATTTCATTCTAAATAAGGTTGGATTCAGAAAAATACAATTTGATTAGTTACAGAAGGTGATTGAAAAGTCTCTTTTGTGATTGGTCATTATTGCATGATGTCATTTATTTGAGCATGAAGCCAGATGTGGTTGTCCCAAAGATGAATCCTTTAGGTTCAAGCAGATTTATGGGCTTGAAGCAGTCTAGCCTTTGTGTATATGTACAAGTTTTAGAAAGAGCTTTTCTTTATCTCATATGACAAATCAATAGAAAAGTAACACACAAGTATCTAGGCTTTTTGTCCTACAATATATCAAACCATTTTAATAATATTTTTGCAATCCCATATTTCTTTATTTGTTAAGTTTTTGTGGAACATATTATGTATACAGAAAGTGTGGAGTAGGAGCTCATATTTCAATTATGGAAGTCAGAGTATTATTGAAAAAAATAATTTAAATGGAGTCTATGCAGTCTGAAATGCATTTCATGTTTTTAAATGTGTTTCTGTTAACAATCTTAAAATATGCAGACTGTTGAAAAACATTTTTCTGTGTTCAAGAATATGTAGACAAATTGTATTTGTGTTTTCTTCCAACAAAGAGAAGTCTTATTTTTTAAGTACACTTACTTCCTTGATTATTCTAAATTCCCTTAGACAATTGCTCTTCATTAAGCAAGTTCATTACTTTTAATTTCAGAGGTAGTGAACAATTCTATTGTCTTCTGCGGAATTATAAAATGGTTTCATGTCATCATTATTTTAAACAAACATTAATTTTTTACTGGCTCTATTTATCTTTATTTCACATTTTCGCCAACTTTTATTAGTGCAATATTGCTTAGTAATATCAGTTTAATAGACAAAATTAGAATGTTTAAATAAGCAAACATAAAAATGAAATTTTCCACCATCTATACCCATCATGAACTGTTTTTGTTTAAACGTGTGGGGGGAGGGGCACATGCACTCACATCCATGCACTGCCTTAAACCAGTCAGCTAAAACTGTAAGGGACAAAATTCTGGTCTGACTGAGGAGTATGGCTTCTGGTTGAAAACCTATGGATGATTTTTCATGAACTGTTTTTGTTTAAACGTGTGGGGGGAGGGGCACATGCACTCACATCCATGCACTGCCTTAAACCAGTCAGCTAAAATTGTAAGGGACGAAATTCTGGTCTGACTGAGGAGTATGGCTTCTGGTTGAAAACCTATGGATGATTTTTCAGGCTCAACCATAGGTAATTAGAAAAGCTTGTGGAGAATGTTGCCTTCACTTCAGATCGGTTCATTACCTCTGAAGGCAGATGTAGTCAAGGATTCAAACCCCTTGATGAAGTCCCAATGGTTCATTTATGCTTTTGTTTCCCTTTCCTCCAGGAAAGAAGTATGCTAGTAAGAAGTTGCTACAGAAGATATCAAAGAGGTTACTGCCTATGTTCTTCTCTAGGATTTCAGTGGTTTACTGTCTCATATTTAGATCTTTCATCCATTTTGAATTTAGTTTTGTGTGTGATGTAAGAAAGTGGTCCAGTTCCATTCTTCTGCATGTGGGTACCCAGTTTTCCCAACACCATTTGTTGAAGAAACTGTCTTTTTCCCATTAGATATTCTTTCCTGTTTGTCGAAGATCAGTTGACCATATAGCTGGGGGTTCATTTCTGGATTTTCTATTCTGTCCCATTGATCTATGTGTCTATTTTTGTGCCAGTACTATACTGTCTTGATGACTGCAGCTTTGTAATTCAGCTTGAAGCCCAGAATTGAGATGTCTCCAGCTTCACTTTTCTTTTTCAAGATTGTGTTGGCTATTTGGGGTCTTTTGTGGTCCCATACAAATTTTTAGATTGTTTATTCTACCTCTGTGAATAATGCTACTGGTATTTTGATAGAGATTGCATTAAATGTGTAGATTGTTTTAGGTGGTATAGACATTTTTACAATATTTGTTCTTCCAATCCATGAGTATGGAATGTTTTTCCATTTCTTTGTGTCTTCAGTTTCTTTTATAAGTATTCTATAGTTTTCAGAGTAAAGATCTTTTACCTCTTTGCTTAGATTTATTCCTAGGTATCTTATGATTTTTGGTACAACTGTAAACGGGATTGATTCTTTGATTTCTTTCCTGCTGTGTCATTATTTGTGTGCAGAAATGCAACAGATTTCTGTAACTTGATTTTGTATCATGCAACTTTACTGAATTTTTGTATCAGTTCTAGCAAAATTTTGGTGGAGTCTTTTGGGTTTTCTACATAGAATATCAAGTCATCTGTGAAGAGTGAAAGTTTGACTTCTTCCTTGCTGATTTGGTTGCCTTCTATTTCTTTCTTTTTCTCTTCCTTCCTTCCTTCCTTCCTTCCTTCCTTCCTTCCTTCCTTCCTTCCTTCTTTCTTTCTTTCTTTCTTTCTTTTTCTTTCTTNTCTCTTCCTTCCTTCCTTCCTTCCTTCCTTCCTTCCTTCCTTCCTTCCTTCCTTCTTTCTTTCTTTCTTTCTCTTTCTTTCTTTCTTTCTTTTTCTTTCTTTCTTCTTTCTTTCTTTCTTGTCTTTTTTTGTCTGATTGCCAAGGTTAGGACTTCCAGTACTATGTTAAATAGCAATGGTGAGAGTGGAATTCCCTGTCTTGTTACTGACCATAGAGGAAGAGAGCTCAGTTTTTCCACATTGAGGATGATAGCTGATATGATTAGCTGAGATGATATTAGTATATGGCCTTTATGATGTTGAGGTATGTTCCCTCTATTCCTACTTTGTTGAGGGTTTTTATCAAGAATGGATGCGATACTTTGTCAAATGCTTTTTATGCAACTATTTTTTTTTAAAGATTTTATTTATTTATTCGACAGAGATAGAGACAGCCAGCGAGAGAGGGAACACAAGTAGGGGGAGTGGGAAAGGAAGAAGCAGGCTCATAGCGGAGGAGCCTGATGTGGGGCTCGATCCCATAATGCGGGGATCACGCCCTGAGCCGAAGGCAGACTTAACCGCTGTGCCACCCAGGCGCCCCTTTTTATGCAACTATTAAGATCATATGGTTCTTATCCTTTCTTTCATTAATGCGGTGTATCATGTTGATTGATTTGCAAATACTGAACCACCCCTGCAGTCCAGGAATAAATCCCACTTGATTGTGGTGAATGATTCTTTTCCTGTATTGTTGGATTTGATTCTCCAGTATTTTGTTGAGAATTTTTGTTTCCATGTTCATCAGGGATATTGGCCTGTAATTCTCCTTTTCAGTGGAGTCCTTATCTAGTTTTGGAATCAAGTTAATGCTGGCCTCAAAGAATGAGTCTGGAAGTTTTCCTTCGATTTCTCATTTTTGGAACAGTTTGAGAAGAATAGGTATATCAACTCTTCTTTAAATGTTTGGTAGAGTTCCCCTAGCAAGCTACCTGGCCCTGGACTTTTGTTTGTTAGGAGATTTTTAATTACTGATTCAGTTTCTTTGCTGGTCATCAGTCTGTTCAAGTTTTCTATTTCTTCCTGCTTCAGTTTGGTAGTTTATGTGTTTCTGGGAATTTATCCATTTCTTCCAAATTGCCTAATTTATTAGCATATAATTTTTCACAATATTCTCTTATAATTATTTGTATTTCTGTGATGCTGATTGTGATATTTCCTCTCTCATTCATGATTTTATTTATTTGGGTCCTTTCTCTCTCTCTCTCTTTTTGTTTTTTTGATAGTCTGGCTAGAGGTTTATCAATTTTATTAATTTTTTCAAAGAACCAGCTCCTCGTTTCATCTCTCTGTTCTACTGGGTTTTGTTTGTTGGTTTGTTTGTTTCTATATCATTTATTTCTGCTCTAATCTTTATTATTTCCCTTCTGTTAGCTTTAGGCTTCATCTGTTCTTTTTCTAGCTCCTTTAGGTTTAAGGTTAGGTTGTATATTTGAGATTTTTCTTGCATCTTGAGGTAGGCTTGTATTGCAAAATCCTTCCCTCTTATAATGACTTTTGTTGCCTCCAAAGATTTTGGACCATCGTGTTTTCATTTTCATTATTTCCGTGTATTTTTTATTTCTTCTTTAGTTTCCTGGTTGATCCATTCATTCCTTAGTAGGATTTTCTTTAACCCCCCTGTATTTGTGGTCTTTCCAAATGTTTTCTTATGGTTGACTTCGAGTTTCACAGCATTGTGGTCTGAAAATATGCATGGTATGATCTCAATCTTTTTGTACTGGCTGAGGCCTGATTTGTGACCCAGTTCCTGATCCATTCTGGAGAATGTCCCATGTGCACTTGAAAACAATGTATATTCTGCTGCTTTAGGATGAAATATTCTGAATATATCTGTTAAGTCTGTCTGGTCCAGTGTATCATTCAAAGCCATTGTTTCTTTGTTGATTTTCTGCTTAGATGATCTGTCCATTGCTGTGAGTGGAGTGTTAATGTCCCCTACTATTATTGTATTATCAATGAGTTCTTTTATATTTGTTATTAATTATTTTATATATTTGGGTTGTCCCAAGTTGGGGACATAAATATTTATAATTGTTAGATCTTGTTGGATAGATCCCTTTATTATAATATAGTGTTCTTCTTCATCTTTTATTATAGTCTTTGGTTTAAAATCTAGTTTGTCTGGTATAAGGATTGCTAGCCTGGCTATCTTTTGATGTCCATTGGCATGATAAATGGTTCTTCACACTTCACACTGGTCAGAACAGCAAAAATTAACAACTCAGGAAATAACGGATGTTGGCAAGGATGTCCTTGTTCCTTTCTTGTTACAGTCTTTGGTTTAAAATCTAGTTTGTCTTTTATAAATACTGCTACTCTGCCTTTCTTTTGATGTTAGTTTGAATGATAAATTGTTCTCCATCCCTTCAATCTCCATCTGCAGGTGTCTTTAGGTCTAAAATGAGTCTCTTGTAGGAAGCACATAGAGCACTTGTGTCTTAATTTTGGTCTTTTTGCTTATTTGTTTTTATATACGTGGTAGGTAGAATACAGTTCCCCTAAAGATGTCCACATTCTATTTATCTAAACTTGTGAATATGTCTACCTTACACAACAAAAGGGATATTGCTGATGCGATTAAGTTAATGATAATGAAATTATCTTGACTTACTTGGGTGGGCCTGATACAGTCAAAATATTATTTAGAAGAGGGAGGCATGAATTTCAAAATCGGTGGGAAGCGATGACCAAAATAAATGTCAGATTGGTGCAGACCCAGAAGTCAAGGAATGTTTCGGCCTCTAGAACCTGGAAAAGGGTAGGGAACAGATTCTCTCCTAGTCCCTCCAAAAGGAACATAGCCCTGTCCAACTACTTCACAGGTCTGAAAGCCAACACTGCAAAATAATAAAGTTGTGTTACTTGAAGCCACCAAGTTTGTGGTTTGGGATTGTTGTTGTTTTTTTTAGAGCAACCATTAGAGATTGATATATGTAAATGTGCAACACATGTAGAAATTTTTTGGCTTCTGGTGTGATGTCTTTTTTCTTCTTTTTAAAATTAACTTCACCAACTTAGTTTATGTCAATTATTTTTTTCCATGTAATTCTCAGTGATTTGATATTCCACCTTCAACATATATTTCATAGAAGAAATATGTGTATCTATGCACATTTTGACATATTTTGGTACTTTTCCCACCATGTTTTGTCATAAATCCTATAATGTCACTTCATCTCACATTCTTTCTTTTTCTCGCATAAAAACATACATACTTCATACTGGGTAAGTCTTATCTTTCTAACTCTATTCTGAATCTACTCCCCACCAGTCTACTTAGGACCTTGTATTGTCTGGCTTTATTCCCCACTGTCTCCTTCTTATCAGAATTTAAACTTCTGTAACTTAATTCTCCATTACCCAATGATTATTAAAATCAGATATAATTATGGTTTTGGGGGGATTTTTATTGATTTGTATAATAATTGGGAATGTTTATGGGAGAATTAATAATGTAATGTTAAATCTTCCTATCAAAATGATTCTCTTGGATTACATGGAAACAATCATAATTGTAATTTGAAATGGTATTTTTCACCATTGCTGACATTTCTCTCTTATATTCACTTTTATGATACTGCATGGGATTGAATAAATAATATGGCAGTAGCTTTTGATCTGTGCTTTAAACTTCATTTAATGGGAATGTTCCTATCCATAGTATGCTTTGGCTGTTGGCATCAGTTGGAGATTCTCAATCTGATAAAACGTATGTTCTTGTATCATGATTTACTCTTTGGAAATAATTTTTTATTCAATTTCACAATAACTTTTTCATATCTAGATATTGTCTCATTACTGTATTTTTTCTGATTTAAACTATTAACATAAAGACTTTTTTAAAAGAAATTAAATGTTTATTTTTCCTACAACTGAAATACAACATATTTTATTTAGTCCTTATGCGTTATTTCTTTATTGTACTTATGCATTCTATTTGGAGGTTGTGTCAGTATTTTCCCATCTATTTTTATAAGTGAGATTCTTTAATTTTGATAGGTTATGCTAATGTTTTCATCTCTAAATGGCCAATAATATTTAGAGACAAAGAGATTTTGCTGTAAGCTGTATCAATTTTTAATTAATTAGTTAATTTTATTTTAATGTAGTTTAATCTTTAAAATATGTTTAAAAATTAATTTTTAGTTAAATTTTTTATTTTTAAAATCTGCATTTTGTGATATGACTTCATAAACAGTGTACTGTAAATTTTGATCTACTGAGGTTGTCTTGGTGAAATAAAAAATGACCATGTTTGAAAGTTCCATGGATACTTTATATTTCATGATATATAATATGTATAATTTGTCAGATCAAGTTTATCAAATATATCAGTTATATTCCAGTTATTGTTTTGGGCACATTTCCTTTGTCAAATATCAGGAATATACATTTTTAAATTCTCTTTGGCCATCATAATTTTATTAATTTCCTTGTTAACTTTTTTTTTGGAAAAGCAATCTATAAATGATTCAGACTATATACTTTTGAACTTGTGCTGGAATTTGGTTTTTTTTAGCTTTTTTTTTTTTACTTTTAAAAGACTATAATATTCTTTTTAACACATATTAACAAACATAGTTTCAATTTTTTTTTTAAAGATTTTATTTATTTATGTGACAGAAAGACAGCCAGCGAGAGAGGGAACACAGCAGGGGAGTGGGAGAGGAAGAAGCAGGCTCCCAGCGGAGGAGCCCGATGTGGGACTCGATTCCGGAACGCCCGGATCACGCCCTGAGCCGAAGGCAGAAGCTTAACAACTGTGCTACCCAGGCGCCCCCATAGTTTCAATATTATGAATGCAACTTTTAGTTTCTATTCTAACTGGTAGGCAACAATGTGAGTATTTTGCATAATGAAAATTAATATACATCTATAATGCCTAAACTCTGACTTACATTATAATCAGCTGAATACTTTTTAAGCATATGCTGGATTTTAAATACTACTTTCAATATTTACCGGCTATGTGAGTCTGGGGAAATGTTTTAACTCATTGGTTTTGTTTCTCAACTTTATGCTAGAAAGGTGTACACACACACACACACACATACACACATATACTCTGAAATATATGAGGATGTATTCTAATAGATATGTTATGTATACATATATCAGAAGTAATGTATATACACATATACATACACAAACATCAGGAGTTACATTATACTTTTGCATTCATTCTAATCCTACACTGTTCTTCCTTGTCTTCTTGATTGATATTTCCTTTCTTCCCCACTGAGAAACCCAGGTCTAAGCAATAATATATTTGCTTATTGCTCAATCCTACAAATTACAGAATACGGTTTTAAAAAATTATTAAACTCCTATCATTATCTCAGAAATACCAAGCTTTCAGTAGGAGCACCTGTGTGTGTGTTTGTTCATGTGTTTTAGCTGAGAGTTTATAGTTAAAGTGGTATGTTCAAATGTTAGATATAGATACAGATATAGATATTTTTATTTTTCTTGTTATATTTTTTAGTTTATTCACCTGAAATATCCTTTGATTTATTTGTTCAGTTTGCTTTCAGTTTGGGATTATTTGTTCTTATCCCTCTCTCACATGTTCCTCCACCCTGTTAATTACCAATTTCATTAGTGTCTGGTTTTTCATTACAGAAAATAAGTGGACAAAAAATCCTTCAGATGCAAAATATAGAATGCTTGCAATTTTCCCAATATTTTATAATTATTATCAATGTACAACCTTTTGTTTGTGTATTTTCATAATAAAAGAGGTCTATTTCCAAGGTAAATTCCTTGAAGTACGATTGCTCTGTGAAAGGATAAAGCGAAAACATAATGTTTACAGATGCACTAAAGTCATCTTTGTAGGGATTGGATCTTTTGTTCCTCCTACTAGTAATCCATGCAAATACCTGTTTCCCAAAACCTTCATTAACAGCATATTGAAAAATATTGGAATTTGGGATAGTCCAGATTGAACAAAATTGTGTCTGTGTATGTTTACATATGCATTTCTCTTGTTCTTACTGAATTTGAATATCTTTTTCTGTATTTAAGAGCCATCTTGTATTTTTTTTGTGAAATATATATTCATGTTTCTCCTATTTTTCTCTCATGCTTTTTTGGTCTTTTATCCTCAATTTTTAGTCTTATACTTATTATGTACTTAGCCCTTTATAGCTGACAATATATTTTATAAATATGTTTTCCCACGTTTTTAGTTAGATTTGTCAATCTGTTCTATTACTGCATCTTAATTTTCAGTTATAATTAGAAAACCTTCCTCTATACCAAGGTTGAAAAAGAATACAAAGGATTCTAACCATGTTTTTTCTCTAGTGCTTATGATTACATTTTACATTTATATCTATGACCAATTTGAAGTTTCTTATTTTGTATTGTTTGAGTAATGGATCTATTTGTTGTCTTCTCTCAGATCACTGTTCACTTTCCAAATGCTCAATTTTAATTGTATGTTCTTATGAGTGTATTATAGATTGTGTTTTTAAAAGTTCTACCATATTAAGTTTTTAAATCTTTTGAAATCTTATCTATTGTCTATGTGCCCTGATTTTAACTGAGTATAATGTGTTAATGTGTTCTATTTTCAATGTTTTTAAAAAATTTATTTCTACTTACTTTTCTACAGTTTGCTTGTTATTTTGTTGTTTGCTATTTTATTAGAGGAATAGCTATTCATGTGTGGTGGTTTTTTGGTTTTTTTTTTTTTTTGGCTTTTAGCACTAAAAATATTTCTCATTGGTTTTTGTTTTGTTTTATTTTGTTTTAGAGAGAGAGAGTGCAGGAGCAAGAGGGAGGGGCAAAAGGAGAGGGCGGGAAAGAATTTAAGCAGACTCCATACCCAGTGCAGAGGCCCACACAGAACTAGATCTCACAACCCCGAGATCATGACCTGAGCTGAAATCAAGGTCAGACACTTAACCAATTGAGCCACAGAGGCACCCCCTTTTATTAATGCTTTTTGGTGGGATTCGTCTTTTTTTATATTCATATTTCAAACCCTACATTCTTAATATTTTTATTCCATTAGTATTTCCTTTCTCGTGTGTGTGTGTATCCTTGTACACACTTTATTTTCAACTTGTATTAATAATTTGCTTTTAAATGAGTCTGTTTTTAGAGAAGAGAGCTGAAGATTGC
The DNA here is from genome assembly GCF_002007445.2 of Ailuropoda melanoleuca. Lineage (NCBI taxonomy): Eukaryota > Metazoa > Chordata > Mammalia > Carnivora > Ursidae > Ailuropoda > Ailuropoda melanoleuca. The sequence continues at coordinate 127,149,194 of NC_048220.1, read as the reverse complement.
CTTATGATACAATTTGAATGTTTTTTTATTACTAAATAAAGTCCATTTGTATTATTGATATGCTTGATATATTATACAGCAACTGTCATACTATTTTATTTATAAGTACTATAATTTATGATTATTGTATTATACATTATATCATACTATATTATTCTATACTATGTAGTATACTTTATTATAATATATCATGCTATACTAAATGTTATAATTTATAATGTTCATATGCTACATTTACTGTATTTCTTTCTCATTATTTACAGCTTTGTTTTTTGATGCCTGTGGTATTTAGAATAGTTTGCACACTTATTTTGTATCCTGTTTATATCTTTTATAATGCTATCAATCCTCTTCTATTAACTATCCCTTGCATATCTCGTTTGACAGGTTTACATGATATAATCTGTCTCCTACCTATTAGATAACAGTAAATGATATTATTCTACCCCTTTTTCTCTACCTTGTAAGAACACTGCTATCTTCCATGACACCTCACCTTCAGTACTTTTGCCAGTTTTTTTCAATCCCTTTTTGGTTGTATGAGGTTCATTCTTTACTCTAGGGAAGGGCTTCTAAGAAGAGTTTGCCCTGCATAGACAGAATTTGTGCATATTTACAGCTGTTTCATAATATTTGAAGGATACTTTGAATATAAAATTTTTTCTTGCATCTATTTGTATTCAGTTGTTGCACTTAAAGTTGAATTTCTTTTTTTCTGAAAGTGATTTTGTCTGATTTGTCAAAGACATCTGCTGTTCTCTCTTCTTTTTCATTGACTTTTAAAGGTTCTCATCCTCCATTCTCAATCTGCAAAGACTTGCAGCAATGGCTCAAGTTCCAGTGGTAACTGTGTTAGAATTTGGCATCTATTTCTATGCTTATGAATAATTTGAAAGTCAGGATATTTTCTATCTCCTAGTAATAATGATCAAGGTTTAGATAATGTGGGATTTTTTTTTCTACGTCTTATTGATCTTACATCTGTTATTTTGGACAGAAAATTTAATTCAAGTGGTATCCATTTTCTTCAAGCAAATAGGAGCTCTCAGTTGTAGAAATTTTAAGTATTTTTTTATTAGACCATGTATAAATTTCCAAGATAACAATTTACCCATTTTTCTAAGTCTTAAAATCAAGTATAATTCATTTTGGGGTAAATTGAATTTGATGTACCTAAGATCTTCATGTCACTAAATTTAATTAATAGAATTATATTTTTATGTAGCGTGAAATGTGCAGACCACTTGAAATTGCTTAACATTGTCAAACATTTTTCTTCTTTTGTCTTCTATGTTACTTCACTCTACTTTTTCCACTCTATGTTTCTGGCCTATGGTAATCATTTGCAGTCTTACTTTTCTGCTTCTTTTTCCAATTGACATCTAAATGCTGAAATTAAACAAGATCGTTTTCTAGCTCTCACCTCTTCTCTAGTACTTTGTTTTCCTTGAATGATCCCATATTCTCTCATGACATCAATTACAATGGATATGCTAAAGGTTTCATAACTCTTTTCAGTTGGATCTATTTCCCAAGCTCCATACCAATACATTCCACAACTCATTTGATATTGCTATTTATCTTGTATAATTTGCTGAAGATATCAATTTCTGGTTAATTAAAATTGAAATAATATATAATCCATCAGATTAATATGCCAGTAGATTAAAATTGTGTACTGCAAGCATCCAGCACAATGTCTGGCTAATAATAAGTGATGTGATTAGCTATTGGTAATAGAAATTCAATGGGCATTTTTGGAAACTAAGGGAAAGATAATTGAGAGAGAATAATCTAAGAGAAGAGACAGAGTTGAGAATAGGCTGGACATTGTTGCAGAAAACATAAGTAATTTGTCTTGTGTGGAACGAACTTGAATTCAAGCTCTCCTTCTAGCTTTTATTCTAGTTTTTGGATATGATACACTAATGATTTCTACTATTTTATGAACAGTGAATCTCAATAACAGTGACTGAAGACACATAGATTTAAGGAGCCATCCATAACAAATTCTGGGTAAGAGACCCTTACTATTTATGTCACATTCTCAGGTGCTTCTGAGATTTCTGGAGTCTCAAATCCAGCAGTGGAAAACCTGAGAAGATTGACTTGAAGTCTCCTGTCTTTGTATTGTGATTCTTAGTATTTGACATTGCAGAAACTGAGAAGCTCACTAAGTCATGAGCCTTAACTTAATTGTGCTCAACCAGGAGGAGAATGAGATAAGAGTGTCCCTTACTATCCCACAGTAGCTAGAATGTGTGGTGTTGTTTTTTTTTTTTTCTTTTTTACCCCCTAAGGAAGCTATTCTGTACTATCTAGCTGTAACCTTTCTGATTGTGTTTACTTCAATCACCTCTAAATAGTCTTGGAGAACTTTTGCACCCTTATATCTCACTTATTCAAAGAACATTTATAACAAAAAAGTGCCTATGTTGGATTTTCATTAGATCAATATTTAATGATCTCATTGTGTTTCTTATGTGAAAACCTTATTGGAATTTGGACAGTGCATGGTGAGTTCTTGACCTTTCTGAATAGGAAATTAATATGATTTCAGAATCATTCTCAATAGCTGAAAACTCACATCTGAATTGATAATATGAATCCAAGATCAATTATAATTTCCATAATTAAATGATACAAGTAGAAAAAAATAAAAGTATAGAAATGTTTTTGATCATAGAAATCAAAATGATGTGATGGTTAAAATAATAGTTAAGAGTAAAATTGTAGGGGCGCCTGGGTGGCACAGCGGTTAAGCGTCTGCCTTTGGCTCAGGGCGTGATCCCGGCGTTATGGGATCGAGCCCCACATCAGGCTCCTCCGCTATGAGCTTGCTTCTTCCTCTCCCACTCCCCCTGCTTGTGTTCCCTCTCTCGCTGGCTGTCTCTATCTCTGTCGAATAAATAAATAAAATTTAAAAAAAAAAGAGCAAAATTGTAAAGCATTGGGGATTCTTTGAACAAAGGTATTGATGTATGAATCAGAACTGAAACCAAGATTTCAATTTTAAAATATAGAAATATGATAGGTTTTTTTAAAGATTCTATTTATTTAGTTTTGAGAGAGAGAGTACATGCAAGTCGGAGGTGGGGGGAAGAGCAGAGGGAGAGGGACAAGCAGACTCCATGTTGAGCACTGAGCCCATCATGGGGCCTGATCTCACAACCCTGAGATCATGATCTGAGGCAAAATCAAGAGTCAGACACTTAGCTGATTGAGCCACCCAGGCACTCCCATGATGGTGGTTTTTACAACAAGACAGAAATTAAGACGATGAAGTGTATTAAGTAATTAGGAGAATAATAATTTTATCCCAAAACTATTTCATTTCATAGCATACCATGTAAAATAATGGAAGGGCAAGAAATGCATTTGGTTTAGAGTTGCCTCAGAGTTTTAAAATGAAGGTAAAATACAATATGCTTCCTATTTTTCCAAACATCAAAGGCTTTGTGTAAGCAAGAAGGCTGGCAATAGGTTCCCAACAATGTGTCAAGAGAGTAATTAATTCATAGGACCTTTGGACCCTGTAGCATCACCATCTACAACAAGAGCAACAGAAGGCCTTCTGTTGAAAAGATCTATGTTGTTTTCTTGTGCCTCTTGTTTTTATCTCAAGATATAAATTTTTATTTGAACTTGACAATTTGTTGTCCTTGCCTTCTATATGAATTCTCCACAGGAAAATAGAACAAATGATGGTATAAAATCAAAAGACAATTGCTCTTTTTTCTTTCATTTTCCTTTACGATTACAAATGTTAGGTTGAGTTGTTTTAAATATTAAAGTTATTTTTATATTTCAAAGTGTGTATTCTATGTTGTTATGCACATTACAGTTTTAAATTCATTTTCATATGGAATAATTAAAAATATTTGTATATTTATAGAATTTATAATTGAATATTCTTAAGGATAACAGAGTTTATCTAATCCAGGTAAGCAGGAAGAAATGAAGTTAAAGGACAAAGATTAAAAAAAAAAAAAGGAGTACCATCAAAAATAAGAAGCTAGAATTAAAAATTGGCTTGAATAGCAGTATATTTCATTGGCACCTAAATAACTTACTCCTGATTATAATCACTGAATTTGTCAATTATCAAAATAGTGTTTGAGGGAAAAGAAAATAGTTAATGCTCTTTCAAAAGATGTTTAAATCTATAGGTTAACATGACTTCTGTGCAAAAGGAACTGAGTATTCTCAAATCATTAATTTACCAAAAAAGCCTAGGACAAATGAATTTTATATAAAATCCGGTAACTCATGACATTGAAATTCTCTGCAGTCTTCCAAAACATTGTAAAAATGTTAATAGTTGATATTGACACGGTATTTTTCCAGCAATCTTACAAACACTGCAGTTCTTTCTGCTCCCAGCCACCATATGCAAAAAGTTCCTAAAGACCACATATGAGAAGTATCCAGTGACTGAGAAGCTAATCATCTGTATTAACATGATGGGTTTTTTTTAAAGATTTTATTTATTTATTTATTTATTTATTTATTTATTATTTATTTACTTACTTACTTATTTGAGAGAGAAAGAAAGAGCACAAGCGGGGCAGAGGGAGAGGGAGAAGCAGACTCCCTGCTTAGCAGGGAGCCCGATGAGAGGCTCGATCCCAGGGTCCTGGGACTATGACTTGAGCTACCCAGGCGCCCCTTAACATGATGTTTTGCATCCAAATGCCAATATTAATGTGGGTTAAACCATCTCATGAACTCTCCTTTTCCTGGACTGCATGACAGATTAGGCCCACAAAGCAAATAATTAGGCTTCCTTTGTATTCTTTTAAAAAAATAATATATTAATATATCATTTGCCTACTGGCAACAAATAATAACAATGAGGTAAGAAATATTTTTTTTATTCAATTTCTATGTGTTTGATCTTGTCTAGGACCCTTACTCAAATATTCTTCAGGTAGTGTCCCTAGTCCCCATGTCAGTTAGCCCCTGTGAAATGAAACAGCTTTCAAAGAAAGGGAAAAGAAATCTGCCCGGATAGTCTCCCTAGTGGAAGCAACCTCAATTTCCATACCCCAAGCTGTGTGAAAATAAATAGAATTCCAAAGAACCCCTACTAAATAGGGCCCTTAAAAAGCAAAACAAAATAAAACATGTTATTCCACCAATTCATATCAGCACTCCCCATTTCTAGGAAAGAAATGAATAAACAGGACACTAGAAATTGTAATACATTCCAGGAGAATATAATACCTGAATGAGACTCTAAGTGATGCCTGGAAAAGGTACCATATTTCCCTACTGCATTTTCTTCTCTTACTTTTCAAGTTATAAGAAAGTTCCCAGAACCTCTTTTATTTAGGAAGATTCAGCTATGTTCCAGACAATGTTAAGTTCTTCCCCTTGGTAAATAGAACCTTCTCCCTACCTACCCTGTACCTGAGGATCATTTCCATTAAAAAAAAAAACGGCTTCCTGCCAATTTCATAAAATTCTCTTTTGATGCCACTTTCTCCTCCACCTATTGCCCAATTTTCTTTTTCAATTTAGAATTGAATTTCTTGAAAATTATCTCTACTCAATTTTTTCTCATCCAATACTTTGTGAACCATTCAAAGTAGACTTTTACTCCTTCAGTATTCTCCCAGCATGGATGCTAAGCATATCAGTTGCTTTGCGTGCTAGTCATTTCTCAGTTTTCCTTGCATTTATCCAGGTTTTTTTTCTTCAGATAAATAGTTTTCATGTAGATTTCAGAAAAGTACATCCTCAAGGTTTTCTCCTATCTCATTGGCCACTTCTCCTTGGTCTCCTTTAAAGTTTCCTCCTTAATTGTTTCTTAATGTTGAAATGTACCAGACTCAGTTATTAGACTTATCCTTTCTATTTTCATCTAGTGCCCCTCTGCTCTTGTCTAATTTATAGCTTTTTATATACCATCTGTACACAGAAAATTCCAAATATATATTTCCAGCCAGAGCTCTCATAAGTTCCCAAATCATATATCTAACTGCCTGCTTTATGTCTCCTATTAGCTTCTTTGACATATCAAACTTATGTCCAAAAGATCTTGTATTATACAGAACACCTAATCTTCTTGCAGGTCTTTCCAGTCACAGTAAATGACAAGTCTGCTTTCCTAGTTACACAGATTATAGAAACTTGGAATCATCTTTCAGTATTCCCATACCATTCTACCTCACATCTTTGAGTATTCCCATCCCATTTTATCTCACATCCAGGTGTGAGCAAAACCTTTCTCTACTTTCAAAATATGTCTAAAACCTGCTTAGTTCTTACACATCCACTGACTGACACTCTAGTACAAGCCATCATCATCACTCTTTTGGGTGATTGGAATAGACAGTCTCCCTGCTTCTACATGTGTTCCATCTTATCTATTCTTAACCCAAAAGCTAAAAGAACATTGTTAAAATAGTGGTCAGATCATGCTAATCACTACTCACAACCCTCCGCTCTATTCCCATCTCATTCACAGTAAAAACCAAAAGCTTTAAAATGATCTACAATAGGGCTGTATTCCTAGTCTTTCATCAACCTGAGGGACCCCTCTTCAAATATCTACGCTGCTCATTTATGCACCTCTTTCGGGTTTTTATTCAAATACCACATTCTCAACAAAAATATATCTTCTTAGAGCCATGTAATATGTCACGGATTTTATTAACATATTTTTAAATCACTTTCTCTAACAAAACATAAACTTCAGGAAGGAAATTCTAGTTTTATTATTATTTCAAAATTTTCTTTTATCGTATATAGAATATTTTCTGGCATCTAAGAGACCTTTAGACTATTTTGCTGAATGAATGAGTGAATGCATTTCTGGCTCTTTATACGCTCCCTTACTTCAAGATAGGAAAGCAATGGTATAGTTCTAGTCTAAGTACATAGGCCTGAAGGAAGAAGATCTGATGGTATAACTTCTGGTCCAAAGGCAAGAGAAGACCAATGTCCAAGATCAAAGACAGAGAGAGTGGATTCTCTCTTATTTTGATTTTTGTTCTATTCAAAATTTGAATGGATTGAGTGAGGCCCACCCACATTGTAGAAGATACCTGATTTATATAATTCATCAATTCAAATGTTAATCTTATCCAGAAACACCCTCACAAGCACACTTAGAATAATGTTTAATTAAATATCTGCTACTCCACAGCCAGTCAAGCTGATACGTAAAATTAACCATCACGGACATTAAAGTAAAATGTTATATCAGTGTTATGATTAATTTATAATTAAATAGCTCATCAAAACCCTTTATCATTTTCCTAACTCTTCAAAGATAATTGTGATATTCTTCAATGTATTAGAAAGGCATTTCCTAAAGCTTTATTCATGTTTTATTTTCTACTTTTTGAAAGTTCATGTGCTATATGAATGACATTTTATAGTTTCAACAACAGCAGAAAAAAATTATACACATAAATTCTGTTATGCTCATCAATAAGAAAAAAGTGAAATGGTAATTATGCTTTCTTAATACAAAAAAGCCTTAGAAAGTAATCCCTGACATATAAAAGCAGCTGAAAATGACGAGCTTATTGCTTACAATATGCTTCTAATATTGTACATCAAAATAAAAGGAAATATCTTTATTTAAACATGCATTTAATTATTTTCCAATATTTTATTTTTAAAATAATTTAAATTGAAAAATAGGAAAAGAATTTTTACACCAAATTAAAAATAAAATTAAAAATAGCATATTTTTTCCCAAGTAGAGCTTTATTAGAATAAGCAGTAATTGTTCCAGAATTATTGCCATTGGGTAACTCAAATTACCACAAATGTTAGGGTATTAACTTTATTGATGAGTAAAAATATATCTTTTTCACTTTATAACACATTGATCTAGGGTATTATTTAACTACTCAATTCAAAGTATGTTTTTAAATCAAAATATTAAAAACATAATCAACAAAGCAAAGTTAGCTACTTTCAAGGTTATAGAAATATCATACCTTATCTTTTCCCTGAAGGAAAAATAGAAAAGGAGTCTTAGGTGATATTTAGTAATCTTTGTCATGGTCCACATTCAAACCATTTATACGTCCTCTTGAATTCGTCTTCAAAACATATATCAAATATGTTATTTTCTCCATTTCTAATATTTGCTCCATGCCAAAATCTTCACTTGTCTCCATTGTCATAATAGGTTTCTAACTGCCCTCCTTGGTAATACTTTTTCCCTACAGCACTTAACTATTAAGAAAAATCAAACTACCCCAAAACCTAGTGGCTTAAAGCAAGAATGTTTTTCTGATTGTTCATGAATCTACAGAAGAGCTATATGCTTCTGATGATCTTGACTAGGTTTGGCAAAGAAGTTGTGGGCTTAGCTTAGGCACACTCACATGCCTGGCAGTCAGCTGGCTGGCTGTTGGCTGATATAAGATAACCTCAGCTTAGACTGTTGGCTCCATTTCATGCATCTCTTCATCTAGCAGACCAGACTGAGCATCTTTTCATGATGATCTAAGAGGTCCAAATGAGAGAACAGAAGTGTGCCATGCCTCATGAGGCCTAGGCTCAGATCTGGAGCACTGTTGCTCCTGCCATGTTCTATTGGCCAAAAGTCACGAGGCCAAGCCAGATTAATGGATGGAGAAATAAAAAATGTTGAGAGTTGTTGTAAAGACACATTGCAAGGATTGTGGACATGATATAAGCATTTGGGGTGGGGGGGGGAGAGTGGAGAATTATAGCTACATTACAGTCAATTTACCAAACACTCTAAAATCTGTTTTAAAAACAGTATCCAGGGGTGCCTGGGTGGCCTGGTCGGTTAAGCAGCCAACTGTTGATTTTGGATAAAGTCATGATCTCAGAGCTGTGAGATCAGCCCTGGTGTGGGGCTCTGCCCTGCGTGTAGAGCCTACTTAAGATTTTCTCTCTCCCTCTCCCTCTGCCCCTCCCACCTCTCTCTCTCATAAATAAATAAATAAATAAATAAATAAATAAATAAATAAATTTAAAAACTACATGTATGGGTGGATGAAATAGTAATGAACTGGATAAAAGCTTATATGTATTATTTTATGTATTCTTTGCAATATTCTTGTTACTATAATTTTTCTGTAAGTTTTGTTTTCTCCAAATAAAAGTTCTTATATTATATACCATGTTAACAAATCTAGACAAAATCTCTACCACTGTAAATTTGGTGTTCTTCCCCCCAGTCTTTCCTGTATCATATTAAAATTTTATTTCCTGCATGCCTTTACTCTTTGGAATGTGTGTGTGTGTGTGTGTGTGTGTGTGTGTGTGAGATGAGGTGACTAGGATTGGGAAACTGAGTTGTTTTTTTTTTTCTTCCAGTTGCTATTGGAGGGATCATTTACAGTGAGATACTATAAGACAAAAGAACTTGGTGTGCAGTGCCTCCTTCCATGCATACAATTTTAGTAAATGCTCCTGTCCTATCTCATTGGAATATACTGGTTTGCTTCTTCCTTTGCTACCACAAAAACCACTTCACTTGGTATTTTCCTGAATTTTCCCTGGTCTTCCTTATGATATTTTTGTATCCCAGCGGGGAGTGCATTCCTACAATAATACCACAGTATTATACGTCCGGCCAGACTGAAACTATAGCCTTAAGCTACCTGTAGATCCAGTTAGATCTCATTGAGGTAATGGAGTATAAAGTGGTATAAATACATTCTGTAAAAGTTTAATAAACTCTAAGCCTGTACTGATTTTTTTTTAATGATAGAATGCCAAAATCACTATGTAAGGGCAAATACAAATGTTGGAGTCTTTGAGGAAGTGCTCATTACCTTTTTTGAATGTTCTTGTTAATTTCTTATTCAAAAAGTATGTACTTTTCAGCCCTGTAAATATATTAGCAATATCATTCTATAAGATATGCCCCTGAATCAAAATAATCTGTACATGCTTATTTTTTCTTTGATATTCCTGGTAAAGTAGAAGGTAGCTGTAGAGCACTCAAACTTTGAAGTCTTTTTTGCTATCCATCATAAGGGTCTTATTTGGACCTAGATCTAGACTTTGGCCTGTTTTTATTTCCCTGACCACTTCAATACACTTGGCTTCTATAACATACTTATCTGTCCCTGGCTATCCTCTTTCTTCTCCTCCAGGTTTATGTTTGTCAGAGAATTGCTTAACCTGTATCATATTATCATTAGTTATTTTCATCATAAGGTTTCTACTACTTACCTACTATATCCCAAAAATACCTTAGCAGAAGGAACAGTTATAAAACACAGCTGGGAAACAGGAAGCCATGTATCCCTGGCCAAGTTTTTTCTATAGGTGATTAGAGCTAACAGCATGACATAAATGTCCTCTCTATAAGACAATCAGACAGAAACATTTTTTTTTTTGGATCCTCAACTGAGGGAACTAGAGCAGAAAAGATTAAGTGGCTAGTTTTCATGCCAAATCAAGATGATCTATAACTGAGTCAATAATAGAATTGCTGGGGCGCCTGGGTGGCACAGCGGTTAAGCGTCTGCCTTCGGCTCAGGGCGTGATCCCAGCGTTGCGGGATCGAGCCCCACATCAGGCTCCTCTGCTATGAGCCTGCTTCTTCCTCTCCCACTCCCCCTGCTTGTGTTCCCTCTCTCGCTGGCTGTCTCTATCTGTCAAATAAATAAAATAAAATCTTTAAAAAAAATAAATAAATAATAGAATTGCTGGTATGTAGCATATGTGCCCAAGGCATCCTCTGACCCATAAGAAAAGTTTCAGTTCCGTCTATGACTCTTGCAATAAGGCTAGGCATATGGTTTGTTGAAATTATACAACTGGACTCTTTAGAATAGGAAATGACTTTATAAATCAGCCAGTCTAATATGTCTGAGATGCATAGATTTAATATATCTACCCTAGGCACTCAATCATTGAACACTGACTATATAGAGCTTAGATCAAATAAGCAAGCAACTATTTGAGTCTTAATGTAGTGTTTGTTTTAATTTTTAGGTGTATAAAATGTAGTGTTTGTTTTAATTTTTAGGTGTATAAAATGCATAGTTAATATTAACATGTAAATATAAATAATTTTCTTCTATAATCTTGCAGCTTTAATAAGAAATCTTTTATCTTTCAGAAAAAAGGTATAATAGGCTACTCACATAGGGAAAAAAAAGAAAAAGGTATATGTTTTAATCATTTCATTTTATTCTTATTATCTTGGTGCTTTGTACTTTGGATATAGTTGATACATGTTATATTATTAAATTGAATTAACTATTTCAATACTATAGATCAGTCGTTTTTGTTTTAGCTTTTCAAATGATAACTAATTGTTGAAATGCACAATTACAATTATAAAAGCATTGAAAAGCTAACCAGTCTCTGGGAAAGGGGACTCATATTCCTCAATTTTAACTGTAATTTCAAGAGTCAGTGTAATATTTAATCCTTAAGCCAGTAGCTATTGAGAACTCACTATATTTAAAATACTATATGGGTCTATGACACTGTGAAATTTTCCAAAGATTATTAGAAGGTAAGCAACATGGAAAGGTATTTTGTAAGGTCGACTCAAAGGTTAATGACTCTTTTAAAAAGCTAATTCTTTTCAACTATTTGAACACGAGCTAACAATTTTTAATACTACCAAACATACCTAGGATGCCAATGGATAACAGAAAAAGTAGGTCAGAATAGTGAGTGTTCTGGTTCCATAGTTTCAAAATGGTGTTTTCTTTAGAGTGAGTTGGAGAATTTGAACTAATGTAATCATATTCCATTCTTTTATTGGCTGGAAAGTGACTGGAAGTCTCTAAATACAGTGTAATAGTAGGTGGCCACGTTAGTCATAGGATTGGTGTAGGTTGAGATTATGGACATTGCCAGGGCTCATCAATAACTGGTGTGCTTTTCCTTATAGGAAGCACAGGAGGCTGTTTCCTAGACTTCTTGCACTAAGGTAGAGCCTAGCTCTTCCTAATGAACTTTAAACAGAAATGACGTGCTTGACTCCTGGGCTGAAAGATACTTTTCTTTCCCTTTCCATATTAACACGAGTTGGAAGCCACATCTTGAAATGATGATGCTGTACAATGGACATGGACTAAATCCATGAGTCTCTAAAGAACCACCAGATTGCAGGAGACATTTCCAGATCAACAAATAATCCTTTGATATGTTATATCAGTGGGATTTCTTGATTTCATTGTCCCTCTAGGATAATAGCTTATCTTAAAAAATATAGATATTTAAGTATAGCAGATTGTATTTAAGTTAGAGGGAGTAGGGTATGAACTAGGGAAAATATGTGAAATCTGGGAAGTTAAGACCTTGGTCCTATGAAGATACACATAATCAAAGGGCAGAGAGATCTAAAGTCTTAAAAAATAGTCAAGGCATGATGCTTGAACATGACAGACAGATGTTTGGTTTTTCAGAAGTGATCAGAAAGGAAAATAAGAAATCTTATTACATAGCAAAACAATGTTGCTTATTCCATAGGTATCCTGTTGATTTAATTGAAAAATGTATTTAAATGTGCTATTTACTAGGCCTGCTCTCTAGAGTACTTTTTAAATTTTCTTAAAATAAGAATCTTTAGGTTTTTTTGGAAGCATGCACTATAGATAAGTTTATTTGTTTAAAAATATATGCATTTCTTTATTTCATTATCTTAAAATGAGAATATAAATAATTCCCCAGTCAGAGAGTTGTTTTAATATTAAGCAAATTATAATATGTATTGCTGGTTGGGTGCTTCTAGTGGCAGACTTTGGGATAAAATTTAGCTACATAATGTTTTAAGTACTCTTAAGATCAACACCTGTGCAAGGAAGGGTGAAGAAGTAAAAATGTGCCAAAGGAAGTAGTTCAGCTGCAATGCAGGCCTGGCAACAACCTCAACTGATCAGTTGGGGGAACTTTGAAATAAAAATAGACTTTCAAAATTTTCTCTAGTTAACCAGAAATGTCCAGGCCTTTATACTCCATAACAATCTGTCATTGAACGTGACCTTTCAGGGAAGGGAAAAATGGCAGCTGGGACCACACATTCTTCATTGATCACCACAACACATAAAGTACTTGGAACAGACCTAAGCATGTTATAAATGCTTTTTAATTTTTTGTAGTGGAACAGCAAAATTTATATTTCCCATTGTAACACATTAATTACATTTGAGAACATATATTAAAACTAAACAAGAATGCTATAAAGATAAATTAGTTACATTTTTTTTCAAATATTGTCTCTTAGTGGTTCCAAAATCCTTTCTCACTATAAATTAGAAGACTATAGTGGAGAAGGAAGAGCTTATAGTTGCTTTCTTTTATCTTTGAAATTCCACACTGTCCTGAACTCAGTAGTTCCTTTTAGAGCCCCCCTTGTGTTGGGGCAATGAGAAAGATATTTTAGAAGAAAAGAGGGGAAAACATATGCACAGCTTATTTACTTTAAATCTGGCTTTAGGAATTCTAAAGCTCTTTCTGTCACCTAGGTGTTGGGGTTAATGTAGAGCATGAAATTGTCCATAATACCTGGCTCGATAAAATGTAACATGGAGGTGACTGAGGGCAGGAAAGTTTTTGGAGAAGGGGATAGGCCTTTGGAATGCCAGGCCTGTGTGACCACTCTGCCCCTTGGAATGCTGCATTCCCAGAAGCTTGTTTAGCCCAAACAGCCGCCCTGTGATCTAAGAGATGTAAATGCATCGTCCCTTAGGCTATGTTTAGCAGAACTCATAGAACAAGCAGATTAGCATATTGTGTCTTTCCTGTAAACAGATCCTACCAAGTTCCAGTTAGACCCCTTGTCACAGATCAGGTGCTTGAGAAACAGTGATAAGGATTTGTGATTATCCTGAAGGACCAATAAAAGCGGGAGCAAAGAAGGGCAAAGGGTCTTCATCTTTGAGCTTTGACCTCTCTGCCTTCTCCTCTCTTTCACAGCCAAGTTTGGAGTAATATTTCATCTGTTGGTACAGGGATTGCTGGCCCTTCCTGGCACCTGGGAAACTCTTTGGTGACCTTGGTTAATTCAAATCCTTGGACTCACCCAATGGCAAATATTCACAGTAGGATCTGTCTTATTTAGATGGCCATTCCTCTTAGCAGTACACCTTTACCCCTGTTTTCTAGCAGTTTAATCTACAGAAACTTTTTCTGAGCAGTAATCTTGCACCTCTAGGGAAGCCACTGTGGCAAATTACGTTTAAAGTTTAAAACAGCAATGTATCTCCACAGATTTACTTGGGCATTAAGAAGATTCCAGCGTCTTTATGCTGAAAACCATGGAAGGACAGGTCTAAATCTATCTCTTTCTCTCCTTCTCTCTTAACTTTTGCTGTGTCATCTCCAGACAGCCACTTACTTTTGGAACTTGTCAGTTGAAAATTTCAGAAATGATGTCCCCCAAAGTCAGTGGTCACATGACAGCCTCCACTGTGCTTACAGCTATGGGGAGGAAACTCCACCTTCCTCACAGGGCCATTATATGACAAGGATCTTGAAAACTCAACTATCTTTTTATTGATTTTTCACCTACTCTATATCAAGTTTGGTAATGATTTAAGGATGGTAAAATCACTTTGAAGATACTGATCAACTAAATGGTTTATCAATTTAGTTACTCATATTAAAACTGGAGATATAAGGCACATGCTTTTTCAACTATGTGTTTTCAGCTGAAACACCAAACCTGGAAGAATCCCATTTAACATTCTATAATTGTTTTGTTTCATTTTGTTTTGTTTCATAGGTCACGTTTGAAAGACACCAGTCTTAAAATATTTGGCTTCTCGCTGCAATACGGAAAACCCATAATGGTTGGGACAATCTGACATCCTTAAGTTTAGGGTAAGTCAAATGAACTGCATTACTGAGTAGCTAATTACATTTAAAAAGTATATAGACTTTGATGTAGTAATTCCATTTTTATGAATTTAATCCTAAAGAAATACTTACACATATCTACATGAAATTTTCAAGACAGTATTTTTTTTCCCTCGTAAAAAGGTAGACAGCTTAATTCTTTATCAGAATGGGAAATTTATTTATTTTAATATATTTTAAATGGAATATTATTTTGTACACAAAATAAATTAGATATCTATGATATCCAGAAATAATTGTTAGTGGTGAGACAAGATTAGCAAATACAAGGTATAATAGAATATTTCATTTATTTATAAGTATATGTATGCATATGTATAATACATGTATATAGTGTATATATATTTGCACGTAAATGAAAATTTTCTGAAAAAAATCCACAAGAAATTTTTAAATAGTGGATAAACCTTAGCAGATAACTTGTATTTGCAATCAGAGAGGAAGATAATTTTCATGGTTTATATATCAAAAATAGTTTAATACAAATTAATTAATACATGTACTACAGTGAATTACTAATCTGCTCAATACTTTATAAAGTTATTAATGTCAAAACGTAATAAATATGATTTTAAAACTTAAACAAATGCAGATTAAATAAATGAACATAAAAAACTCTGAAAGATATAATCAAGAAGTATTAAGGACTGAGATTGATAGATAGCAAAGAACTTCCTTAGACCTGATTTTAAAGCGTGATTGGATAAAATTTATGGTAAAACATAAACCACAAAATTTAAACAAATTAAGCTTACATTAACTTTGAGTGAAACAATTAGGTAATTATGGAAACAGGTAATTGAAGAGAATTACCTGCTTTTCCTGGCATTCAAAAAAGAAACAAATTTTGATTCCCTAATTTTGGTACTCAAATGCAAGAATAAAAATCCTTTCTGGGGGCACTTGGATGGCTCAGTCAGTTAAGCATACTACTCTTGATTTTGGCTCAAGTCATGATCTCAGGGTTGTGAGATCGAGCCCCGTGTCAGGGTCCCCACTGGGCATGGAGGCTGATTAAGATTCTCTCTCTCCTTCTCCATCTGCCCCTCCCCACCCCCTTATCTCTCTCTCTCTCTCAAAAAACAAACAAACAAACAAACAAACAAAAAATCTTTGTGGAAAACAGGTCAGAAAAGCATAGGCAAATGCTTAGTGGACAGATGGGCTGAATAGACATTTTTTTCTAAAGAAGACATACAAATGGCCAGCATGTACATGAACAGGTTTTCAAATCACTAATCATCAGGGAAATGCAAGTCAAAACCACAATGAGATACCACTTCACACCTGCAGGAATGGCTATCATCAAAAAACAAAAGATAAGTATGTGGAGAAAAGAGAACCCTTAAACACTGTTGGGGGGGAATCTAAATTAATAAAACACTATGGAATACATTATAGAGGTTCCTGAAGAAATTAAAAATAGAACCAATCCTGCTTTGGTGTATATCCAAAGGAAATAAAATACCTAATTCAAAGAGATACCTACACTCTTGTGTTCATTGTAATATTATTCACAATAGCCAAGCTATGGAAACAACCTAAGGATCCATCAGTGGACGATTAGATGAAGAAAATGTGGTATACGTATACAATGAAATATCATTCAACCATGAGAAAAACCATTCCTAAATTCGCAAATCCAGCCATTTGTGACAAAATGAATGCAACTTGAGGGCATTATGCTAAGCCAAATAAGATAATACTTTATGATATCCATTATTATATGTGGGATCTTTAAAAAACGGAACAATGCTAACACTATGATGATAATTGTAGTGTAATGTATAAGTGGATCAAATTAATGTATTGTATAAATTAAACTTTCACAATGCTATATTTCAATTATATCTCAAAACAGGGGGAAAGAAGAAAGGAAGATATTTGTTTCCTTTCTTTATCTATCGTCTCCTTTCTTGTTTGTCTTTGGCATAACTTTGTCTACATTTTAAAAGATAGTAAATCTTATTTTTTTAACTAGGCTATGGCAATGTAGGAAGGCAGTAGACGTGAATACAAAATGAAGATTTAAAAAATAGATTATTTATGATGGGTGCATTTTAGAATACTACTGAATTGGAATTATAATTTAATTGTTTCCTCGAGGCAATGAAAGTATCATGAGATGTCAGTGAGTTTTCCTTGATCTCTTCAAGAATAGACCATGTGAACAACTATTCAATATAATCAAGTATAATACCAAGATTAAGAATAATTTTTATTAAGATACATAAAATAAAAATGAAAAGAAAGAACAGAATATTCAAGTCTGTTAAATCTAAAATACAATTTCATAGAAAAATACCTGGATATAAATAGATATCAAGCAATGTTTCTCTGGATAAGTGAATATGGGAGCTAATAGTAAAATTAGTAAGTTCTCTATTTAAAAACAACACATTATTTATTTGTAATTACAAATTAATTACCACATATGCCACATGCAATTTTATCTTACATTAAATATGTCTAAACATAACTGTCCTATTTCCCATGTGTACCTAAGTGTGACCTAAATAAATAGAGAGAGTTACCATGTTTATGGTTGGAAAACGCAATGATTTAAGACACCAGTTTTTTAAAACCACCTATAGATTTAAAGCAATCAAACTACCAGCTAGGTTGTAGAAATTGAAAATGTGACTCTAAAAACCATTTAAATGCAAAGTCACCAGAGTTACTAAAACCATTTTGAAAGGGAAGTAAGAGGAATTACTCTTCCTTACTTGAGGAGTTACTAAATGACTACAGTATTCAAGATAGTGTCCTACTGTAATCAACTTAGGCACATCACCCAACAGATCAGGTGTGTGAGTCCAGAAATAGACCCCACTTGCTTATTTTCAACAAAGTTGCAAAGGCAGTTCAGTGGAGAGAGTATATAATCTTAAGATATGACACTGGAACAATATTGAATTTTGCTCCATACCTTGCATTATATACAAAAATTAATGACAACGGATCATGGTCCTAAATATAAAACTTAAAACTATTTACTTCTGAAAGTAAACCTAGAAAAAATATTTGTAATCCTGGATTAGCAAAAGATTTTTTTTTTAGTTACAATACCAGAATCCCATCCCATAAAAGTAAATAGAATTTACACATCAAACATTGTCAAAAGTGAGAGTGTCTGCTTTTTAAAAAAGACTGTTAAGAGAATGAAATTGCAATATAAGACTGGGAAAGATATTTGCAATTCCTATATCTGATAATGTAGTTATACTCAGGATACATAAAGAGCTCTCAATACTTAATAATAAGATTTACATAGACATAGCAAAGAAGATGCACAGATGGCAAATAACATACGAAAGATACTCAACATCATTAAACATTCGAGACATGAAAATTAACACCATAATGAGATGCCATCACTATTAAAATTTCCTGGAAGCAAAGACACCACCTGTATAGTCTCTTTGTACTGTTTCAACTCCTCACATCAAGGTAGCTTCAGGAAATTAGACTTCTTAAATTGTAGCTCAGTGCTCTAAGTGAGCATGTTCCAGTAAACCACGAAAAGGCTAAATCATCTTTAATTTGAAAGTCACACGGTATCATCACCACCAGTCTACCAGTCAAAGCAGTTAGAAGCCCAAACAGTTCCAGGGGAAATTTTTAGATTCAACTATTGATGAGAGACTAACCAGGGAACATTGTACAAGAGCTCAAGGGACCAGAGACATTGCTGTATCAGTCTTTGAAAAGTATAATATCTACCACAATGGGAACCACATATTTATAGAGTCTCTAAGAATTTCCCCACAACTTAGTTATTACTGTAAAGAAAAAAAAAAAACAATAACAAAAAATGCCTTTAAACTATCAAGATTAAGAGAGATGCCTACCAATGAAGAGTAATTAAAATACCAACCTCACCTATATATGTACCTCACAGTTCACCTGGAAAAGATCATTCCTCCTAATTATGTAAATAAGGGAATTCAGAAAGGCATTATCCCAGCATTGTGATGTTACTAAGGAATTCAATCTTCTGTTCTTTGATCTATATCTGGTATGCAAAGCTTGTCTTTGTAGGAGATGTGCATCATTTTAAAGAGGCTATCTTAAAATGCCCAAAGTTGACTCCCTACAAATTCCCATTCTCTCATTCCCTAGTATCACACTATTTTCTCTTTATGGGGCATATATATAAGATATAAAGCAATGTATTACTGCCTCTTCCCTTGAACTCATAATGTTATCTCTTTATTTGAGACAAGCATCCAGTCATTTTCTTCCCTCTTGTCACAAGTGCATATTGATACTTTCATTCTTGATAATTGCCTCTTTCCTTTTTATTATCCTGTTTTTGGCTGACTTCCACATCACAGCCACAATAAGATAACATGAACAACTAAGTAAGATGACAGTCTTAAGGCTCTTGACCAGAAAATTCTACATCTTGATAGGAGTTGTAGATGCAGCAATGCCTTTTGGAGCTCTCTCAAGAAAGTGGAAAGTAGAAAATGTGCCTAGTTATTTGGCACATTTTTTAGACCCTAAGTTATACTTGGCTTTATGTCAGGACTCAGAAAGCAGTCCTGCTCTCTCTCTGTATGCTAATCAAAGGATTAATTCCTTCACAGGACTATGGAATTTTAAGAGCTTGGTTTCTAGTCAATCTGGCATTAAATGAGGTGTGTTTTGTTTTTGTTTTCATAACTTCATCTTTCATCTAAATAGGGTAACTAAAACTATTTAAATTTAAAGATTCAACTTATAAACTCAGATCAAAACAGATTACAAACATCTTATCAACTGTTGACGATAATATATTATACAAAAATAAAAGCTATACATGGTTAAAATGCAAAATTAGTTCTTCTATACTTCAGAAGTGGTAGTAAAAAGAGGTAAAGAAATATGACACTTTTTTATTTAATCTTAGGAAAATTAAAATAATCTTCTGTAGTGTCTAGGATTTTTGAGAATTTATCCCTTTGTCACTCTTATAGAATGTTTTGGTGATAGATGAAACATATTCTCTGAGAAAAAAATAGACTGGACTAATGAATGAGTCCACATCTTTTATAAGACATTTCCACCAATTCAGTCCACATTATTCATGGCTGAAGAGTTTCAGAGCACTCTTGCTTACTACCCACTTTTATGCCCATCTCTAGTATTTTTAATATGTCTCTCATACTACTGTTCACTAAAGGGAAACCTTGAATGTCACTGACCTTTCATGTCCCTGGGAAGCAAGGATAAGGTCAGATTGGATCTGGTAACACTGTTGTTAGAAAACATGAATGTTATAAAAAATATAGATGTAGTACAAAAGAGATAGTTTAAGCGACTCATTATTCAATAGTTGTGACAATGGTATAAGCAGTAATAACAATAACAATAATATTGCTCATAGTTAAGTCTGTGAAAGATTGATTCCCTACTGATGTTCAAATAAGAAAAGTCAATGTAAAATGCATAAAAAGGAAAATGTATAATTGAAGAAACAACTAGAATAAGATGTGTTTATATATATAATTTTTAAAAAGAGAAGGGCAAAGTATATAAATGTTTGTTTTCTCTTTTTAACAAAATTTTGGCTTTTAAAATATGAACTTGTCTATCATACATATAACAGGGTCAACTTCATGGGCCTTTGACTTGTACATACGCATAGAACCCAGTATTTATCGTGCCCTTAATGCTCTGATATCACCATCTTGAAATTCTTAATAATTTTATTTTTGAAATTGTGTTTTGCAAGCAAAATCTGACATGACCATTGAGCTTGGATGTGAGCAGAGGAGATGCACACAATATCCATTTCCCAGTTCTTTGACGCCTCCTTTGTATACACAGTAAACACCAGATTCTGACGAATCTGAAATGCAGGGTAGCTTAGTGAGAGTTAAGGCAAATGTGAGGTAAGTTGTTATGGTAGCTCACCTTGTGTTTACTTTGAATCTTGCTGAGCCAGCCAGATTGGAGGCCATGCGGATTCTATGCTCATTTCAAAAGCTTTGACTGAATAAACCAGGTCACTGATGGTCCTAAGAGGCTGCATTTTCCATATGAACTTTTCTGTATTGACCAACTACTTATGCTGAATATCATGACATAGAAATAAAGGGAAAAATGGAATAAACCATAGTTTTGTTTTGTTTTCCTTTTGGTCCGTTTGTACCCATCAGTAAGCCAAAGGTAGAGAGTTTTGGCAGTATGTACTATAAAGAGGTAAAATAGCAATAGTTGAGCTAGATTTCTGCAGTGCTTTCATTTTTTTTTTTCCTGTTAAGAATGAAATGCATTGGGGTGTCTGGGTGGCTCAGTCAGTTAAGCATCTGCCTTTGGCTCAGGTCATGATCTCAGGGTTCTGGGATGGTGTCCCACTTCAGGCTTCCTGCTCTGTGGGGAGTCAGCTTCTCTCTCTCTCTCTCTCTCCCTCTGCCCCTTCCCACTGCTCATTCTCTCTGTCTCTCAAATAAATAAATAAAATCTTTAAAAAAAAAGAATGAAATGCATATACATGTAAGAGCCACAAAATATTAAGTGTACAATTTTGATGATTATGCATAGGAGTTAAATGCTCATGTGTCTGCATTTAAAATTGGTATTATGCAATATAAGTATGATGATAGATGTCATATTAATAATTTAAATTATTAGTTTTTCATCATGTAGAACATCAAAGAACAAAGAACACAATGATAAGTATATTGACAAAGATACAGAAGAAAAAGAGAAGCTGTATCATTTTGTACATTAAAGGCACTCTTTCCTGCTTTTTTTTTCTTTTCCTACTTTTTTGAACAAAGGGTTGAATGTTTTCATTTTGCACTAGGTCCTACAAATTACACAGATGGCACTGAATGCAATAAAATGTAAAGATTAAAATATATTGTGATTAAGTGCTGTTCATTCAAGCAATACAGGATTTAATATTCAATGATTAATTGTGGTAATTCACAACATAAAGGAACTTTTAAAAAACATTCTATTATTTCAATACATGCAGAAAAATCATGTGAAAGATGAAACTCTCGATTATTAGTATATTAGAAAGAGAACTTCCTTAACATGATTGAGTACATTTATGAGAAAAAAATACTAAAGCTAAGATTATATTTAATACTAAAGGCTGAATGAATTCTTTTGAGCTCACGAACAAAACAAGGATATCTGCTCTCATTGCTTTTATTCAACGTTGTATTGGAGAGCCCAGCCAGTGAAATTAGATGAGAAACATCACTATAGGACATAAAGATTGGAAAGGCAGGTGGAAAGAAAAGCTTTTATTCACAAGATTTATAAATAACATATTAATTTTGTAGCCCATAGCATTGCTAATCTCACTTCTTATTTCTAATAGAATTTTAATAAAATCTTTAGAATTTTTTACATGGCTGGCCACCAATTTGAGATGATATTTTGTCATAGAGTAACTTTCCGTATGCATTTAAGTCAATTTCTGGACTTTCCATCTTATTTCATTGTTCATCAATTTAGTCACACTGTAGTAGTACATGTTTTTAAACTTTGAAGCTTTAAAATATATTTTAATATTTGGCCAGATTGGTCACACCTCACTATGTTTCTTTTTATAAGGTTTTCATTGATATATTTTATGTGTTCTAAGAAATTTATGATCAATAGGTCAGTCTTCCCTCAGATTGCTTTATAGTTTATATTATCTTAATAAAAACAATAACTGCTTTATTTCATTTATGTCAAATTGATTCATTGGAATTTTTCATGGGAAGATGGCTGTTAGCCCGAAATAATTCAAACCAAGAGCTTACTATCTTGAATATTCTTAGGAAAAATCTAAAATGTAATATACAAAAGATGAATATTGTCATTACTCTAATTTACATTTTTAATATACATTTTTCTGAAGTAAAATAAATGTTAAAGTAGTGACATTTTGTTTTATTTCTAGATATCTATATATAATATACAACATAAATATAGACTATGTTATATATGAGATATATATATATAGAGAGAGAGAGACAGAGAGAATACATCCCCCAAAATCAGCATTTGGAAGACATGGAAGGTATTTTCCTATAAATATTAATTATTCAACAGCAAACAAATTATACTTTTGGTGTAATTGCCAGAGATTTACAGACTGTCCAAAATTTGAATATCATTTCTGAGTTAGAAATCTTAAGGACAAAAGAATACCTATGAATAATGAGAAACAAACCTGCATACATGAATTATGGCTTAAACCTTGTCATGTTAATAAAGGGTGACAGGAGCATATTATGCTGCTAGATGAAGTTTCAGCCTTTATTACATGATTTGATTTCATTGAGATCCATGGAGATAAACTGAAATGTTTAGTGACAGTCCATTTTTTTAAATCATCTCCTCCTCAGAAACAGATAAAAAAAAATGTAGACATATAGTTTATTATACTTGGCACCCTAATAAAAATTCTGAATATTTTCACAATTGAATCAGTCCTCAGTTCCTTATCTATCAAAATTAGCAATTCATATACCTAGATAAACAAAACTTTCAACAAATACATAAATATCCTTTTAGTTATAAAGGATATGAGCATGACATTGAAAAGTAAGTAGAACAAATATTTTAATAAGGCTTGCCTCCAGCACAAATGTAGTTAATGTTGTCAATAGGTCCATTTTACTGTACTTATAATTCAGCTGTAAAAAATCATTCAAGCAAAAGCATATTAGTCATATTATTTCACTGCTTTTAACTGGCAATCTTTTATTTCAACTATTTACAATTCAGTATATATTTAATTCACATTTATATTCATACCTAGAAATATCCTCTGTGTCTCCAGAAAAAAACAACATGGTTGACAGTATATAAAAACTCTTCTGTTTTCAGAGAAATATTTCATTTTCAATACTAAATTTTTTTAAAAATTTATTTAATTTTTTAAATTAATTTTTAAAAAATCCTTTGCCCTGATATACTAAATTTTTTAAAAAATTTAGTATATCAGGGCAAAGACCTCCCTCCACAAATTGGTGTGTCATGTATTGCTGAGCATAATAATGATTTACAGAAAACGTACTGTAAATAGAATAAATTGACTCCAAAAGCAGATAGTAAACACTATTCTGTTTCCATATCCTCATAAAATTCAATACCTGCTTCATTCCTTTCTGTCTAACGTGTACATCCCAGACATTCAACAGTGTGACTTTTCTCTTCCTATAATTCATTGATTTTTAAATTCTTCATGATGTTACTGGTTTCCTTGGGAAAATATTCCACTTTAACTCCCGCGACATATGGTGAATTATGATATTGATCAAAATCAGGTTTCATGACTATATTTTGGTAAAATTAACCAGAGTATCTGGGAAAAAGAGGCATAAGCTTTCTTAGTGTAATTGAGGAGCTGGCGACGTGAGCAGACACCAGGGTGATCTCACAGATCCTAGTGCTTCAGGTGCCATGCACGTGTTGGTAGCTAGGCCCATCTCTTTACTGATGTTCCTACTTTGTTAAAAGTCAAATAGAACATGTAAAAAAATGTACCATAATTTATTTCCAAGGTACAATCCCCATAGTTTCTGTTTTTTTACATGGGGTCACTGTGTGTTTGGTGTTTCAAACACAAAATTACAAGCATCAACAGTTTCTGCTTCGTCACATCTCCTATGTCCATTCTTTCATTTTTCTGAGTTTTTTCTAGAATTGAGAAGGAATTTTAAAAATATTTAACTAATCAATGTATGTTTTAATGTTTTGTGATGTTTATAGTGTAAAAATAGCTTTAGCACAGCTATAAACTTCAGCAACTTCAGACCTGATAAGGAGCTAAAACAAAGGGATCTTGACCTTTGATTCATCCAGTTTCTTCCTTAGTACTCAGGAGAATGATATGCATATCCCTGGTGAGCAGCCAGTATCCGTCAGAAGGGACTAAAAGATGTAAAACATTCTTTGGCATATTGAACTCTTCATTGGGGATTGAAGGTCAGGGAAGCATGTACCGATGCTATTGAGATACATCTTCGTGCACCTAGTCATCTGGTAATAATGCGCTATATCCTCACCAACTACAAAAAAACTTATATACCATAACCATTCATTGGTTATGGTGTATGAAAATCAACAATTAAGCACTCGCATCATTTTATTTTTCATCCATTTTGTGACTGAATACTATAATTTAGTAAAAGATATTAATTTGATGCCCTGAACACTTTTGGAATTCTTGCATGGCTTCTTCTTTTCTTCTTATTCAAAAATTATTTTTGATAAGCTGCAGTATAGTATGAGGCATATTCAATTTTTCTTATGTAAACAAGATTTGGATACAAATGGTGGGAATAAATAACACTTAAAATAATGTTTTACCCTAAAAGTGTGTCAGATTATATTCCAAAAATGGTCACAACAACATTTCCAGTTTTCTATGTTCTTATTTAGAACTTTGACATTCTACTACCAAATGGTAGAAGATATGTACCTCCCTATTGAAATGTGACAGGAATAATAAAGTATGACTGTTGAGGCTAAAAGACAATGCAGCTTTTCCTGGTTCTCTTTCAGAATGCTCATTTTTGGAACCAAATCATTATGGTGTGAGGAAGCCAAACAGCTACATGAAGATGTTCTTGCTGACAGCCCTTTGTGAGGCCCCACCCAAGCCAACGCCAAACCATCAGACATGTGAGTGAGTGAGCATTCAAATAACTCTGTATCCCTACTGTACTTTGAATAACTCCAGGTGATGCTATGTGGAGTAGAGCAGGTCCTTTTCTCCACCAATGACCACCAAAGTGCAGATCTGTGAGTTAATAAAAGATTTTTATTGGCTTATGAAATTACATCTTATGGTGATTTGTATAAAGAGATAAGTGGTAAGGTAAGTAACATTTCCTTGGTCTGTGCAGTTCACACCCTTCTATTTATCCTCAGGGGAAGGGTTTAGGTAGCACATACTTTACTGAAGTCAACTGTATGGTTATTCCAGTTTTTTGTTTGTTTTGCTTCATTCTGTAGTTCTCCCTCTTTTTAGCACCCATATAGACAAAAAGCGACCAAAATTACAGTTTGTCTTTAAACCAATACTACCAGGCCTGTTATTTTTCTTTCTTATGTGGTTACCCTGAGTGCTAAAATAATTCTTAAAAATGAGGATGAAAATAATTTTCAATAAAATTCTTTATTAGGCACATAATGCTTTTAACTATTAGTTTACTTTGAAAAGAAACCTTTAAAAAATTAGGAGCTGGTAATGAAGGGATATTTAAGTAGCATATATTCATGCTCCTTGGGAAATAGAAAGCCATGACACTAAACAGTGGCTGTGTAATGTGATACAGTTCCTTACATTTTTGCCTGTTACAATCTATTTTACTGCATTTGTTTATCCCAACATTGAGACAGCATTTGGATCTACTCCTGATAAAGAATATAATCCAATATTCATGGTAACTCTCAGTTTTAATGTTTTTCTATATTGATTTCTCTTGGGAATCTCAGACTATTTGCAAATATGGCTTATGACCACTAGCCTTAATGTTCCACAAATTTCAAGGTAGTCATAGAATTTTACTCCTTTTCATTTTATACAACTTAACCCTCATCATCTACCAGTATAGCAGTTGGCAAACTTTATCTATAAAAGGTCAGATAGGCTCAATACTTTCAGCTTTGTAGGCCGTATGTCTCTGTTGCAATGACTCAACTCTACTATTAAAACACAAAAGCAGCCATAGACAATACAAAAACTAATGGGTCGGGCTGTGTTCCAGTAAAACATTATTAACAAAAAAACAGGTGGCAGACTGGATTTGGTCCATGGACAGTAGTTTGCCAAACCCTCTACTGGAATGGAGACACTATAGCAATGTTTCCTCTTAATATTTGGCATTTCCATAAAGTCTATTTTTATTTATTATCTAAGCATTCATCCTTCTACAAAATGGTTGAAAATATATTAATGAATATATTTTAAAAGATTTTAGCAAGATAGAAATTACATATTTTAAAGTTTAGCAAGTAACACAAATATACTCTTAGCTTTAACAGAATATTTTAAAACCTTGGAACTTAAAAAAATAGTTTGAAGATGATAATTTGAAGATTACTCCATGACTGATCTAATGAAAGTCACTTAAACCAAACACCTGGACTAATTAGAGAAAATAGTAACTTCTTTTGGAAGGCACAAAAAAATGTTTCTTTGAGTTTTGTTGTAAATAAAAAAAATAGTTTTGGAATTGAAGGCATAGGGAAGCACACCCTTATATTCTAGTCTACAAATAAATAATAAAGTTCAAAATAAAGTTAATGATATTCAAAATGTATTTTTCTATTCCAAACAAAAGAGATTATCTCTAATTTTAAAATATGGTTCAAATTCATAATTAAGTAATAACTATAATGCATTTTTAATTAATCTAGTTAAAAAATATTCCTGGCTCACTGTTTTAGGAGCCAAACATAACATAAGGAACCAATAAACCAAAAAAATTTACTTTATGATGCTTATATTCTACTAGGGAATGCACAGAAAAATAAAGATAAATATATGACACGGGGATGATTATAAGACATAAATAAAACAGGATAAGCATGTGAGGATTATAGGAATGGAGGATACAATTTTAGATATTCTAAGAATTGTGAAGAAAGTTTCATTTGGCAAATGACCAGAGAATGAGTTGTTACCTGGTGTGGTTACATGGGAGGAAAGATTTACAGGCAGAAGGTATAACAATTGTAAATGCACTAGCAGGATTTTGCCTAATGTATTTTTGGAACACCTGGAATACCTGCCTGTGAGACCAGAGTAGAAAGAGAAATGAGGATGTAGCAAGTTCATAAGGGTAAAGGGGATCAGATCCTATGAGAAAGAATTGCAGGCCTTTCAAAGGATTTTGGTATTTACTTTAAATTTGGAAGGTATTGGAGAGTTTGGGGCTGAAATTCACATGAATTTTTTTTTTTTTTTAAGATTCTTCTAGCAAAGCTAGAAGAAAAGAGATCAGGTAAAAAGCTGTGGGTGTTTTAATACAATGTCAGCAAGTTGAATGGTAGGAAATGATCAGATTCTTTGATGAAAAGAAGCACAATAACATTGCTAGAATAGTAAGATTAACTGATAAAAGCAACTTAAAACAGTGAGCACAGGATTTGCTCTTAGTACCGGTTTCATTGTGGCTGCTAGGTCTCCTGAAAGACATCATGCTATGTGGAAATAAGCTTGTCACAAAAGGACAAATACTGTATGATTCCATTTATATGAGGTATTTAAAGTAGTCAGATTCACAGAAGTACAGAATAGAATGCTGGTTACCAGGAGCTGGGAGAAGATGGGAGTGGGAGAGTCAATGGTCAAAGGGAACAAAGTTTCAGTTATGCAAGACACGGAAGTTCAAGGAGATCTACTATACAGCATAGTGTCTAGTGCTAACAATACTGAATTTTATACTACAATACTGAATTGTATACTTAAAATTTTCTAAGAGGGTAAACATTACTTTGGATGTTCTTATCACATACACACAATAATAATAGTAGCAGTAATAATAATAATAATAATAAAGGGAGTGGGGGGAAACTTTAGGAAGTGATAGATATGTCCATGGCCTGGATAATGGTGATGGTTTTTTGGGTGTATACTTTCCCTAAACTCATCCAGTTGAATCTTTTCACATGACAATTATACTTCAGTAAAGTGGTTTTAAAAAAAGACATTAATAGAAAATGTGATGAATTCAAATAAGTTCTGTACGTTAGTTAATAGTGTTATACTAAGAATGATTTCTTATATTTGATAAATGTTTCATGGTTCTGTAAAATGTTAAAATACGGAAAGCACTATAAAACGTTAACAGGCGCTCTCTATACTAGTTTTGTAATTTTATAAATCTAACATAATCTCAATTTTTTAATGACTATTAAAAAAGATAAACTGCATTGCAGATGCACCTTTTATGAAGAGATGGATCTGGTGATTTAATAGTTGTTCGTGTTCATTTTTGCATGATTCCCGCACCAAAAAAATATACATATGCAAATATAAATTTGCATTGACAATACTAACTTTAATGGTGAAAGTAAGCTAGGCACATAGTCATACCTAGATTTTAATATATTCTTCATNATAAATTTGCATTGACAATACTAACTTTAATGGTGAAAGTAAGCTAGGCACATAGTCATACCTAGATTTTAATATATTCTTCATGCGGGGCGCCTGGGTGGCACAGCGGTTAAGCATCTGCCTTCGGCTCAGGGCGTGATCCTGGCGTTATGGGATCGAGCCCCACATCAGGCTCTTCCGCTATGAGCCTGCTTCTTCCTCTCCCACTCCCCCTGCTTGTGTTCCCTCTCTCGCTAGCTGTCTCTATCTCTGTCGAATAAATAAAAAAAATCTTTAAAAAAAAAAAAAAAAAGATATTCTTCATGGTGTAGAGTTAATCTAGGAAAATACCAAGAGATATAAAAGTTTTACAACTCTTTATTTTTATTAACGTATGAAATTAAACTTTGCCAAGGTGGGGGGCACTGTATTATCCGATATTCGGAGAATAATTTTTAGCAAAATATTATTTTAAAAGCCTATTTGACTCTCTTTTATGAAGAGGAATGTGAGTGTAGCTCAAATATAAATATTACCAGTGCATACTAAAAAGGCAATTAATATGTAGGTTCTAATAACAGGATAAATTAGCAACAAGATATGTAATAGAATAAATATTTAAAGTATATAATTATTTTGGCCATATTTCCTATTTGTTAGTTTTTTAATTCTCTATATAAGACTCAAATAGTCTTTAAAGCTGAATTCCAAACTTTATTTTCAAGTGGCATGAGTCTTCAGATAACTGTATGGATGATGCAACTTCAGGATTTTTCCATTTTAGAAACATTGCAGATATTACCAGGGGAGGGGAGGGATCCTCAAGCTTGTTCAAATGTATTCAATCTATCATCCATTATCCATAAAAACTGTGTCAAGTCATTAGTCAGTCTCAGTGATTTCAATTATCCTCAGGTGCTGAATGCAGAATTGATCCTTTATTTCATTTACCTTTCTTGTCACTTTTGTTGTTATTTTTGCTCAGCATTATGGTTTAAACTATGCATTGTCTTCAACATTCAGTTTTTCTTGCAAATCCTTCTACCCTACATTTTGTATTTTCAAAGTTCCTGCAAACATTTTTGGCATGGTTTGAATAAAATGCAACATACACACTAAATTTATTTTTATCTACTTTCACTATGTTTATGCAGAAAGGAGCAACACTGAGCACATTTAGCTTATTCAAACAAGAAATATATAATTGAACATAAATATTTTCAAAGATTCACAGAAGTTTTGTGGATGGAGCATATACATTATTGTTTTTTAACAGCTCCCTGAGTGATTCTTCTGTGCAGCTAGGATTAGGTCCAGTGTTGTTACATATATGCTTTGACACGTGTCAACAGTTCTCAGACTTTTTGGTCTCAAGAGTCCTTTGAATTCTTAAAATTTATTGAGAACCCCAAAGTGTTTTCATTTAGATGAGTTATAGGTCAGTATTTATTGCATTAGAAATTAAAACTGAGAAAACTTAAAGCTATTTGTTCAGTTTAAAATCGCAGTAATAAACCAATTGTATGCTAATAAAACAGCATTTTAAGAAAAATAACCATAATTTACAATCCCATAAAAATAATGAGGAATGTAGGCTCATTTTATTTTTTTTTCCTGATCTCCTTAATGACTGACAATTAGAAGACAGCTGGGTTCTATATCTGCTTCCATATTTAATTTATTGAGATATGGATGTCATGTAAACTCCACTATACACTCTTCAGAAAATGAGAAAGAAATAGCAAATATTACTTATTTTTAGGAAGATAATTTTGATCCAACACATAGTTGGTACGTAAGCATATAAAGTGTTGCCAGAACATGTCAGATATTATTTGAATAAATATGCTCACATTGTTAATTTGATTAGCCACCAGTATGGTACTTGAAAAGTAGTTATAGTACAACATTTTTGAAAATATATTTATTGTAGAAAGAGAGAAAACTCCATTCCTTACTATTTTGTGTATGTATAATTCCCAGTAACTTTTAACTTAAAAATAATTTTAATTCACATTTAAAAGAACCAAAGAGGCAAAAGATCTGTACTCAGAAAACTATAGAACATTCATGAAAAGAAATTGGGGAAGACACAAAGAAATGGAAAAACATTACATGCTTATGGGTTGGAATAACAAATATTGTTAAATGTTTATGCTACCTAGAGCAATCTATACATTCAAAGCAATCCCTGTCAAATACCATCAATTTTTTTCAAACACCTGGAACAAATAATCCTAAAATTTCTATGGAACCAGAAAAGATCCTGAATAGCCAGAGAAATGTTGAAAAAGAAAACAAAACTGGTGGCATCACAATTCCAGACTTCAAGCTCTATTACAAAGCTGTAACCATCAAGACAGTATGGTACTGGCACAAAAACAAACACATAGATCAATGGAACGGAATAGAAAACCCAGAAATGGACCCTCAACTCTATGGTCAACTAATCTTCAATAAAGCAGGAAAGAATATCCAATGGAAAAAAAGACAGTCTCTTCAACAAATGGTGTTGGGAAAATTGGACAGCCACATGTAGAAGAATGAAACTGGACCATTTCCTTACACCATACACTAAGATAAACTCAAAATGGATGAAAGACCTAAATGTGAGACAAGAATCCATCAAAATCCTAGAGGAGAACACAGGCAGCAACCTCTTCAACCTTGGCCCCAACAACTTCTTGCTAGACACTTCTCCAAAGGAAAGGGAAACAAAGGCAAAAATGAACTATTGGGACTTCATCAAGTCAAAAAGCTTTTGCACAGCAAAGGAAACAGTTGACAAAACCAAAAGACAGCTGACAGAATGGGAGAAGATATTTGCAAATGACATAATCTAATAAAGGGTTAATATCCAAGATCTATAAAGAACTTATAAACTCAACGCCCAAAAAACAAATAATCCAATCAAGAAATGGGCAGAAGACATGAACAGACATTTCTCCAAAGAAGGCATGCAAATGGCCAACAGACACATGAAAAAATTCTCCACATGTCTTGGCATCAGGGAAATACTAGTCAAAACCACGATGAGATACCACCTCAAACCAGTCAGAATGGCTAAAATTAACAGGTCAGGAAATGACAGATGTTAGCAAGGATGTGGAGAAAGGGAAACCTTCTTACACTCTTGGTGGCAATGCAGGCTGGTGCAGCCACTATGGAAAACAGTATGTAAGTTCCTCAAAAAGTTAAGAAAAAGAGCTACCCTAGGACCCAGCAATTGCACTACTAGGGATTTACCTCAAAGATGCACATGTAGTGATCCAAATGGGCACCTGCACCCCAATGTTTATAACAGCAGTGTCCACAATTGCCAAACTATGGAAAGAGCCCAGATGTCCATGGACAGATGAATGGATAAAGAAGATGTGGCATATATATACAATGGAACACTATTCAGCCAACAACAACAACAAAAAAATGAAATCTTGCCATTTGCAATGATATGGATGGAACTAGAGGGAATTATGCTAAGGGAAATAAGTCAATAAGAGACAGACAATTATATGATCTCACTCATATGTGGAATTAAAGAAACAAAACAGAGGATCATTGGGGGAGAGAGGAAAAATTAAAACAAGACAAAATCAGAGAGGGAGACAAAGCATAAGAGACTCTTAATTATAGGAAACAAACTGAGGGTTGCTGGAGGGGAGGGGGATAGGAGGATGGGGTTACTGGGTGATGGACATTAAGGAGGGCACACGATGTAATGAGACTGATGAATCATTAACTTCTACCTCTGAAACTAATAATACAGCATATATTAATTAATTTAAACTTAAATTTTTTAATGTAAAAATTTTTTTAAAATAACAAAAAAGATGTATTATGTATCTACTGTGAGTCAGACACAGTACCAGGACCTAAAAAAGAAAAAAATCAGTGGGCCCCAAAGGAAGGCTCCCATGCCCATAAAGAGAAGTTGCTTGGACTACTGAGATGGCTCTTAAGGAATTAATAAAATTTAATGAGAAAAAAAAACTAGATGGCTTCCAAAAATAAAAAAACAGAACATCAGGTCTTGGGTATAAAGGGAAAAAAATTATATGTGTGAAAATAATTACTTTAATATTCCTAATGCGGCAAGAAGTAGGCAACAAAACATAGTGGAAATATTTAATGCCAAGAAAATAATGGAACGCCAGAGAAAGGAGTGAAGGGAAGGTGGTATTAATACTTTCATCTTAGAGAAAAGCAGGGGCAACAGGATTTGTGATAAATTTAAGAGGTGAAAATTCCAAAAATACTGACCTAGGACAAAATCAGTAAGGATGCTGTATTAGTGTCCTATTGCTGCCATAACAAGTGATCACAAACGTAGTGCCTTGAAACAATACAAGTGTATTATCTTAGAGTTTTGGGTTTCAAATGTCTAAAAAGCATCAGCAGAGCTGCATTTTTTTCTGGAGGCTCTAGGGAATAATTCATTTCCTTGCCTTTTCCAACTTTTGGAGACTACCTGAATTCCTTGACTTATAGCTCCCTTCTTCATCTTCAAAGTTCATGACTCCCAACTCTGCTTTCATGGTTACATCTCTACATTGACTGATCTTCCTGCCTGCTTCTTATAATCCAGGATAACTTTCCCATCTTAAGATCTTCGATTTAATCACACCTGCCCAGTCCATTTTGTCATGTGAAGTAACATATTCACAGATTTAGGGTATGAGGACATGGACATTTGGAGGGAACATTGTTCTGCTATCATTCAAAGGAAAAATTTAAATGTATTCTTAAAAATTCAAAATATAATCACCAAACACCTATTAGTAAAATAACCAAGCATGATCAATGATATCTACTGAGGTTTTAAAATCTAAATCTCATATTATTCCAAAATAAAAGTTGTATATATAAATTAAATAAATTTAAAAATCCAGTAGTTTGATTGAATGAGGAATGGTGTTTTTCCCACTCAAAACTCTATGTATGTAGTGAAACACTGGTTACGTTTACTTAAAATTAATTAGATATATCAATTAATTACACTGGATTTTATCACATTCCATTTGATGCAAGACTAATGAAAATATGTACATTTTCAGTTTTAGTTACATCTTATCAAATTATACTAAATGCAGTAATAAATAAAATGCAATCTTATATAATCTTTATCTTACCAGAGTGATATTAGAACCAAAAGCATAAACAATCCACACGTCAAATATTCCAAAATTATTTTACTGACAAATAAATGTGTGCTATCAGTGATTGAAATATTGTGTTTTATTAGCACTCTTGCTGTTGAATATGATTCAGTTTGAATTGTTATTTATCAGTGGGGAAATTGATGCTCAATTGAATATAATGGAATGCTTTTCTGTTGGTTTTTGTTTTATGACCACCCAGTGGGCAAATTAAAATAAATTACCATAGTTTTGTATATATATGTATAAATAGCAAGTTCAAAGTGTTAGTAAAAAAAATAAACTGTACACTATTTGAGGTCAGCAAATCAAATTTGATTTTTATGATTTTACCAACTAATTTACATTTTTTGTAAAATAATGTTTCCATAATTTGGAGTTTGATATATGTCCTTGTCTGTTGTGTGATAAAATTGTTTCTTTGAAATTAGTTTCTCAACTATTAATGTTGAACACAAATCTTTTCAGGATAATAAGTAAGATTCTTAATGTTTAAATACAAGAAAATCAGTAAGATTATTATGTGTTGAAAATTAAAAATATTTTGGGGCACCCAACTAGCTCATTCAGTGGAGTATGTGACTCCTGATCTTGGGGTCATGAGTTCCAGCCCCACATTGGGCATAGAGATTACTTGAAAAAAAAAGAGAGAAAAAGAAAAAGAAAATTAAAAATATCTAAATAATAACAATTATCAAATATTTAATGTTAAATGGTTAACATAATGTATAGTAAGTTGAAATGATACCATCTACTCAGTGTTTTCAGAATCAACATTATTTCTGGTGTAAAATATGTTTTATAAATACGTCTTCTCATCTTAGCCTCAGCAATCAGACAACAAAAAGAAATAAAAGGCATCCAAATCAGCAAGGAAGAAGTCAAACATTCACTATTTGCAGACAACATGATACTCTATGTAAAAAACCCCAAAGACTCCACCAAAAAATTCCTAGAACTAATACACGAATTCAGTAAAATCACAGGATATAAAATCAACGTACAGAAATCGTTGCATTCTATAAATCAGCAATGAAGCAGAAGAAAATCAAGGAATAGATTCCATTTACAATTCCAACAAAAACCATAAGATCCTAGGAATAAATCTAACCAAAGTGTTATAAGACCCGCACTCTGAAAACTATGGAATGTTATGAACGAAATTATAGAGGACACTAAGAAATGGAAAAACATCTCATGATCATGGATTGGAAGAACAAGTATGGTTAAAATGTCTATACTACCCAAAGCAATCTACACATTCAATGAAATCCCTATCAAAATAACCAAGTATTTTTCACAGAGTTAGAAGAAACAATACTAAAATTTGTATGGAACCACAAAAAAACCTGAATAGCCAAAGTGATTTTGAAGAAAAGTAAAGCTGGAGGCATCACAATTCCGAACTTTAAGCTGAATTACAAAGCTGCAGTCATCAAGACAGTATGGTACCGGCACAAAAACAGACACATTGATCAATGGAACAGAAGAAAATACCCAGAAATGGACCCACAAGTATATGGTCAACTAATCTCTGACAAAGCAAGAAAGAATATCCAATGGCAAAAGGACAGTCTCTTCAACAAATGGTGTTGGGAAAATTGGACAGCATATGTCTCCTAAGGTAAGGGAAAGAAAAACAAAAATAAATTATTGGGGCTTCATCAAGGTAAAAAGCTTTTGCACAGTGAAGAAAACAATCAACAAAACTAAAAGGCAGCCTTTGGAGTGGGTGAAGATATTAGCAAATGACATATCTGATAAAGGGTTAGTATCCAAAATACATAAAGAACTTACCGAACTCAACACCCAAAAAACAAATAATCCAGTTAAGAAATGGACAGAAGACATGAGTAGATATTTTTCCAAAGATATGCAGATGGCCAAAAGACACGTGAAAAGATGCTCCATATCACTCATCATCAGGGAAATAAAAATCAAAACCATAATGAGATACCACCTCACACCAGTCAGAATGGCTGAAATTAACCACAGGAGACAACAGATGTCGATGAGGATGCAGAGAAAAGGGAATCATCCTATACTGTTGATGGGAATGCAAATTGGTGCAGCCACTCTGGAAAACAGTATGGAGATTCCTCATAAAGTTAAAAATAGAACCCCTCTTATGATCCAGCAGTTAAACTACTAGGTATTTACCCAAAGAATACAAAAATACTGATTTAAAGGGACGCATGCACCCCGATGTTCATAGCAGCATTATCGAAAATAGCCAAACTATGGAAAGAGCCCAAATGTCATTGACTGATGAATGGATAAAGAGGTGGTGTGTATGTATATACAACAGAATATTACTCAGCCACAAAAAGAATGAAATCTTGCCATTTGCAATGATGTGCATGGAGCTAGAGTTTATTTTGCCAAGTGAAATAAGTTAGAGAAAGACAAATACCATATGATTTCACTCATATGTGCAATTTAAGCAACAAAACAGATGAACTAAGGGGAAAAAAAAGAGAGGCAAACCATAAAACAGATTCTTAACTACAGAAAATAAACTGAGGGTTGATGGACAGAGATAGGTGGGGAATGGGCTACATGGGTGATGGTTATTAAGGAAGGCACTTATGTTGAGCCGTGGGTGTTATATGTAAGTGGTGGATTACTAAATTCTACTTCTGAAACCAATATTACACTATATGTTAACTAACTAGAATTTAAATAAAAATTTGAAGCAAATAAACAAATAAATATGTCCTCTCTACCTGTGTTATATTGAAGATTTTGCCCATTCATCAAAAATAAAAGACAATTTAAAAGAGAGAAAAATTTACAATTTAAAAATTTAGAAGAAATTTGATTAGAGAAAAACTTGGGATATATACAAACAAAATATTTTAGTTAAAAGAGAAATCCATGTATAAAATATTTCTGAAGAAAATAAAATATCATGTGGATTAATAAAAATAAGTTCTTGGTGACCTCTGTAAAACTCCTCCCTAAAGAGACATTATTTTTTAATGTCTGTGAAGGGAAGTATTTCCTTACCACAAAAAAGAAGTGTATTGCTGATGGAACATAGGCAGGAGGGTGTAGAGTGACAAAATGCAAATGGAGAAGGCATGTAGAGGTTCATACTGCTTTTCCTCATACTGTTGCTTGCCAATTAATTAATTCATTCAATAGCTATCTTTGACTTACAGCCATAAGCAAGCTATCTAAAAGTTTTGGATGGATGTAGTTGTTGGGTTTATGCAGCTTATAAATAAGTACACATGAAATAAATAATAACAGAAGTAGTCATTTTCAAATCAATTATAAATAAGTGCTTGGCCTGAAACTAATATTTCACTCTATGTTAAAACTTGAAAAAGAAAAATAAATAAATAAATAAGTGCTCTGGAGGAAAATATCCATGTTAAATAGTGTTGGTAAGTAGTCATAATACAGAGACGTCACATGCAGAGCTAATGTGTGATGATGACACATCTTTGTGTACTGCATTGGGGCATAAGACTTGATAGATAGCATATTAAGAATTTAGAAATCTGAATTCTTGTTCCATCTTTCTCACAGTGTGTCCTTCTACATTTATAGATTATTTTATTTCTTTGTGCTTCACTTCCATTGTTTATAAAATGAAGTTCTTGATGATCTCACATTTCGATATTTAAACATTTTTTTTGCACAAAGTAAAACTTTGCTATTATTTTGATTATCTAACAAGTTAGATTATTGCCATATAGTAGTATATTTTAAAATTTTGATTATAGATTAAATATGACTGAACGTAGTAAATAAAAGGCAGTTTAATGTTACTATAAAATAATGTTCAGTAAATCCAAAAACAAATCCATTACAAGCACATGATTATCATTTCAACAAGGAAAGTTACTGCCAGAAATATTGAACTCTGAGAAGAAAAACCCAGCAATGATTACTTATATGTAATTATATTATAAAAGCATAAAAATTACTGATCATCTTATTATTTTGATTTATTTGACTATATGTGAATAATACCATTAATTGCCATTTTAAAATATAGATTTGATAAAGTTAAATTTACTTATAGAAGAGTATCACAGAACTATTAATACAGATTTACATATCTGTAGACATGGATATTTAATTCTCTTATCTGTGCTAATTATGATAAGACAAAATAGAAACTAAGTTTTGATTCCTAGCTACTAATTTTGATCCTATTTATCATTTGCCAGCTCTATCATTTCCATGCTACTTATGCATTAATGGTAATATCACTGACAGGCGAGGGCCACTTCCTTTTATCTATGTCTTTCTTGGAGGGCTCTAAAATTGACTTCAGCTCAAAAACATTTTTGGAGATAACTTGCTTGAATTAATTCTTATGATACCCAGGAACCTGGGGATTACTGTAGTTTGAATATAAATCCAAAGATGTACTTCAGAGTGAGAACATTTCCAGATCAGAGGCAAGCACCCAGCCCTGGTAATCCAATATGGGTTTTTAAGCATCCACATGAATATAAGCACAGTCTATAGTTCTTACTTTCATTCATATGTAAAGAAAGTTATTATTTTAATCTATTCATGAAATTCAGATAATCAGCTTTTGATTAGTGGTTTATGTATATTTACCTTGAAAATAAAGCTTATCTGCTTATTAGATATATAGTGTCTTCACTTATTTAAATTCTATGTGAAATCAGCAGGAATTTATTTCAGATACAAATTTAGGTATACAAGAAATATATCATTATTTACTTCTCTATAACTAAACATATCTACTTTTTATCCTGATTCCAACAGAAAAACAAAGGATAATTTTTTCTGAGGTTCACATTTATGTTTCATACCACATATAGCAATATATGTGTCAAGTCATGAACATGGGGTACAAATAAATGTTCCTCAATCGTCAATTATGTTTTATGCAGTTTTATCCAGCTTCTTACCCTAAACATGTTCATTTAAATTTTATTTTTTAAATGTAGAATTATAGAATTACATGATAGCCAAAAATATTTAGGTCGATCAAATTGTATATCTATCTATTGAGGAAGCCAACACCTGCAGAAGACATCTCATTTCCCTGGGATACATTATTATTCTAATACCATAGGTTTTCAATGACTGATGGAAAAACTTGTAGATTGCTTTCAATATAAAGTATTTCCATGTTTTGATTATCTATTACATGTAGAGAAATTTATAATGCTCAATTATTGCTTATAAACTCATATATAGTTTGTATATAGAGTCCTTAAGAGTAATCGAGCATGATATCACAGGGTTATGCATACGTCTCAACTCATCAAGTAGTATACATTAAATATATGTGCCTTTTCATTATACCTTATAATTATAACTTAATAAAGCTGTTTAAAGAAAAAGAGTAATTGGGCATAAATGATTCATTGTTCTTCTCACTGAATAAGAAAAATATTAATGGTGGTGTGATGTTTTTATTTATAGTTAATAGTCATTAATTATAATGTGTGATTAATACCATTAATAACAATAAACACTAAATGTGTGTAGTGTTAAAGTAGTCACAGTGGAGTTACTTTATTTCCTGTGCTATCATTTAGTTTTAAGTAATCATTTGATTTTAGCTTATTTGCTTAAAAATGATGCTTCTGTGTTAGATATACTATAAATTTTTTAATTTTATAAATTAAAGAATATTAAAATTGAATTAATGTGTTCATGCAGCTTTATTTTATATGAAAATAAAAGCATACAATTATTTTTAAAAGTCACCTTTAAAAATATTTGGCTGTTCTATTACCACCATCTGCTCTTCATTTTTAGTCTGAATCCAGGACTTTTTAAAATTATTCTTGAGAACTCTTAGTTGAGCTAACCTGATTCAAAATAGTCTTTTATGCGTTCCTCAGGTGAGTTTAAAATCACTAAAAGAAAACTGTTTTTCTAGTAAAGAAAGATTGAAAGTGAAAGCTTGTTGTATTCTTTTTATTTTAATCAAGGTGAGTGTTCATTTCTAGACACTCAAAATTACTTTTCTAATTTCAGAAAAATTTTTTCATGGAAAATTCAGTCCCTGAGGCACTAATGCCAGCTTTCTAATGAAAAAAGAATAAAATTATTTTCATATACCTTCCCAAACTGTAAGATATGCAATGCCAATGAAAGTGCATGGCATATTTAAAAGATATGTTTAATATACAGGACACTCAATAGAAGCACATGTCCTTTTTATACACTTCTTTTGAAAAGCAGCAAAATAAAGGTGACCTAAGAATTCTCATGTAGTTTGCTTTAAAAGGTTTAACTGATTGATGATAACTGACAGCAAAAAGACAAAAAGAGGTTAGAAGAGATTTCTCTATAAAAGTAAGTATGAACCAAGATCAATGTCTGCTGTGATTAGTCATATTGGATTTCATGACATTGTTCTCATATAATAAACATATATATTAATGAATATATATTTTTTCATTTTCATTAATACTCAGTTTCTATATATGACTGCCATTTCTATATAACTTTTAACTTACTTGAAGAACCACAGAAGACTTTACCCTTAAAATAATTTTGTATATTAGAGAGTGAAAATTGCTTTCAATATATATTAAAAACACCACTGTGCATGCAGATGGTTTTTACCATGATGTTCTTCCTTACTGGTTGGCTGATAAGACCCTCCATTTTAACAAGAGTATTTTATGTAAGAAGACTCCCTTTAAAAGTAGAATAATATAGTATTTCTTCTTGGTTATTTTTTCTAATATAGAAACAACCTTTAGAATAATTTTTACTCTAATTATGGGGGGATCTGTTGCATTCTTATAAAAGAATCCTAGTATTTATTTAACTCACACCTGATTAGCTCAAAGTTTATGTTTACCTGTGCTACTTTGTAGCCATCTTTGCTTTTCAGACTGTAGATTAATTGCACACATTAGGTTTCCAAAGTTTATCCCCTTCTACAGTTGAGCAGGAATTTTTCCTGTGATACAGAATGTCTGATAATCTGGCATCATTACGCCTTTTGCCTTTCTTGCTGTAAATAGCAAATACAGTGTCTGTTTTGAAAATGTCATGTGCACGATATAAAGGCAAGACACTGTGGAGAAAGTCCAGGACAAAGAGATTGTGGAGGAGAATTAAGGAGAGTGTTTCTAAGCTCAAAATCATTAATACCTTTTTAGATTTGGAGAATTTTTCACTCCAAAACAAATTCCTTTCTCTAAATAATGTTGAGTTATTTAACAAATATGGGATGTGGAGTCTTGGATCTTTTGTTTTTCAACATAAATTATATTACTCTTCAAATAATTGGGTAAATAAATAACGCTATAACTTATACCACTGATATTTTGAGAATAAATAAATCATTATCTTATTATAAAAACAAGATGAACACAGGATGCACCAATTTAGGGATAAAAGTATTTCCTGGCAAGGGGAATAAATGTAATTTAAGGAACAAGTGGTGAAACCATGTGAGGTTTTAAAGAAATTGCAGGTCATTCTCCACGTGTTTTTTATTTCTTTGTTTCTTTTTTGTTGTTGTTTTGTTTTTGTTTGTTTGTTGTACATTTACCAGTTTACTAAATGACATAATAAAGGATGCAAATCAACAGCCTGATAAAGAGATACACAGGGCAAGCTATGGAGTGAGGGTGCAGGGCTTCATGGCTTTCCAGGCGCCCCACTCTCCCCAAGATCCCCATGTGTTTACTAACCTGGAAGCTCTCTGAACCATATCCATTCTCTGTGTTTTGACATAATATGATAAGTAGGGCAAACATGACATAAAAATAAATAGGACTGGATAGATAAGGCCCTACAGTATTTACATTTTAATGTAAATCTCCTAGCCATGCATCCCTACTATCCTGATCTTCAAGGATAGAATGGGTTCCTCAAGAAGTTAGAAAAGGAATACGGGAGATACTAATCTTGATGTAGCTGTCAAGAAAACAATTCCAAAAGATTCATCACAGCTGGGTCCACTTCTGGTAGAGTTATTTGTTGCACACAAATTGGAGTGAACAATTTTTCCAGTTTTCTTTCATGTTCACTCTGGGAACTCTTCTTAGAAATAAACCTATATTGAAATAAAACTTTGCTAGATATAATCTTCTTTAGTATGACATCAGAAAGGAAGTAGGTGCCAAGTAAAAACATCTAGGAGGTGGGATAACAGCAGACAATTCCCAGGTTGCAATGATAATCAGTTTTCCTGGAACAAAAGGACTTTATTAAAAAATTTCTCTCTTAGTTGCAATAGGCTTTAGGATATTAAAACCTATAAAGTTAGCAGTAAAAAAGGAGTTGTGCATTACAGTCGTGCAATTTTTTGTAATGTATGTTATGTTTCAGTATTACACATAGATATATAGATACATAAAGATATCTATTTGTATCTTCAAAGGTTCATCAAACATTCCTAACAATTTTTCCTTAATACACA
This sequence comes from Ailuropoda melanoleuca, assembly GCF_002007445.2. Taxonomy (NCBI): domain Eukaryota; kingdom Metazoa; phylum Chordata; class Mammalia; order Carnivora; family Ursidae; genus Ailuropoda; species Ailuropoda melanoleuca. The sequence continues at coordinate 127,106,770 of NC_048220.1, read as the reverse complement.
GTTAGAGTATATTACTGTATATAGTTAAAGCCATAAGAGATGATTGTTTTAAATTATTTGTAAAGTTTGGATATACAAAATAATTATGTATAGAACAGATAAATTTGTTAAAACCTAGTTTGAAAATACAAATAGTTGATTATATCTACTATGCAGTAATGGTTGTTAATAAATCTGGAAAAAAATTTGAAAGAATACGGATTTGTCAGTGAGGTCATCAAAATAAGTCACATATGCCAATATTTGTGGTGTCCTTTAAGTATGCAGACAGGTGCCAAAGTACAAGACTAAAGAAATATAATTTTATGTGCTATATTAAAATAATGAAAAATGTTAGAGAGAATGTTGAAGACATAATGTCCCTCTTCAGGATTTGTAGGGAAAGAAATATTGCTATTTATTTATTTATTTATTTATTTATTTATTTATTTATTTTTAAGATTTTATTTATTTATTTGTCAGAGAGAGAGATAGCCAGCAAGAGAGGGAACACAGGCAGGGGAGTGGGAGAGGAAGACGCAGGCTCCCAGTGGAGAAGCCTGATGTGGGGCTCGATCCCAGGGCTCTGGAATCATGCCTGAGCCGAAGGCAGACACTTAACGACTGTGCCACCCAGGAGCCCCAGAAATATTACTATTTAATACTCCCTCCCAGCTGTGATTAAAATGGAAGATATTCTTCCTTGCTATTAAATATTTCTAGTTTAATGCAAAGTGTCGAGTGTCACTGCAAACAACATTGAAATCCCACTAACGACATAAATACATATTACACAAAAAATAAGTAAACTTTAAAACTTACTCATGCTCAAAATAAGAATCTCCAAATGCTTGATTTCTATGTCATAATCCTTCTGTTAATACTTGATTAAAGCTATACATGAACAACTACATAATAAATGTGAAACTCATGTGGGAACACAATTATAATATGCTTAAATGGAAGGCAAAATATTTGTGGAATGTAGAAATCTCCTTTACATTTAAAAAAATAGGTTAGTCCATGATTTTTCTATGTTCATAAAAGTGATAATATCAAATACTAATGATAAAAAGAATTCTACCAAAAACTATCGTTTTGTAAAAAAAAAATTCTTTAAGAAATGGAGAATAAATAGACTTTTGATTGTTCAGATATTCTAGGAATGCTTACTACATTTTAGGAGAATTAATTTATTTCATGAAATGACTTAACATTATAAATTTCTTTAATCTATCTCTTTTTTTATATTGCAATTACTATAAAGAAAAAATCCAACATATTTTTCTCTTTTTATTATATTTTTTCAAGTTTTCATTAATTTCTATTTAGTTAATATCTCTTTTTTAAATTACTTGTTTTAGCATATATTGGACGATAGTTATAAGCTTGTAGCTTCCAAAGAAGCGTAGGCTTAAAGAGAAGGTAACATTTCAGTTGGAAAAGTGAGAAAAGAAGGAGTAGCCTATGAAACACCAACTTTTTCAAGAGATCTAAAGATGGTGCAAATCACAAATGTGTTAGGTGGCTGGAACAGATTAGGGTAAGACAAGATGGTAAACAGCACATAAAAATACCAAGGTAGATCTGGGGAAGCATTGGGTACCTTGGTAATTGGCAAGGCTTTATCCAATAGGCTAGATTTCTCTTGAGTTTAATGTTATTTGGCTTAAATAAATTTAGCTAGTACATCTCAAAATATTCAAGAGGGTTAAATTAACACAGTTTGATTAGAGAACACTTAAATGGCATCAATTCAAAAACTTTGTTTCATAGAACATGTTTCTGGGAGAAAATAATGAAAACATAGCTATAAAATATAGAACTTGGGGCGCTGGGTGGCTCATTCAGTTAGCATCTGACCCTTGGTTTTGGCTCAGGTCATGACGTCATAGGTCTTGGGATCAAGCTCTGCGCTCAGCGGGGAGTCTGTGTGAAGATTCTATTCTTTTGTCCCTACCCCAACTCACGTGCACATGTGCGTTCTCGCTCTCTAGATAAGTAAATAAATCTTTAAAAAATATGTAGACCTTGCTTGAAAGGTCCAAAAAATAAAATAAAATTTAAAAATGAGCAAATGGGGGCATCTTGGTGGCTCAGTCAGTTAAGCCTCTGACTCCTGGTTTTGGCTAAGGTCTTTTTTTTTTTTTTTTTTAAAGATATTTTAATTTCTTTATTCGACAGAGATAGAGACAGCCAGCGAGAGAGGGAACACAAGCAGGGGGAGTGGGAGAGGAAGAAGCAGGCTCATAGAGGAAGAGCCTGATGTGGGGCTCGATCCCATAATGCTGGGATCACGCCCTGAGCCGAAGGCAGACGCCCAACCGCTGTGCCATCCAGGCGCCCCTTGGCTAAGGTCTTGATCTCAGGGTTGTGAGGTGGAGTTCCATCTCGGGCTCTGCCCTCAATACAGGGTCCACTTGAGATTCTCCCTCTCTCTCTCTCTCAAAATAAGTAAATATATCTTCTTTAAAAATGAGCAAATTAATTAACTAATTAAATAAAACATAGACCTTAGAAGACTTTGACACTGAAAAGTATGTAAATCAATTATGTGTTGCTATTGTTTACCCGCTTACTCTAGAATTGAATGTTTCTTTTTACCTCTAAATCTTAATATATTTTTTATTATTTTCATTATTAAATATGTGTCATTTATAACTTTTGGTGGCTTTAGGTATGTAGTAATTTAAAAGTTTCTGTATTATTTCACTGTATAAGATATTCCCCAATATTAAGACCATTATTTTAGCAAATGATGCATATCATAATAAAGCAAGGGAGAAGCACAAATAATAATTACAATTAATTTCCCATTCCTGATTGAAAACCAGCATTTTATTTGTAATCATCAGCTGTGTGATTTAAAGTAGCCTTGCAAGTGTGCTTGTCAAACATCTCTTCCTGACTTGTGGTCCCTGGGTTTTTCCTAGATGACCATTTCTATTTTAAATTTTTGTTTTGTGGCCCAGTTGAGCAGTTCAGTTTCAGAATCTATTACACTTTTCAGATATTCCTATGAATAATTTAATTTTAAAATGCATTTTGATTTTTAAAAATGCAAATTCAACCTAATTTGAAAACTGACTTAGTTAAAAAAAAAAAAATTTGGACCGGTAAGGACATTCTCATGTCAGGGTTGCTGGTTCAAATCTATGCCTATCATTAGCTATTATTGTCAGCTAGAAGTTCATAAAAATATGGCACTTACACTTTTAATTCCACCTTTCTACCATTGTTTAACCCAGAAACAACTCATGTACTTTTCATTCAGCCCAGTCGTGTCTGAATGTATTATGTCTGCTAGACTCTTTTAGAAATTTCAATCATTTCTCATAAAAAAAATACTTTCAGAGCTTCTGTCTCAAATTTTCATGAATACACAAGGATATTTTATGGGAAAATCAATCTACAAAAAGGAATTACACATCTGTTTTAAGTTTAAATTTATTTAAAATAATTTGTATTTTTTATGTTTTTCAGATCTGAGGTTTTAAAATGTTACTTTTCAGATATGTCATTCCAATATAACAATTAACATGATAACACCATTATGCATAATAAAAATTACAATTTTAAAAAACATCATACACAAAATATTAATTCTCTTTTTGGCCAAATTTTTCCTTCATGTATAATCATAAAAATTTGTCTTTGCTTTATGTATAATTTTATGTTCATTTTCCCTTGATCATTAACTGTATCAACACAGGGAAATGTCATCTGTGTTTTTCTAGCATAATCTTAGCACTTAGCAAGGACGCAATGTATGTTAATTTATCCACACACTCCATGTATATTTGCATCAAATTAGAGATACTTAAAATACTGACACTTGACAAAGGAAAGACCATGAAATCACTTTGAAATAAACCCAAACATACAGCTGACTGCCAAGTTTGTGGCCAAATGTAATTAATCTTGGAAATGGCCAGCTATTGAAAGGCACAGTTTCTTATATTTCTGATATTTCAGTCATTTACTCATGAAATAAATCGTTGTTACAATTTAGAGTATATATTACCAACATTGGTAGACCATCTTTCAATAGTGCTACCCTCTCCAGAAACAAGTGTCAGAAAACTAAGGTAATTTGCTAACTATAGATACACTTGCTCAAATGTCACTCATTAATTTATTGTATTACTACTATGGGCGGCAAGAATTGGCTGAAATTTAATGCTCATTCTGAATGCCACACAATGCTCTACAGAGTCAGGTCATAATTTCTGATTTACATAAATTTGCCCTGCAGTTTAGTATAAATTCTGCTTCCTGGTTACAAACATATATAACATTGATAACTCTGGAAACTTCTTCAGAGAGGCATATAGATTGTGTATGGACACATACAACAGAGATTTAACTGATCTGCAAGTTCAGGGTAATTTTCCCCGGAAAACTGATGATTGAGAAAGAAATAAAGTGTAATTATAACAGGATATGAAAAGGGCCCCGAGAAATGGTGCATGGCTCAGAAAGAGAACATTTCAAGAGTACTGTGTATTAGTGATGAAAAGAGCAAAGGAGAGCATACTATAGAAGAGGCAGAACAGGTAGGAAAGGATCTGGGTCCCACCCAGAAAGCAATGGGGAGTCTTGAATGGTAAATAATGGATTGGGGCAGGAGAAGAAACACTCGGTTATGCCATTTTAATAGATGGCTTTGTCTTCAGGGAGAGAAATTCATTTGGAGGGCAAGAATGTGGGTTTTGTCAGGTCATTTGGAAAAGACTTCAGTTTCCTGAGCTAGGTAGAGATAAAGGTAGTTAGACTGTTGTTGGAGTAAAATAAAGGGAATGGATACATTAATATCTATTAATGATAAAATAATAAATAGTTTTTTGACTTTTGGGGGGTGATTTAGACAATGTCTAAACTTAGTTATTTTTAGAAGTTGCCGTGCTGGGGCGCCTGGGTGGCGCAGTCGTTAAGCGTCTGCCTTTGGCTCAGGGCATGATCCCAGCATTCTGGGATCAAGCCCCACATCCGGCTCCTCCTCTAGGAGCCTGCTTCTTCCTCTCCCACTCCCCCTGCTTGTGTTCTGTCTCTCGCTGGCTGTCTCTATCTCTGCCGAGTAAATAAATAAAATCTTTTAAAAAAATTAGATTTATCCATTATATATATGTTCATTTAAGATTAGATTTATCCATTATAAGTGAACATATTAAGTGCACTTATGGGTAGGTAAATTTAGTTATGTGCTGTTATTTTTAAGGTAGCAAAGATGTCTTACAAAGGACAGTTTTCTCTTAAATATGTGTTAGTGTATATATATGTGTGTATACACGTATGTATATACAAACACATACATATGTATTTAAGTCCAATTGAAAATTCAGACTTTGAAACTGTCATTGTGCTTGAACTTTGCCTAGTACTGATTTCATCCTAAAGCAGCGCACCTTATGATGATTTAAAAATTAATTAATAATCTAAGTAAGTTCATTATCATTTAAGATCTATTTTAGCTACACATTTTAATATTCTGTTTTTGTTGCAGAGCTATTTAGACACAGCCATTCATGGATAATAAGTCATTTATTCCTCATTAACTGTTAGGATGGATGTAGATATTCATTACAGCCAGACAACAGACTCATTTAACTGCATACAGTACATGATTATATACCACACCAATGACTAGAATGCAAATTCTATTTCACATTTGCTTCATTTTTAACCTAAGTATTTGCCAATAACTCAGATATTCTCCTTTATAGCTGATCATTTCCTTTTAGCTTTATGCCATAAAATCTGAGTTTTTATTTTTAAAAAGAAAAAAAGAAAACTAAAGGGAAAAAAAGAGGAGGAAAAAAACCAAATGTTGTGGACAGAGTAAAGTGTGTAATTTAGAATGATAGTTCTCTGTGCTGTGACTCACATGTTCTCTTAAAATTTGTCTTTGAAACCATGTTTTCCCTGTTGGAAATTTATGCCCTAGTCAGCTTAACCTTAAACCAGATGAGTTTTAGCTTTTAAGTGCAGAAGACCTTAGCAAATCATCATAGAACTGGTCACAGTTGCAAACTTTGAGCCTACAGTGAAATGCAGGAATTTGCCACTTTCCTTCCACCAATAATGGAATACCATTTTACATTACATGAAAGTATATTAAAAATAAATTTATGATTTTTTATAAAATTAACATTTTAAAATAAGCAGCTGTGCAAAATATGGATTTCTCATGATGGTGGATTTTTTTTTTACCGTTTAGCAATAAATCCATCCTCTAATAACCAATGGCAAATCATTTTATTAATATTATTTGCCTAAGAGTTAGGCAAAATTAAGATTACAAAACATGGATTTGGAAATATTTTACCCATTGTCTGGGATATACCTTTGCTGGAGAAACATACTTTATAAATAGTTATGGTAGCATATGTGTAATTAAATTTTAATTTCTGAGTATTTAATACAACTGAGTATTAATACAACTAACATGTGGTTTGCAAAGTCATCAAAGAGAATAATGTTTAAGAAAATTTCAGAGTGAAATGATATTAAAATGTCGGTTGAAAAAATAAAATACATAAAATATAGATTGAAAGATATATAAAATAAGCAAAAAAAATAACAGGACAATCCAGATAAACAATAGCCACAATATGTGCCAAGTTAAGGATGCTCTGTAGTCAGGTAAATAAGATAACTGGAAAAGCCTGATGATAGTAATTTGTTTTATAGTAGATTTGGAGAGGTTACAAAGAAATAAATGGAGTTTCAAGATAACTTCACCCAACATGACTACTTTTTAATATAATGGGAAAAAATATTTTCAGGTCTAATTATTTTACCAACCTTAAGAAAGAACCAAGTGGTAGTAAGGAACATTACATATTTTAAAAAATATCAAGCCTCATGTCAAATATGGTTCATCAACAGATAATCTGTATGAACGTTACTAACAATTCATGCTATATTGAAACACTATGAAAATGTATATTTATTTATTTATTTATTTAAAGATTTTATTTATTTATTTATTTGACAGAAAGACAGCCAGTGAGAGAGGGAACACAAGCAGGGGGGGTGGGAGAGGAAGAAGCAGGCTCATAGCGGAGGAGCCTGATGTGGGGCTCAATCCCATAACGCCGGGATCACGCCCTGAACCGAAGGCAGACGCTTAACCCTGTGCCACCCAGGCGCCCCGAAAATGTATTTTTAAAGTATGCTGCACAAAAATTGGAATAAACTATGATAGAGTCACCTTATTTAAATATTTACTTATTTTACAGAATGATCTTGTCAATGTTCATTGCATATCACTCTGTTGGCTGATAAAAAGGAGGGGAAATATGGAGTACATCATCTTTCTACTTCCCTTAACTCCTGAAAGACAGCTAAATTATCCCATTTGCTTTCTTACTAATCCCAGAAACATTTCAGAGAATTCCTAAATGCAACTACTGGCAGATGTTAACTAAATGAGCAGAATATACACCTGAACTGAGATCTGTACACTATGGAATCGTTTTGATTCCAAAATATGAATTGTGATTCTCCATTGTTTTATCTCCACAGTTTTATATTATGTGGTCTCCATATGATCTGCATAGAGCAATTTGAATTTTGTATTTCCATTTAGTAAAACACACATATCAAAATGAAAGTCCAAGTTGACCAGTGAGTGCAAAATTAAGAGCCTTGCAGTCCTCACATCCTTTGACAGGTCCTGTTCCCTGAAGCAATCTACCTTTGTCTATTTCAATTGTTTGAATGTTTACTTCTTTTTTCCTAATATGCTACTACCCTATTTCTTGAATCATCAAATTTTAACAAAATTAATTGAAATGTCTGTCTGAAAAAGTGATGAATTCTCACATATTCTCTTTTAGTACTTTTTTTTTCATTTATCAATTAAATGTTTGGTTCATTAGATTTTATCCCACTGCACAATGTAGAATATAGATACAAATTTAGTTTATTTTTTCCAACTGGTTTGTCAGTTGTTACATCACACTTCAGGGAATAATCTATCTTGTCTGCATTAGATTGAGATTTCCCAAATTTCTGAAATAGTTTTAAGTCTAGTCCTGGATTTTTCATTCTACTCCATTGATCTTTGCCTCTACATTCATGAATATCATACTACTCTAATTATTGATACTTAAAATTTAATCAGGCTGAATGCTTTCTCTGCTTATTTCTATTAAAATTCTTTTAAAAAATAAAAAAAATTAAAACTGGCTAACCCATGGATGCCTGATTTTTATACATTATTAAACTATATATAAACTACATGTTGAAAACTGCACAAATCTTAAAGAGAATGATTAATTTTCTCAAAGTACACACTCCATATAATACCATCAGATTAAAAAAATGGTATATTACCAACCAATTGTCTTTTCTACGCTAACCTGTGTTTACACTAACCACTGTTCTCTCTACTATCAACATTAATTTTTTTTGCTTATTTTTGAATAATAAATTAATGCAGGGATATGAATGCCTGGCAACTTTTGCTCCACATAATGGTTGCAAGATCCATTCATGCTGTTGCTTCAGGAGTAGTTCATTCATTTTCATTTTATGAATACACTACAATGTATTTATAAATTATATTGTTTATGAACTTTTGCATAATTTCCACTTTGAGGGTTTTAAAAATATGGCTTGTGTGTGCAATCTTGACATATCTATTTGTGTACAAATATATGCATTTATGTTTCGTATATCTAACTTGTGTTTGCTTGGTCATGGGTATTTATATATTCGTCTTTAGTGGATATGTACCCAAACGGTTTTCCAAGTACATGTGTTGATGTGTACTTCTTGCAGTGTCTGGAAGGTGCACTTGCTCAATATCTTTAACACTTGGTATTTACATTCTTCATTTCTATCCATTTTTGTATTTGAGCAAAGAGTTGTTTGTAGTAATCCTTTATTATCCTCCTAATGTCCATGAGCTTAGTAATTAGGACCTGTTTCATTTCTAATATTAATTACTATTTAGGGTCTCTTTTTTTTTCTTTGCTTAGCCTGGCTAAAATTTATAAATTTTACTGATCTCTTGAAAAGCACATATTTTAGTTCACTGTTGTTGTTCTGTTTTCATTTTTATTCATTCCTTTATTATTCATTTTCTTTTTCTTGCTTTAGGCTTAACTTTTTTAACCTAAGATGGGCCTTAGGTTATTAATTTCAGATATTTCTTCATTAACAAAATACATATTTTAAGTGCTATAAATCTTCTAATACTGATTTCATTGCATTCCACAAATTTAGACCTATTGTATTTTTAGTTTCATTTAGTTCAAAATATTTGCTAGTTCTCCTGAGACCATTATTATTTACAGATGTGTTATTTAATTTCCTAATATTTGGAGAATTTTCCAGTTACCTTTCTGTTATTGACACCTACTAAGGGATGCCCACTAAGAAAGTGTATGTGTCTTGCAGCAGTTCAGCTGTATCCGCTATAAATACACTGGAGCATTGTTAATGTGGTAGTAGAGTAAGCACCGGAGAGGAGAAGTAACCTGCTATCTCATAATTAATTCTCAGTCTTTTACTGGGCTGTGTTGTGGAGATTCAACCTTAACAAGTGTTCATAGCTCTTCACCCCTCCACCCCTCCTTTTAGATTAGGGGAGGGGTACCAGATAAATAAATGCCCATTCCCCATGAGGGGTATATCTCTCATGAAGTCTTTTCTCATTTAGATTAGGCCTTTGGAATATTCCCCTATTAATTCAAATCTTATTGCTTTTTATAAGAAACTTCTATATTCTTGCCTAAGTTAATTATTATATACTTAAGGTCCTTATTGATTCTTAGAGGTATATTCTTACAATTTAAATTTCTAGGTGGTTAGAGATATGCTATTGGTATTTGCAACCTCTTGCTTCATCTGAAAAATTTGCCAAATTTTTTTATTTGTTTCATTAGTGTGTAGATTTTTTTTTAAGATTTTATTTATTTATTTGACAGAGATAGAGACAGCCAGCGAGAGAAGGAACACAAGCACAGGGAGTGGGAGAGGAAGAAGCAGGCTCATAGCGGAGGAGCCTGATGTGGGGCTCGATCCCATAACGCCGGGATCACGCCCTGAGCCGAAGGCAGACGCTTAATGACTCTGCCACCCAGGTGCCCCCATTAGTGTGTCGATTTTCTAATTAAGATACTACTCTTAACAAATAAGGGCAGTGCATCCTTCCTCTTGTAAGTCTCACGATGTTTTCTTTTACTTTTTTTTTTTAATTGCAAACATCTCCAATGCAAATAATTCAATAATAGTGGACACTCAAAAAATGCATCTGATATCTCCAATAAGTATGTTTGATGTCCTTTTTTGTTTATAAATAGTAACAAGTTAAAAAATTTATCTTTATTTGGTAAATATTTTAAATAACAAGTGTTGAATTCATCAAATAATTTGCATCATTTGAGATGACCATATGACTGTGCATTGTCAATTGATTTTTTGACTTATGTCCTTAGGTTTTCTGATGGGAAAAGAGCCTTACATTTTCAGGATAAATGTTACTTGATCATGATGTTTTATTATTTAATGTAATGTCAAATTCAGAATACATAGTTTATAAATTCAATTGAATCAGAATGCTTAAGTGAAATGGGCTTCTAATTTTCTTTTATTATAATCTACATAAAACAATGCAACTTTTTAATCAGATTTTTCCAGTTCTCTAGTGTACACTGAATTCATGCTATTTTCATACAGCTCTCAAGTTAGAACTTCACATGCTTTGTGCTCCTAGGTTAATATTTTTATTCTGTGTTTTCTTTTCTTGATTATTTTGGGTAGTAGATATATCCAGAATTAATTCACATTGGAACAGTCAATGAATTATATAATAAAACTGTTATTAAACTTAAGGCCAGCCCATAAGCTGTTAGCTGTGCATTTTCCCTTTTACATAAATGGATAAGGAAGCTGCAGATATCTAACCTAGTTGTGAAAGCAAACAGAATATTTGAGCTATACATAGTCTTAGGTAGGATTTGAAACAAGAAAAGGAACAACAGATGTCTCAAGATTAATCAACACTTAAGATTCTCCATAGTATAGCTAAAGTGGAAAATCTTATCAATATGTATTTCCCATCAACTGGGGGTGCTGGTCAAATCCAGCGGCATAGTGATTGGCCATCCCCACTCACCTATTTATTCTTGGAGATTTGTATGTCTTCCAGCACCTATTTTTTCTGCCCTACTTTACCCATACAGAAGATAACAGAATCATGCTCTCTAATTCTTTTGTAAAGGTTATGAAATGATTTGGTTAAGAATGTAATATAAACAATCTAGATAATGCAATGGGACAAACCCAAAGCCATATGCAGTAAAACAGTATTGTTACCTAAAATATTGTCACTGAAAGGCAGCAGGAAATGATTTTTTCCCATATGAGACGAGTACATCAAATGGTTTTCTTTATAAAGATTATATTTATGCATCAGTCTCAGGTGAAGGAGTAAAAATGTAAAAAGTTGTAAAAACCACCAGTTGCACTTTCTAGTAAACATAATCTTAATAATAATTTTTTAAAGTGTTAGCAGCAATGGAAATAAAGACCCTTGATTGTAATTCTATAGATTACTTGATGCTATGTTGAACTACACAACTTTTTTTTTATGCTATGTTAGTCACCATACAGTACTTCATTAGTTTTTGATGTAGTGTTCCATGATTCATTGTTTGCGTATAACACCCAGTGCTCCTTGCAATACGTGCCCTCCTTAATACCCATCACTGGGCTACCCCATCTCCTCACCCCCCAAATTAACTATACAACTCTTATCTGGTAAATACTATCAGGAAAATAAGTGAGAAAAAAAAATCATCTGATTGTGTGAGAAATAATATATTATGACTGATTATAGTATATTTATAATAACAATTGATTTTTACTGAACCACTACCTGGAAAAAAAATGGAAATACACACAAACTCAATTCAATCTGTTAATGTTTTAATTAATTCATCTTTTATCAGACAAATTTTTGCTCTCTATACCTCATTTACCCAATTTTCTTTTCAAATTTTGTACTTACATCCTGAAAATATTTAAAATGTCTTACTTGCTGTTTCTGATTTGCAAACCGAATAAAAATGTGCAAATATTTCATTTGTGTAAATTCATTCTTAGTAGAAATATTTTTAGAGATTTATTAGATATCAAAGTAAAATTTTGACTGATAATATATGTTTCATCTACTCCTTTTGCCTCATCAATATATAGGAAAACAGTAAATTTACTTCTGCTTTGAAATATACATTTCAAAAAACAACAAGAAGTCAGTCTGAGGCTTGGGTCATTGTTGCTATGAGCTATAATCTTGTGATAAGCTACAAAATTGATGCAGTGGAGAATTTATATGATGAAAATATTTGTTGCCCAGACATTTGTTGGCACTACAGAAATGACAAAAGAAATCATTTTAGAGGTTTGATTAAGTGGAGTTATATATATTTTTATTGTTCTTATTTCACAATGGATATAAATAGTGGTTGTGAACAATTTGGTTGTCAAATTAAATGTAGAACTTTAAAAAAGAGAGAGACATTTTTGTGGTATTGTTCTACAGTTATATTCTTTCTATTTCTCTCCTAGATTTTATACTCAAACCTAATGCCGAGTCCAACATTATTTAATGCTTATAATAGAGGTAATTCATGTAAAAATTTTAGGATTTTTCAAGTCTTATGTGATCAACAAATATTAACATATTGTTCATCTTTCCCTTTAGATATTGTTAGTAGTGGTGGTAGAATGGTCTTATTTGAAGTATAACTATAGTAATAGTACTGCCGAAAGCAAGTTAATACTCAGATTATTTTTATGACACTTATTTTAAATATATGTCTGTTTATTATTGGAAAATAAACGGAGGACCCCATTGAATAGATAAGAAAATAACAAGATGATTAAAATGATCTTCTAACAGCATATGTATTCTTTAGTGTTAATGGAAAAACTTCTTGACTCAGATTTGAGTTAACATATTTTACGCAAGGTAAATTCTATACGAGAGAGGTATTTTTTTATTGATAAGATTGTTCCTTTACAAGAGAAACTGAGGCTCAGTAATGTTCCTGATTTTTAGAAAATCAGTACAATTCTGTACTTAAAAATTGGCACATTGTGTGAGTTCTGGTACCTTTAATTGCTATATTTTAATATAAAATTAATTATATAAGAATGATAACTATATAACCTTATGTTCTCTAAATTCTTCCCATTAAGCTATTTAATTATTTTACATATTTTCTATTCTTCATTCAGTCTTAAACACTATACATTTTTTGTTTTATTACATGCACTTTGTCTTTTTATTGTTGTTTAGGATATTATTTCCTATTTTTTAGGTAGTCATATTCTGCTGATATTAATATTTAAATACATTTGTTATAGAAGAATACAGAATGATTCAACAGCTATATAGATATACATATGTGTGTATATGCGTGTGTTTTATATATGTACGTATGTGTGTGTATGTATGCGTGTGGGTATATATTTTTTCTTGCCACCAACTCATTTTGAATTGAATAGTTGAAAAAAAAATTCCTAATTGAGACAGTTTAATCTGGATCCCACCTAACCCCTCTGATGATGAAAGAAAAGTAGGAGTAATATCATAAACACTTTGACCCCTAGAAACAAAAACATCAATGCAAGGATCAAAACTATTTTGACTTATCAGTCATATTTCATTTTTCTCCAATGATGATTTTTTTTTCTTCCTTCTGCTGACGAAGAAAAAAAAAGTGCTTGGTTCCAACATTAAAGAACATATTTTATTTATAGCCAGGCAGGCTTGAAATTCTTCATTTTAAATCCCTGCTGAACTTTAGAGAAACCTTTAAAAACTCAATTACATTTATACTAGGCTTTTACCCCAGCCTTCAGAGTCCAGAATTCAAATGCTCAGGGAAAAGCAACCAGTGCTAAAAATCTACAGGACCATATGAATGTCTTAAATGAGAGCTATCCCTAAGCTTTGTTTGCAAAAAAACATGGACAGTGTTCCTTTTCCTGGGAGAAAATGTTGGGTGGTATTCAAATGAAAATGGTTGCTGATTGCTGCACATGAAATAATTCTATATTGTTATATCTCTTTAGTGGATTTTTTAAAATTTTTCATTATCAGAATGGCAATTTATCAGATTAACTTTTTAAGGATCAATCCTCAAAATTACTAATCAAAGTAACATTAAAGGAAACTGAGTAACTTTCGAACAGTTACTTTTTTTAGCGAGCATTTTCTAAACGACAGCTTAGTAGCCATAAGTCCATATGGATATTGCACTTCTATTTTACTTTTGACTGAATTTAGAAGATGCAGAAAAAGTATATTCCTACATTAATAAAGACAAGTAATTGTTGTAAGATAATTAATCATAAAGATTTTCCGAAGACTGTAGCTAATCACGGAAGAAGACATTCTTCCTCAGGAATTAATATGTTATTTCTTAGAAACTTCAAATGAAGTATTAGTTATGTTTATTTTTGTCTCTAAAGAAAATAGACAAAGCCTGTAATTTTGATAAGAAAAAAAGGTATAAATAAATAAATTGTAATCTTTTTGAAAATATTTCTCATTACTAAAGACGTTACTTATATACAATGCTTATCTACTTACGTACAGAGTAACTCTAACATTTAAATAACTCTAACATTTAAATAATTCTAATTGTGAAATCAGGTGCTGAAAGTTTGTTCTGAAAATTTCCAAACCTTCGATTATATATAAAAAAAAAAATTTTTGGCATTGACTGTCATAGCAGAAAAAAGTACATTATAAATTCAAGATATTAAAACATACTTAGTTAATTCAAGTAACAAATGTTTCGTGCTTGAGTACATAGGAATCATTTAAAGAAAGTTGAACTTATTGTTCATAACAACAGCAAGTCTTGATTCTTATTTTTATGAATACAAGTAAATTTTTACCTATATCCGAAGCATTGATTTTAATTACCAAGTTTATTCCAGTTAATCTTCGATAACAAAAAGATCAAACAACACTCAAATAAAAGCTTTTCTTTAAAATATGTAATCAATACTATTACTAACGGTGGTCTTTATCATTTGATTTTGTTTTCTTATAAACATTGATTGTTGACTTGCAAGGATCTGGCACCAAGTAATTTGTTGGCAACATACAAGTGAATGCAAGTCTAATCTTCAAGTAGCTCATAATGTCATAGGGAAGACAAGTTTCCCAAAAAAGATGTGTAAATAAAATGTGGTAGGTGCAGTGATAGGTATATTGAAAGAGTATTAAGAAATGTTCCTAAGGGGAAGAAGAGAAAGAAAGAAAAGTGACAGAATATCATGTTAGGGTAGTATCTAGTAGAATGTGATGGCACAGCTGATCGTTAAGTAGTGAATAGAATTTAGCTGGGGGAAATATGAGACATGTAAAGTAGTACAAAAGTAAATTTATGGATTTAGGAAACGAAGAAGTTTGTGTAGACAACTGTGAAATGTCTACACTTAGAATATAAAGTGTTCAATGGTGTTATCAGATGAAGCAAGAGATGCTGGTAGTAGAGTTGGGCAGAACCTCATTTCCTCCGTTGGGAACTCACTGTAAATCTTATAATGACAAGGGAGCACCGGAGAATTTTAAATACAATAGTAAAATTAATTTTCTAATGTTTACCTTTTTTCCCTCTCTAGTTACTGTAGGGAGGATGGATTTGAAGGAAATAAGAAAAGAGACAGGGAATTAATCAGAAGATGGCTCTGGTAGCTCTGGCATGGCTTTATAAAGGGAAAGAAACTACATTGGGAGGTTGTAGAAATAGATAAAGCAGGTTGTTTTCTGTGTTATTCCTTATGTCACTGTGATTTCAGAGAGTTATAATATGATTTGATCTTTTGCAAAATGTAATTAAATGGCAAGGAATAGAACTTATTGAAATGCAATTTTATTTTTACACAGTTGTAGCAGATAGGGTCATACATATCTCTCAATCGTTTTCTGATATTTCTTTTTGTATAATAGAGGCTTAAAAGTTTAAAAATTACATTTCCGAACTTCTCTTCAATTGATATTCATGATGCGATTTTGGTTCTATCTCATGTGGTTCCATATGAGATTTGAATTCAGGACCAGTTCAAGGGGGATAGTTGGAAAATGAGTGACAGCCATCCTCTAGCTCTGGAGCAGTGTGATTTTCAGATCCAACATTCACAGCAGTGGGTTCTCATTTCCAAGATGATAATTAACAGGGTATGACTCCAGGGTCAGCAGTTAAGGTGGCAGTTTTCTGACTGAAGCTGAAGCAGCAGGCCGTTGGTGGGCTAGTTCTACTGATGGAAACATTGCTTAAGTCATTCCCAAGGAGGGGCCTGGGTGGGTCAGTGGTTAAGCATCCGCCTTTGGCTCAGGTCATGATCCCGGGACCCTGCTAACCTCAAGTATTCTAATTGGGGTGCATGCTTATTTTTAAATAATTTACAAACATGTACATATTATGAATTAAATGTAGTAAAGTAAAATAAGCTAACGAACCATTGTAAATTGCCAAAATTTGATCATTATGACCTATAAAACCAAAAATTATGATTTAGAGTTGTACTTCCTCAGTTTATATAAATAGTATCACTTCTTTCCTGCTTCTTACTGCTTTTATTTTTGTACTTAATACTGTGTTTTGATTAATTACTATCATGCAGCTATTTATTTAGAACTAAATTGTCTGGTTATCAATACAAAATATTTTCAAAAGATATAGAGCATGTTATTTACTCAGTTCATAATTTATATACATTCGCGTTATTTTATAATTTATTTTCAGTTTGCAAACAATTGTACAATTATTATCCTTACACACTAATTTGTGTGCATATGTGCAAATGACTCTAGGGTATATACAAAGAGATATAATTGTTACATATACTTATTCCTACTCTAAATTATGTCTCTGAGTTTAGTTTCACCACCAGAAGGCCACACATCTGGCCTATATAATTCTAGCACTTTGCAGAATTGCTTCACTGAGTTATGGTTAATGTTTTGTGCCTATCATTAAGAGTTGTTTCATATAAAAAACAGCATCGTGGAATGTACTCAAGCATCTACTGCCGAAAATGCTGTCACTGCATAATCCTTTAGTGTTTTGCCATACTTCCCACAGAAATTATTCTATTTTCTGAATTATCTCTAATTATAATGTATAAGATTTTACAGGAGAAAGATTATGAATTCAATAATTGAAAGGTATCTATTCCATCATTTTCTACTTTACTCTGTAAACCAAAATGACAACTGAAGTTCAATTAAAACAATTATGTTGGTTGTTTAGATGTGTATGTTTGCTTTGCTTTACTAATTCTGTCCATACTATTATTATCCAAAATGTATTATTCACGTGATGTATTTATTATTTTATCAAGCATTTAGAAAGCCACAGTGATTTCCAATGATAGGCTTGAATAAAATCAGTCTTAATATCTAATATCTACCTTTTCTCTTGGTGTGTTAAATAGTATATTTTACACCCAGCAGAATATATATTAATAATTTGAAGGTAAAGGAAATGTCATTTCTTCTCAATAACAACATGAACAGCAAACAATATAGATAGATAGAGACCAGCTTTCCGCAGGTATAATTTCATTGCAAGTGATGTGTAGTAAATTAGATACTCATGAGGATAGTTTGCCCCCGCTAATGTTCTCAAAGGCCCATTAATTTAAATGTAAATTAATATAAAATGAGAAGGATCTTAGAAACCTTTCCAGGTTAATAACAAATGTGCTTGGACATGTTGT
Organism: Ailuropoda melanoleuca; assembly: GCF_002007445.2. NCBI lineage: Eukaryota > Metazoa > Chordata > Mammalia > Carnivora > Ursidae > Ailuropoda > Ailuropoda melanoleuca. The sequence continues at coordinate 127,089,034 of NC_048220.1, read as the reverse complement.
TCATTCAGTCTACATAATGGAAAACTCAAGATAAAATCTCAGTAATGATTCTTCCAGCATTATTTAAGGGAAAGAGTGAGAATCTCTGGAAGGCATGGGAATTCTGGAAATTATAAATTAGTTTTCCAAAGTATTTTATATACTCTTTAGGAAAATGTATAGTGATCAACCCTTCAAAATTCAACTGCATCTTATGAGTACATGAAAAAGCACTTCCTAGGGAGTGATGTTAGTGAGATGGCAGAATAAGAGGTCCCCAACTTCTGTTCCCACACATAAATGATAATCTGGTCACCATCTATGGACAAAAGTGCATTGATGGAAGTTTTGAAATCCAGGTAGGAAGATGCAAAATTTCAGCGAAGCTCAAGAACAAGGAACTCAGCTTTGAAAAAGCAAGTCTAGGGGCGCCTGGGTGGCACAGCAGTTAAGTGTCTGCCTTCGGCTCAGGGCGTGATCCCGGCGTGGTGGAATCGAGCCCCACATCAGGCTCCTCTGCTATGAGCCTGCTTCTTCCTCTTCCACTCCCCCTGCTTGTGTTCCCTCTCTCTCTGGCTGTCTCTATCTCTGTCAAATAAATAAATAAAATCTTTAAAAAAAAAAGAAAGAAAGAAAGAAAGAAAGAAAGAAAGAAAGAAAGAAAGAAAGAAAGAAAGAAAAAGCAAGTCTATGCTCTGGTGGCAGACTTGCCAATGTGGTCCCTTCTACAGACCAAAAGCAGACCTATTTCCTTTATAGACTTGGCTACAGCCCTACTTGGCTTAGATCTGCAACGAATCCAATCCACTAAGGGATCCAGGAACAGTCATGCCTACCCATACCCTTGGTGATTGGCTCAGTGGGTAGAGACCTGATCGCAGATTCTGAAATGGCTCTGTGACCTGGCTCTTGTAACACTCTGTCACAGTCCCAGAGCAGTTCTGCATGGCCAAGTGCCTCTCCAGGCACTTGGCAGGTGTCTGTGCAGGGACCCAGAAGGACCCACACCCATCTATTTCCCTGGTAAAAGGCCCACTGTCTGTCCATGGCAGCCCCATAAGTGGTCCCGTTAACTGGCTTGTAGTCTCAGAGGCACTCTCATCCACCTGCGTATCTGACAAGAACCACGTCTGTCCATACCTTAGTAACAAGCCTGCTGCCTTTGGGCTCAACTGTAGACCTGGGAACAGCCATATGACCTGACAGCCCTGCTTGTCTAGATCCCAGATGCAGTCCCATCAGTTTGGGGGTCTTGCCCACAGGTACCTAGAAAGGTACTCGATATCACTGATCATCAGGGAAATGCCAACAAAGACCACAATGAAATATCACCTTAGACCTATTAGAATAGCGATATTAGGAAGATAAGAGATGGGACACCTGGGTGCCTCAGTCCATTAATCATCTGCCTTCGGCTCAGGTCATGATCCCAGGTGCTGGGATTAAGTCCCGCCCTGGGCTCCTTGCTCAACAGGGAGCCTGCTTCTCCCTCTGCCTGCCACTCCCCCTGCTTGTGGATTCCCTCTCTCTGTCACAAATAAATAAATAAAATATTTTTAAAAATTAAAAAAAGACAGACAATAAGGATTGGTGAGAATGTGGAGAAAAGGGAACCCTTGTGCACTGTTGATGGAAATGAACATTGGTACAGCCACGATAGAAAACAGAATGTATATAATTAAATAATTATAATTACATAATTAAATGAAAATAAACTTTAAAGGTGTAATTTTAAATACATTCTAATTGCTTAGTATATGTTTACAGCTCCCATGAGTTCCAAATTCTTGACTTGAGGTGACTCATAAGAAAAAGGTTATCTTAAATTGCAAAGAGGTTTATTTCCTACTAATTATATTTCTGTTTTCTTTTTTCTACCTCATCAACAGTAGCCTGAGTTTACCACATCTTTTCTAAAATTTATTCTTACAAAAACAATAAAATATAAATCACTCTGGAAGTAAAGGGAAAAAAGGATTACCAAATATATATTGAATGTAAGATATATTAAATTATTTGTTGTTTAATTTCAAATTCAACTGAGTGTCCTTTTTTTCTCTAAACCTAGAAGCCCTAGAAAATATCAAATCAACCAACACAAAATTAAGTGCGGCTTTGACATATGACCACTTTATAATTTGGCAACCAGTACAAAGTATGCAGCCATAAAGTCTAATTTCCATTTTTTCTTTAAAATAACATCCTGAATTAATAGTGCATCTGCATATATTGTTCTACCTGTCTGGAAACCTGTCAAGCGCGCAGTGAATTTAGTACTATCCTGAATTTGATCCCATTAAAATACAGAATGATGTAGCTTCTTTTTTTAATATGTGAAGCACTATAATATTTACTCCATTGCTTTTAGAATTCCATGATTCTATTTTATGATAACATGAAGCTGATTAATGCATTCACTCAGCAAATACTTATTGAGCACTTACCATGTCTCATTTTCTTAATAAATTCAATACTCCACTCATTGCTTTCTGCTTCAAATGTACTGGTCTAACTGACTAGATTCAGTTATTTGGAAAGAAAAATACCCTCCTATATGAACACTGAGGCCTGTTATGGGTTGAATTCTATCCCCCAATAAAGCTATGTTGAAGTCCGAACCACCAGTATCTCAAAATGTGACCTTATATGGACATAAGAGCTTTACAGAGGTAATCAGGTTAAAATTAGGTTATTAGTGTGGGCCCTAATCCAATATGGCTGTTGTCCTTCCTAAAGGGGAAATTTGGACAGAAACAGACACATATAGAAGGAAAGCAATGTCAAGAGGAACAGGGAGAAAACCATGTGAAGCTGAAGGCAAAGATTGAAACTATGCCGCCACAAGCCAAGGAATGTCTGGGGCAACTAGAAGCTGATGGAGGCAAAGAAGGAAACATCTTCTCCAAATTACAGAAGGAAAGTGACCCTGCCGACACCTTGATTTTGTACTTCTAGTGCCCAGAACTGTGAGACAGTAAGTTTGTGTTGTGTTAAGCCACCAAGCTGTTGGTACTTTGTTATGGCTGCCTTAGGAAATTCACAGAAAGCCTATTTAATAGACAACATAACTTACGTCTCCTAGACCTGACCTGATATTTTCTTAGCATTTTACCTCAGGCAATAGTTTATGATATTGAATCATAAGATTCTGAGTTCTTTTGTATTTGCATAACTTGACCAGCAAAATGTACGTAGCTGGGATGAAAGATAATATTTCTAATGTGTTTATTTAAAAAATTATTGAATGCTGATCATTTGCCAGTCACTTTTTTTAAGGTTTTACAAACAAAACAGTGATCATCATCATCATCATCTCAAGATTTTCAGAATCATGGAGCTTTCATTAAAATTGACTCATCAAATAAAGGTCAAAAAGAGATTTAATATCACCAAGATGGAAAGTAAAATTAGACATGTTGCTGTTTTTGTTATTGCATATATATTTCTATCCTTGTCCTGATCCTTATTTCTATATTTATCTCTATCTGAATTGTATCTTTATATCTATTTCTTTCTTTAAAAAGATTTATTTACTTAGAGAGTGTGAGCAGGGGGAACGGCAGAAGGAGAGAGAGAAAGAATCTTGAAAAGACTCCCCACTGAGCATGGAGCCCAATAACGGGCTTGATTCCAGAACCCCCAAGATCATGACCAAGTCAGACACTTAACTGACTGAGCTACCCAAGTGCCCCTATATCTATTTCTGTACACACATTATCTAAGTATTTAGAAATGAAGAGAAGGAAGGCTTTATTTTCAACAGAAAAAAACTATTAATTTAATGAACTTAGAAATCTATGTACCCAAAGATAGTGCCACAATGCATAGTCCTCTAATACTAATATTAGAATTTCATTTGTATATTATGCAATGTAATATAACTGTGATTGATCATGTAATTCTTGGGGGAAAATCATAAACTTTGTATTACTATTCAGAAAATTTAATTAAAATGCCAATAGCATATTAGGATTTAGTTTTAGAATAATCAGAAACTAAAATTATTCTATCTTGCATTCAGAGTTGTGCCATAAGAAAATGAAAGCAATTTTAGCAACAAAATAATACCAAGACAATGAGGCATCACAATGGTTATGTCATCATGAACTAACTGATTTTATATTAATTTTGTGAATTCCAAAGCATATGATATCACCTCTGTCTAAACAAAAATGTTGTTGACATAAACATGCTTTCAATTGCTTTCATGTATCTAAATATAGTTTTTCTCTTTTAATTAATGAAGTATATCTCTCAGCCATAATCATATCAGAAGTTTTATTTTAAACAAAACTTAAACAAAACTAATTTTGTACTTTCTGAAGAGTACTATCTCAGTTGATAGAAATATAGAATATAATTTTGTAGTGCTTACTATGTGCCAGACAGAACTCCAAACAAAGTATATGTGTGTGTGTGGGTGTGTGTGTGTTTTCATACATTTAACCCTAAAATTCTCTTCATGTTTAGATAGGAATACACTGTTTTTATTATTAATTTTCAAATAAGGAAATTATAAGTGATGCAACTCAGATTTCAATTTTAGTAACCTATCTCCAAAATTCATTCTTTAAAAAACCATGCAAGAATTTGCAACATGAGTGGAGCTAGAGAGTATTGTGGTAAGCAAAATAAATCAGTCAGAGAAAGACAAATACCATATGATTTCAATAACATGTGGAATTTAAGAAACAAAACGTAGAAGGGAAAAAAACAAGAGAGAGAGAGGCAAGCCAGAAAACATACTCTTAACTGTAGAGAACAAACTGAGGTTTAGTGGAGGGGAGATGGTAGGGAGATGGGTTAAATGGGTGATGGGTATTAAGGAGGCCACTTGTGATGAGCACTCGCTGTTATATGTGATTGATGTATCACTAAATTCTACACCCGAAACTAAAAAAAATTCTATAATTTATAAATATATAAAAATATTTAGCAGATATATGTATATATGCATTTATTATATATGCATGCAAATATATATTAAAATATATCATCTTACTATTAAAAAACATACAAGATAATATATGCTTATAGTAGAGCTATTTATATAAAATTACTAAACATAATAATACATGAAAAAATTTTTCTTCACATATATTAGTACAGATTTATCCATGACTTCAGAAAATTATGTCTTTTGAGAGTACAGAAGAACTAATATCAGCATGAGTTACAGTCCCCTTAAATTTCTGGTTTTTTGTTTTGTTAGTATCTATTTGAATTGACTATAAAGTCATACCTCATTTTGTTGCACTTTGCTTTCTAACACTTTGCAGATAATTGTGTTTTTTTTTTTTTTACAAATTGAAGGTTTGTGGCAACCCTGCATTGAGCAAGTCTGTAGGGGCCATTTTTTCCAACAGCATTTGCTTACTTTGTGCCTCTGTGTCATATTGGAAATTCTCACAATATTTTAAATTTTTTCATTATTATTATATTTGTTATGGTGATCTATGGCCAGTGATCCTTGATGTTACTATTCTAATTGTTTGGGGGTGCCATGAACTATGCCCATATAAAATGGTAAACTTGATAAATGTTGTGTGTGTTTTGACTGCTCCACCCACCAGCTGTTTCCCCATCTTTCTCCCTGTCCTCAGGTGTCCCTATTGCCTGAGACACAATGACATTGAAATTAGTCCAGTTAATAACCCTACAATGGCCTCTAAGTGTTCAAGTGAAATGAAGAGTCACATATCTCTCACTTTATTTAAATCAAAAGCTAGAAATGATGAAGCTTAGTGAGGAAGGTATGTCACAAGCCAAGATAGGACAAAAGCTAGGCCTCTTGCACCAATTAGCCAAGTTGTGAATGCAATGGAAAAATTATTAATGGTTGACACACAAATTATAGGAAAGTGAAATAAATAGCCTGATTGCTGATAGGGGGAAGTTTTAGTGGTCTGGATAGAAGGTCAAGCCAGCCACAACATTCCCTTTAGCCAAAACCTAATCCAGAGCAAGGCCCTAATCCTCTTCAATTATATGGAGGCTGAGAGAAGAGAACCTGCAGAAGAAAAGTTTGAAAGTAGCAGATGTTGGTTCATGAGGGTTAAGGAAAGAAGCCATCTCTATAACATAAGTGCAAGATGAAGCAGCAAGGGCTGACGTAGAAGCTGCAGCAAGTTATCCAGAAGATCTAACTCAGACCATTAATAAAAGTAGATACACTAAACAAAAGATTTTCACTGTCCTGAACAAACTGTTTTGGAAGAAGATGCTATCCAGGACTTTCATAGCTAGAAAGAAGTCAATGCTGAGCTTCAAAGGAGAGGCTGACTGTCTTGATAAGTGTGAATTCAGTTGGTGACTTTAAGTTGAAACCAATGCTTATTTACCATTCTGAAACTTCTAAAGCTCTTAAGAATTATGGTAAATCGATTCTGTGTATGTTCTATAAATGAAATAACAAAGCCTAGATGACACCCCATCTGTTTACAACATGATTTTATGAATATTTTAAGCGCACTATTGAAACCTATTGCTCAGAGAGAAAATTCTTTCAAAATATTAGTGCTCATTGACAATGCACCTGGTCATCCAAGACCTCTGAGGGAGATGTACAATGAGATTAATGTTGCTTTCATGCCTGCTAACACAATATCCATTCCACAGCTCAATGATTAAGGAGTATTTGTGATTTTCAAGTCTTATTATTTAAGAAGTACTTTTTGTAAGGTTATAGCTGGCATGGATAGTGATTCCTTGGATGCATCTGGGCAAAGTAAATTGAAAACTTTCTGGAAATGATTCACCATTCTAGATCCCATCAAGAAAATGTATGATTTATAGGAAGAGGTCAAAATAGCAAAACCAATGGGAATTTGGAAGAGGTTGACTTCAACCCTCATGCATGACTTTGAGGGATTCAAGCCTTCAGTAGAGGAAGTAGCAGCAGATGTAGAGGAAATAAGAAGAGAACTAGAACTAGAAGTGGAGCCTGAAGATGTGACTGCATAGTGTAATATCATGATAAAACTTGGATGGATGAAGAGTTGTTTTTTATGGATGAGCAAAGAAATTGGTTCCTTGAGAAGGAATCAACTTCTGGTAAAGATGCTGTGAAGATTGTTGAAATGACTACAAAAGATTTAGAAATTTCATGAACTTAGCTGAAAAACCAGTGGCACAGTTTGAGAGGATTAACTCCAATTTTAATAGAGGTTCTAATGTGGGTAAAATGCTATCAAACAACATTGCATGCTACAAAAAATAGTTTGTTAAAGGAAGAGTCCATCCGTTGTTGTCCTATTTTAAGAAATTATCACAGCCATCCCAACCTTCAGCAACCACCACCCTGATCAGTCAGCAGCCATCAACATCAAGACAAGACTCTCCATCAGCAAAAAGATTACAACTTGCTAAAAGCTCAGATGATGGTTAGTAATTTTCAGCTATGAAACATTTTTTAATTAAGGTATGTGCTTTTCTTAGACATAATGTTATTGCACACTTAATAAATTATAGTCAAGTGTAAACATGACTTTTGAATACACTAAGAAACCAAAAAATCCATTTGACTCTCTTTATTGCCATATTCACTTTATTGTGGTGCTCTGAAATCAAATTCACAGTGGCTCTAGATATGTCTGAGTTGGATGAAATACCTTGATTTTTCTTTCCTCCTGCCTCATTATCCCTTACGTGTATTATGCACAGCATTAATCACATCTTCTGACTATAGAAATTTCTTAAAGAGAATTCTTCCTAATTTCCTTCTAAATAAAAGAAAGTAAGAAATAAGAAATTCTTCTTTACTCTTCCACTAAAATAATGAAGCAACATTTATGTTTGATAGAACTTAAGTGTTTTTGCCATAATTTAATTTTTTAATTTATATCATATAGTAAGATAATTTTAAATTAGAATTGCCTTGAGGATTTTAAAAATTTTGTTGAAAAACTACAANTTATGCACAGCATTAATCACACCTTCTGACTATAGAAATTTCTTAAAGAGAATTCTTCCTAATTTCCTTTTAAATAAAAGAGAGTAAGAAATAAGAAATTCTTCTTTACTCTTCCACTAAAAGAATGAAGCAACATTTATGTTTGATAGAACTTAAGTGTTTTTGCCATAATTTAATTTTTTAATTTATATCATATAGTAAGATAATTTTAAATTAGAATTGCCTTGAGGATTTTAAAAATTTTGTTGAAAAACTACAACTTTCTATGTGTTCTAAAAAATTTAGTGAAAGGTGTTCAGCAATAAATAATAAGTCTTTTAAAAAAGTTTTTAAAAAATACTTGACAATAAATTAGAGGATATAAAACTTAGTTTAAAAAAGATTTTTTAGCAGGCATAAATTTAACCAAAGAATCAGTGATTTTGTTGTTTTGTTTTAAGAATCAGTGATTTTGAACTTAGCAAGGATCTCTAACAAAACCATTTGTTCTAATCCTCAAATGCTAAGACAAAAATGAGATTTGTATCAGTATATTATAAACGAGTCAACAGGAGCAAGATAGATTATGTAGCATTGGAAAATTGACTCATAGTTTCTGGAGGGCAATGGTTTGGAAGGATAAAGGGGAAAGCTCTGTGGTCCTTATTTCTGAACTCTATCTCTGATATAAAACATTTCACTCTATTTTTGATTGAATTAATGCTATTTCAAATTAAATTATGCTCAAAACACTACATACAACCTGGTAGTGCCTTCTTTGAGTAGAATTTGAGTATCTTCCTGTTAAAAATGAATTTATGCCTCCAATAATAAATTCAAAATCTTGCTGTGCTCATTTTATGTATTTAAATACTATAGTATGGATTATATTTTGGAACTAATTGTGGAGACAACTTCAGTTTTGTGTTTTGTCAAAATAATTTAAGGCTGATCATAGAACACAGTTTTTACATTCTAGATACAGAAACACATTTTCATAACTTGAGTACTTTGGAGAACAGTAATACTTGACATTTTTTACTTCTTTTTTTTTTTTTTTTTTAGATTTTATTTATTTATTCGACAGAGATAGAGACAGCCAGCGAGAGAGGGAACACAAGCAGGGGGAGTGGGAGAGGAAGAAGCAGGCTCATAGCNCTCATAGCAGAGGAGCCTGATGTGGGGCTCGATCCCATAACGCTGGGATCACGCCCTGAGCCGAAGGCAGACGCCCAACTGCTGTGCCACTCAGGTGCCCCGACGTTTTTTACTTCTTAAACCAACATAAATAAACATTAAAATTGATTTTTTAGTTTGTCCCTCACAAAAATTTAATTCTTGCCAATGAAAGCAGGTCACATGTACAGGTTAAATGAAACTCCTTCTAACATGAGGAAATTTGCTCCACAAAAAAATATATTTTGGTTCACATTCTTTCCTTCTCGTCACAGTTGCCCCATTATGTGAGCTTCATTTTCATTGTGAGACCTATTTTATATTTAACCCTTCAATTGAAATTTGACTGGATAAGAAAGTTAATTTAGTAATTCCAAGGGGGAAAAAGGTTTACAAGGTGCATGAAAAACATTACACAGATATGACAGTTTCTGCCAATACTAGAATACTAAAATTAAGTCAAAACATAAGATTACTGAATGCCCATATGGGTGGGTCTGCTGGAGTTACATTTTTTAAAAGGAATATGAAAAGCATTTACTTATATATCCACACAATCTTTATATAGTTACTGGGGACATGGAATTTTTACGCACTGAAGTCGGTGTTCTGTCGGAGTACAAGGAAGAAACCCATCACATAGATAACCAAAGCATGAAAGGATAAATGTAGAATATAATATGATTAGAAAAGAAATTTCTTATTACAGTAAAATGAACTAGATTAGATATAGAAAAAAGGGTAGCAGATAGAATTGAAGACTAAACAAATGCCATTTATACAGTAGTTTAAGGCCGAATAAAAGGTGAAACTAATAATGCTTTTATAATCACATAAATCAAGGTCTGAGTCTGTTATCTTTCAGCTGTGTAACTTCAGACAAATCTTTTAATATTTTGGTACTTCTAAACCTTGATCTGTTCTGGTTAAGCTCTATGCTAATTTCTAACTGATATTTCATAATCCACAAACCCAGAAAAGAAGTCACTGTCAGTGCTTACATAGAGGAATTAATACAATTAAATTGCTAAAGTAGATAATATAACTTGGAAGTCATGCATGAAATGTCTTCGCATGAAGTGATATAGTTGAAAGGAATCTGCAACGGGCTAGGTAAAAAACAAAAATTTTCTGCTCTGTTTTTGATACTTAAAATAGGAGTACAAAGATAGAGTGAAGTCAAAACCCCACCCTGGTGCTATGCTCTGCTAAGTTTGCTACTTCTATAGTACTGTTCTAAATTAAATATAGGTCATGTTTTTGAATACTCAGCAATTCTCTATGAATCTAGACTCAGCACAGCAGCAAGGCAATATAGTTAAAACCAATCTGTAGTAATAGCTTGTACATAGAGAGTTAGAGAAAATAACTATTGGAAAAAACTATCAGTAGGAAATTTGACACAATGGAAAGCTGCCACTTCCCATATTAGAAATAAATACTTCTTCCTGCTCCCAGGAGCAGTTTTCTACAGGCTTAGCTTCAGAACTGGAATAAGGTATTTGGGTGGTGTCTACACCATAGTGCAAAGAAACCCAATTGTGGTATGAATTGCCTTCATTTGCATAGAAAATTCAGATTCATTCCTGTTTCAAATCAATGCTATGATTGAAAGACAAATGACTTTGTATTATTCATGACAAATATTTTATAGTGTAATATTTGTATGATGTTATACCTTGCTGCAGAAGAAATCATTAAAACAAATACATATTAAAATACTCTTTATATATTTTGGAATTGACAACTTGATTAACGTACATCCATCACAGTGAATGGCAACATAAATGCCATGCCAGGAGTTCTGTAATTACCATGATCTTTCATAGAATAATTAGAATTAAAGGGAAGGTTGACAGCTTTCCTCTAGAGAAACAGTAAAGTATATGAAACATCTTACCAGAGTTTAATTTTGATGGCATGCTTGCTACTACTTTATTAATGATGGATTTCTACAATGTGAGTCACGAAACAATGAAAAAAACCCCAAAACACAAAAATCAATATGGAGGGGGAAATATGTTTTCATTTTTATCACCTAAGAATTTCTTAAAATTCTCACAGGAAACAAAAATTCCAAAAATAAATTTTATGTGATTAATATCATATAAAATCAATTTCATTTTTATTCCAAACTCAATTCACAGGACGAGACAGTAGGTTTATACATGCCGATAGTAGAGGCATGAGTAGAAAGTAAAAATGAGTAAAACGAACATGGTAATACTAGAAATAAAATTATTAGTAGTATTAGCAAAAATAACTACTACATATTGCTCTTCTATTAGGTTTGAAGGCAATTAATACATAGCAAGTCTAATTTCAGTATAAATACCTTTTATATTATTTCCTATTAATTCCTAAAAAATTTAGTTACAGGGTAACCAACAACTATATAATGGTAGTTAATATTTAGTTCATATCTTTCTAGCTTAAATGGATACAATAAAGTATGAAATTCAAAATTAAGCATGAGGTCTGTCTGGATATTTATAATCTAATGTCCTTCAATTCTAATTTCCATAGTACAAATAGTCTAAGGAACATAAGACCAGACTAACTTATAACAACTCAAGATTTTTTTTTAATTTTCTGTTTTCCATGTGAAATTTAAAAAGATATTATTTGTGCCCCCTCTAAATAATAGTAAAATTTTAGATTGATGCATGTCTACTACCCAAATCATTCACTGACGTTTATCACGTAATCTGTGAGAAATAGTTAAAATAATCCAGAAAATTATGATAGTAAGTATATTTTAAATACCAAAGAAGAAATAGAGCCCCTAAGTTAATAACAAAACACAGTGCGTGGAGATAATAAAACTGAGCCTCCATCTCTAAATTATATACATGACCGAGATGAATTGGGATTATGAATGTGACAAAATTGTTGAGGTCAGAGAAAGACTGACAACCCATTTCCATGAAACAAAATTAGCCACACTAGGAGACTAGGTTTCTGATCATAACTCAAGCAGATTTGTGGTGAGGGTATAATGAAATAGTTCACGTTTAATTTTTGTGTTTTTTTTTTAAATATTTGAGTAAAACTGAAAGTAGAATTTTAATATGTTAGGGGACTCAAAAAGGAAATTTGGGCTGGAGCTCCAAACTTGTGAGTCTTCTGCCAGTGGGAAGGAATTGAAGATGTCTATCTGGGTGGGAGTGCTGAAAAATGAAAGGAAATCAGATCCAGGACTAAGTCTTGATAGTGGTCCATATTAAATAACTGGTGGAGAAGACTTGTTTCTGTAAAAGACACTGACATGGAGGAATATTAATGGAAATAATTTGTTTAGTGAATGCAAAGAAAGAAAATGTTTCAATAGTACATTATGATAAACAATATCAAATGCTAATAAGAACTACATACGTTGAGGAATGAATAATAAGTGCTTGAAAACATGGCTTACATCAATGCCATTACTAAGAGAAGTTTAAATGGAGAAATGGGCATAAGATCAAGAATAAGTGGGTGAATTTATTGCAGGTAATCGGTTACCTAGGTAATGGAAAGTCAGAGGTAAAAAAGTATGATGCCCAAATTAAGATATTATCAAAAACAGAAGTCACTACAACTTTCACACTACAGGAAAAAAAGGAAGAAGGCAGTTACCCAAGACCCAGAGGGCAGGTTCATATATAGCAATCTGAAACCATGCGGGCTTTTCTGGTAAGAGTGACAGAGGAGGCCAATCATGGCTAGGGGGCTTGTGTGAGTTTGGGGATGGGGATAGTCACTCTTCTCTGGCTAGGAATTGCTAAGGGTTGCATGGAAGAAGATAGTACGTGGTGAACTGGCATCAATGGTTAAGTGTCCCAACCAACAAACTTAACAGTTACAATTTGAGAGACACTTCAAAATTTTTGGAGGTACCTGAGAAGTAAAATATTGACTAAAGCAGTTCTCCTAATAAAGAACATTGGCTTTTTTCCCTTCTCTGCCTTATTCTGCTTTGTCCTCACTCCTTCTTTCTGGGATAAACTCCCAAATACTTGTTTGCTCCCAAATATACTATCTAGCCTGGGTACCAGACTTAGCTTTTGGGGGAAATCCCATTTAAGAGTTTGTGTTAAAAGTAGCCCCAAAAAACAGACTTTTGGTGTAGAATTCTTTATCCAGGTCAATGACTGGTCAGATGGCAAGAAAAAGCTAATTGTTGAAGTAGGTGTTAATAATTCCAGACCTGCTGTGGCATCACAATGATTAAGAACTCACTTGTGGAGGTCTGGAATGGACCTGAATGGGAAACAATGGGTTATGTAGTGCTGTCCCCTGGCATTTGAAGGGTATGAGGGCAAAAGTGATTATAAGAATTGTGCTTTTGTTAGCCACCTGTAACCTTGAAGAATAGAATGGCAAGCTCAGGGTAGCCAATTACCAACTCAGTGGAAATGTTGAAATCCAGAGCTTCAAAATTATTTAAATAGACCCTCATCTCCTACATTTGATTCAGACTGTGGAGAAAATCACATCCAGATGGCAGAGCTGGAAAGAAAACAAAATGTACAAACTTGATAGATTTCCAGTGCTAAGGTTAAAGACCCAAAATGGAGTTTTAGGACCATTATTTTGGGCTTGGAGATTTTTGAATGGATGCATCTAAAAACCTATAAATGTCCTAGATTTCCATGAACTCTAGGTGAGCAGAAGAAGCTCTAACTTACTTGCTGGAGGAGATTGGCTTTACTTTGCCTGAAGACTCAGAAAAGATCCAACTCTAAGAAATACATTTCTTGATGATTTTCATCCATTTACTCTCATTGCTCTCAGAAGAAAGTATTTTATCATCATGGTCAATGCAGGACTTGGCTAATACTACTGGTGGAAGAAATAATCCATATGGGATTGGACCTTTCACATGTTAGACTGAAGAAAGAGTTGATTGAAATTGATAAATAAGAAGTAGTAAATAGATTTGGACCATAAATTAATGGTCCAAACATGGAAAGTGAGGAAAAAGGCAATAAAAAAATTAAAATTACACATTTGAAATACTAAATTAACTAATAAATCAGTTTTATTATCTCATTGAATGCATAAAATACATTTAACAATTATTATAAAAATAAATTTCTTTCTAAATAGAATAATGTAACCACACAAATATGTACATCTAAATAAGGCAAAAAAGAAATTTTCTATGTTGTTAAATTATAAATATGATTTACCAATAAAGAATAAATATTATAAATAAAATATGAAACTTTTAAAAATAAGCAGGACATTTGCTCTTGATATACATTCACGTACCATATCTATACTATACATTCACTGGTAATTTCTGGGGGGAAAAAAGCTTTCCTCAATCTGGGCTTATATGCTTATTATTTAAATTAAAATAATAATCTTCTTGATTTTGCAACTCTTAATCTTTGAACCTCCAAATGACTCTTCTCTATAAGCATAATATTGTTTTTAAATTAGGAATATACTCTCCCTGGAGGACAGAGTGCCACATAAACTGAGTGTAAATTTTGCTATGTAGTGCATATTCCCTATTTTAACAGTTTTCATATTAAAATGTGTAAATAGTCCAGATCAGCTATTTTCTTATTATTTTCATCTGTATACTTAAAAACGTATTAGAAATTTTTTTTCTTTTTCTCCTTTTTTTTTATGGGTTCCTTATACTTTTATGGCACTGGATAGTTTGTAAGACAATTTTACACTATTTCATATGATAAGTCTGTATAGGTTATCAAAATTGCCATTTTACAGATTAAAAAATGTAGATTCGAGGACAGTTCCAGTGCTAGTGAAGAAGGACTGAAACCCCCATCACTCTCACACTCCTACGTGAGCTTCTGTGTCCAGTGCTCACAGGCTTGGCAGGCAAGGATCAAAGTCAAGTGTCTGTGTGTGACTACGAAAGGGCAGGACCCTCCCACAGTCTGGTCAAGAGCAGAATTGAGAGAAATAGGCCCTGGTCTCACTGGATTGTGCCCTCACGAATCCTACTGTCCGTACCAGCTGGTTTAGCTGGGGTGACCTGGCACCGAGACTTGGAAAGGTCACAGTTAAGTGCCTCGGGTGACTTTGAGGACAAACTTCAAATATTCCTATGCAAAATTTTAAAATTTTAAGTCTTACCAAAAAAGGTACACCAGCTTTTTCTCTTTTTTTTCTTTTAAAGATTTTATTTATTTGAGAGAGAGACACAGAGAGCAAGAGAGAGAGATCAAGAAGGAACTGGTAGAAGAGCAGAGGGAGAGGGAGAAGCAGACTCCCTTTCAGAGGAGGGAGCCCAATCTGGGGCTTGTGGAAGCAGACGCTTAACCAACTGAGCTACCCAGGTGCCCCTAGACCATCCTTTTCAAAGAGTCTTCCTTATCCCTTAATCCTCAGGTAAAGACCATTGAAGTTGAGAATTTAAACACAGGAAAGAAGGTGATGGAGCCCCAGTGGATCTGGAAGCCTCTAATCCCCCCTTCCTGCCCTGCAACAGGCCACAGTGGCCCTCTTCATGCAAAAGAATCACTGGTGTCCAGGGAGCCCTGCAGGTCTGGATGGCTACAGGGTGCCTTCCAGGGTGACATTTGCTTCCTTGAGCACAGTTGAACTGTTCTCAATATTGGAATCAGGATGGAGGGGTTTGGCATTTCATCATTTCCAGTTAAGGCTGAAATAGTATTTTCCTCCTCAGCTCTTGTTTTCAAGAGTTGGTAACTTTTTTTTTTTTAAGATTTTATTTATTTATTTGACAGAGAGGGACACACAGCCAGTGAGAGAGGGAACACAAGCAGGAGGAGTGGAAGAGGAAGAAGCAGGATCCCAGCAGAGCAGGGAGCCTGATGCGGGGCTCGATCCCAGGACCCTGGGATTACACCCTGAGCCGAAGGCAGATGCTTAACAACTGAGCCACCCAGGCACCCCAGGAGTTGGTAACTTTCTAAGACCATTACCATCTGGGCTGAGATTTTGTTCCAAGCCCAAGTGTCTAGAGAATTTTCCTCAGCAAGACTGAATGCTACAAGGTGCTCTCAAAAGTCATATTCTTCTTTTTTTTTTAATTGAGATACAAATGACAGATAACATAGCATTAGTTTTAGGTGTACAAAATAATGATTTGATATTTGTATATTGTATATTGCAAAATGATTATCAGAATAAGTTCGTTAATATCCATCACTACACATAATTACATTTTTTCTCTTGTGATGAGAATTTTAAGATCTACTGTCTTAGCAACTAGAAAAATATTTCTATAGGGAAAACTAAAATAAGTTGACTATTATGTTATTTGATTTTAGATTCTGCAAAAATATAGGCCTGATACATTTCATTCAGTTGGTATTAGAATATATGTATCCAATTAAAAAGAGCTCTTTCAAAAGATTACTCTCACAAGTTGAGATATTTCAAAGCACACTTAAAAATTTTATAATAACATCCTATGTAATGTTTAATTTTTTCTTTTTTATTTGATTTAAACCTACATATCAGTTTTTTTCCCATTTGCAAGCTTTATTTTCAGTGGGTATTATCTAAAAACATCAAACCTAAAGTTTAATGCACCATTTTTAATATTTTGACTTAAAATGTCTAATGTTTTTCTGTAAATAAAACTCTTTTTATAAAAGATTCAGTTCAATAGTAATCTAGTACCTCTGTAAAATCTTAGACTGATTTGACAGTTTGGAGTTTTTTTGTGTTGTTGTTGTTTTTATTATTATTACATTGCATATGGGCAGCAAAGAGAAAACTTGTTACCATGCTGTTTTCTATCCCACATTTCACAAAAGTTTCATATCTCCTTTCTGTAACTAGCTTACATAAGAATATGCCTCTGGTCTAACAACTAAATTTTATCACAATAGGTAGAAAGTCACAGGATTTTGCTTCTTGGGTTTTTTTTTCTTGTTTTTTGTTTTTCTTGAGGTAATTATGAACTGCATATTATATCACTATCAATTCAAAGTACATTTTTGCTTCATAAGTTCTTTAATTTAATAAAAATAATTTTTAATATGATTCTGTGTCCCAGCAAAATGCAAATTTTCATATTAGTGCAAAATATGCATTCATATTAGCACAAAATAAAATTTTCTTAATATTAGCCTTTTAGACTGAATTTATAATAACATTTACACAAATGTCAGATTTTTTAATTGGCATAATTGGTTCCCAAAAATTTTATTTTGTTTATTTTAATTGGATGGAAAAAAATTAAACCATTATTGAATTAATTGGCTTTTCTCATAGAAGTATCTGATGACACTGATATAAAATTACTATGTTCTTGGGCGCCTGGGTGGCTCAGTTGCTTAAGCGACCAACTCTTGATTTTGGCTCAGGTCATGATCTCAGGGTCATGAGACTGAGCCCTTTGTGGGGCTCCCCACTCACTGGGGAGTCTGCTTGAGATTCTCTCTCTCCCTCTCCCTCTGCGCCTGCCCCCACTCTCTCGCTCACTCTATCTCTCAAATAAATAAAATCTTTTAAAAAAANTTTTATTTGTCCGAGTGAATCTGTCTAAATTAAATCTAGTTGCTTTCCATTGGATGTCTGAGAGTAGTTACAAGCTGGCCTTTGAAATATGCTTCATAAATTATTCTAACTTTTAGAGATTCTAAAAAATATTATAAATGATATTTGAATATTCTAAAGACTGTATTGTAAGTAGCACAGTTGTGATCATTTTTCCAAGCAATGCATTCAATTACACACCATACATGTCACAAAGAAATCTTAAATTTTAGCCAAATTCTGGCCTGTAATTTTTTTCCTTTTTATTCTTAACATATAATTATTAACATTTAAACCAAGGACTATGATAACTGGTTGCTTTTCAATCTTCATTTAAGTCAAAAGTCTGTGTTTTCACAAGTAAAAAAAATCAATGAAACAGTCATGAGTTTATACTTAGCTGTTTTCTTACTCTCATAGTTCAAAAATATGTAACATAAATCATAGTTGTTTAGCATGATATTGACCTTGCTACAATCTACTTGACCTGAGCAACATTTCCTTTTAAAACTGTATGTATATTATATTATATTATATACTTTTACTAACCATTAAACTATAATCTTGTTTGAGTCAATCCTGAAGAGTAGTCATTTGTTTTATCACATTTTTATCTAACATGTTTTGGCATGTTAGAAAGAAAACAAGAAAAAAAGAAAGAAAGAGAAAGAAAGAAAATACTTATAGTGAACAATGAGTATTCTCTGTAAGTTTGGATCCCCAGTTATTGAAAAGTTTGGTTTCTTTTTTAATTAGAACCACTGACTGACATTTACTCAATGTTTGCTCACATACATTTGGATTCTTCTTCTTCCACTTAAATCTATTGCTTGAAACTGCTATATTTAATATTATCTTGGTTCTGAAATAGCATTTCTTTTCTGAGTTAGAGCCTCAGAATTGGGAGTAGAACAATCTTTTAATTACTATTAGATTAATTTTCTAAGATTTTTATTTAGAATTTTATGTGTAGGTTTAATGTATAAAACTATATGTATATCCACACATATGAATGTATAAAGATACATTTTTAACTTAGTTTTATATCTGTTATCCTTTTCAAGTACTTTAAGAGTTTTGGAATGAAAACTTAGCAATCATCACAAAATCAATGTGAAATATTCAGTATTGATATACCTCAAATATATTTCAAAATTACACACACAAATGCACAAATCATGGCTAATATAGAATCTGTAATGTTCTTTGGAACAATTAAAATTATATTTAAAATCAGCTAGATTTGGTGTATTGGCATTGATTGCACTTTGTATTATTCTTTACAGTTTGTCTTCCTCATATCACTTGGTATACTGCACTTCTCATTTCTAATTCTGTTTTCATTTGTAGCTTTGCATTTTTTGTTTATTAGATTGTCAAACAGTTATCTATTTTATTTAAAAACAAACAAGCTTCTGTATTTACTTACCAAATCTTATCAAGTTGAGACTCCTATTTATCACTGCTCTGTTGTCAGAGCAAAGAATATGAATCACACACTAGAACTTTGTGTTGTTTTGTTTGTGAGGCTATATGGAACTGGGATAGAAGTCCATGAATAGTAGGTAGCTTGGAGTCTCAGTAGATAGAAATGTGCCTCTTTTTAATCCTTATAGAAGGAAATTATAGATGTATTATATAAAAGGCCCTCCTGGAAGGATGCAAAGAACTGGAGGGTTGTGGAAGTATAGCAGAGTAATCGCTTGAGAATGTAAATGTTTTTAAGGTTATTTTGAGTGTTTAGATAAATTTTCATATGACTCCCGTTTTCTGAAGGATGATGAGGAGGAAGGGAGCTGGACTGTGTTGGATACAACACACTATCTATAGACTACAGTTTTTGAGTTTCATTAGACAAAATGTTTATAGAATCCAAAGATGTTTATAGAATCCAAAGATGTTTCCATGAAGGACCCTTTAAGATATAGTGTAGCAGCAGGGGATGGAGCACAGGAAAAAGGAGACCAGGATCTACATGGCTCATTCATGGCACAAAATAATATCATTTTGATGGGGATATGATAGGGAGCTGAGCAATGCTTTTTTCTTACATACAGAAAACAAAATAATCTGACAACTCAAGGAATTCCAAATCAGTAGTAAACAGTCTAATAGTGAACAACATTGGCAGAGAATCAAGAAAAATCCATGAATTGATGTAAGAGCAAAGAGCTGCTGTAAGTAACACCTAGATGCAAGATAAATGCTGATCAGCACATAGTGACCCTAAGTGAGTGCTATATCACCATATGAGGCAGTAGCAGCAGCAGCAAAAAAAAAAAAAAAATTACAACTTATTGGCCACTTTTCCCATAGAAAGTTGGAGTCTTTATCAACTCCTCTTGAAGTAGGCTTCTGACAATTTTGGTTAATACAGTATAGCAGGAGCAATGCTAGGTGACATCCAAGGCAAGATCACAAAAGGCTCTCCAGCGTCATGTTGGTCTTCCGACAAACTTGCGCTATTAGAATTGTCTTTCTGAATGGGCCTTCTCAGATGCTCCTTTTCTGGCACCTGTTTCAGGCTGTGAGAATTCCAAGCCACATAAAAAATTCCCAACAAGTTACCTTGATCAACAGTCCCAGCTGAGTCCAGCCTAAGAGCAATCCCAGCCCAGTCATCAAACATTTTAAAGAAAAGAATCTTCAGTGAATTCCAGTCCCCATCATTTATGTCATTGTCAGGTGTTAGAGTCCTCTAGGCTGAGGACCTAGTTATTGGGCAACAGGAAAAAGCTGTCCCTACTGTGTCCTCCCTAAATTCCAATGCAGAGAAACCATGACCTTGATCAAACGGTGTCTCATACCTTAAATCAGGGCCATTGGTTACATAACAAAAGGTAAACCAGAACAAATATATAGTGGTTGATCAGGGGAAGTTTTGCAATGGGCTGAGACAGAAAGTATATATGAGCTAAGAATAGAAAACCTGCTTTATTAATATGTATATTTATTTACCTTTTTATATTTCATTTTGAATTTTGTGACAGATACATATATACATCCATACACACATCAACATGCAGTGACTACCACCTCTACGCACACTTAGGTTAAAAACCAAATTTATGAGCTAGTGATATATGCCAAGTGTTGCTGTAGATTCTTTTACCAGATATTCTTCTTATACTCTCTTGACAAGACTAGAAACCAAGTGAATATTTCTGTTTAGAAAAAATATGTCACAGTAAATATATGTTTCAGCAAAAAATTGCTTGCAGAAAATTAGATGTGATACATTGACATTTTGTTATCCTTTAAATAACTTTGACTTTATTAATTCTACAATATTCGAAGAGTTCAAATATTTAATTTTATTATTTTTGTTTTCATAAATTCATTAAAGTATAAGTGACAAAAGAAATTCTATATGTATATATGTTATGTGTCAGTATAAATGACAAAAGACGTTATATACATAGTATGTTTCAGTTTCACCAATGTATTAAGTTTAAAAATTTGCAAATACCCAATTACCATCACCAAGATGGAGATCATTTCCATAACCCAGAAAAAGTTTCTTCATTCTTTCCAGTTAAACTTCACCTGCCATTCATTGAACATTTCCACTTACTGATTTTAGTCAGCATAACTCAAGTGTGCTTGTCCTTTTATTTTATATAAATGGAATCATAGGTGTAGTAGACCATCTCTAACGTGACCACTAATAATTCCCACTTCCTAATATTCATGCCCTGATGTATTTCCCTCCTGTTGGAATATGCTGGACTTAGTTACCAATATGGAATATGCCAAAAGAAGTTTACTTCTAATGTTAGGTAATAAAGAGACTGTGTCTTCTACCCTGGGAGCTCTTGTTACTTCCGTATAAAGCCAGCCTCGATGTTCTGAAAGCTCCACACAGCAAAGAACATAGGGAAGACTCATAGTCCAACAGTCCACGAGAAAACAACTCCTCCCAACATCTGCATGACTGAGTGTGAAAACAGATCCTCCCTCTATTGAGCCTTCAGATATCACATCCCCAGTCAACACCGACTTTAAGTCAGGGATACCCAGTTAAGTTGTGCTCAGATTCCTGACTCAAACTGTGAAATGGTAAATTGCTTTAAGCCATTAGGTTTTCATGTAATTTGAAAAGCAACAATAGATAACTAATATATATATATGATGCATGGTTTTTGCCTGTTTGTTTTGTTCAACATGATGTTTTCAAGATAACGTGTATTTGAAATTCACCATGGAAAGCATATATCAGTAGCTGACATTTTGTTATATCTAAGTAGTATTACATTATATGAAAATATCAGAATTTTTCAATCATCCCCGGTTGTTGGAATTTTAATTGTTTCTTTTTTTGGTCTACTATGAATAAGGCTGAATGATTTCCTATAGACATGTATTTTCATTTCTCCATGAAAATTGCTCCTTTTTCATGACATATAAGTACGTTTCCCTTTCAAACTCAACAGTGTTAACATTTCACACACCCATTAGCAGTATATAAGTTAACTTGTTCTACATCTTCTCCAATATTTTCCATTATAAGTCTATTTAATAGTAGTTGTTCTAATGGTATGAAGCATAATCCATTGTGCTTCAGTTTGCATATAATGATGTTCATAAGTTTTCATGTGCTTATTCAACATTTGTATATGTTTTTAGTGAAATTACGCTCAAGTTTTGTACTGTTAATGTATTTATTTATTTATTAAATTCAGTGGCTGCCTTCTAAATACTGATTGATAAAAGTTCTTATCTATCTTGGAAATGAGTGGGTTTTTTTTTTCAGCTATACCTATAATGAATATTTTCTCCCAGTGTGTGGCTTATGCATTCATTTTTCTTATGGTGTCTTTTGATGAGCAGATTAGTTATGCTTATTCCTTTATTTACCTTTTACTTTTATCTTTATTCCTTCCTACATATTTGAACTTCTATCTGGTGTCATTTAACTTCAGAATAAAGAAATATTCATCATTAATTGTTGTGCAGTTCTCCTGAGACAAATTAAATTTAATTTCCTTAAATTTATTTTTTTAATATACTTATTTTGTCTCATTTTGGAAATTATTTTCTGAGATAAAGAATTCTACGTTTACTTACACACTGTTGGTGGGAATGCAAACTGGCACAGCTACTGTAAAAAAAGTATGGAGTTTCCTCAAAAAGTTAAAAATAGAACTACCCTGTGATCCAGCAATTACATTACTGGGTATTTATCCAAAGAATACAAAAACACTAATCCAAAGGGGTACATGCAACATTGTTTACAGCAGCATTATTTACAATAGTCAAGTTACAGAAGCAGCCCAAGTGTCCATTGATTGATGAATGGATAAAGAAGGTGTGTGTGTGTGTGTGTGTGTGTGTGTGTGTAGATGTAGATATAGATATATAGATGAATATTATTCAGTCATAAAAAAGAATAAAATCTTGCCATTTGCAATGACACGGACTGAGCTAGAGAGCATAATGCTGGGACGCCTGGGGGTTCATTTGGTTAAGCATCTGTCTTCAGCTCAGGTCATGATCCCAGGATCCTGGGATTGACCCCCAAGTCAGGCCTCCTGTTCAGCAGGGAGTCTGCTTGTTCCTCTCCCTCTGCCCCTCCCACCCCACCCCCCTCATGCTTGCTCCCTTGCTCTCTTGTGCTCTCTCCCTCAAATAAATAAGATCTTTAAAAAGAGAGCATAATGCTAAGTGCTAAGTGAAATAAGTCAGGGGGGGAAAGACAAATACTGTTTGATTTCACTCACATGTGGAATTTCAGAAACAACAAATAAGCAAAAGGAAAAAGAGAGAGACAAACCAAGAAGCAGATTCTTAACTGTAGAGAACAAACTGATGGTTACCAGAGGGGAAGTAGGTGGGGGGGGGAGGTAAAATAGGTGATGGGGAGTAAGGCATGCAGTTATTGTGATGAGCACCAGGTGTTGTATGGAAGTGTTGAATCACTATACTGTACGCTTGAAACTAATATAACTAATATAACACTAACTGAAACTAATATAACGCTATGGTAACTAACTGGAATTCAAATAAAAAAAAAAAAAGAATTCTAGGTTTACACTTTATTTTGCCCCTAGTACTTTAAAGATATAATTCCAATGTCTTCTTTCTCAGATTTTGTTTTTTTTCTGATGAAACTTCAGGCATCATTTTTGTTTATTTCTTTATTTGGAATGTGTCCTTCCCCACTAACGCCAGCATTTGTTGTGACTTCCTCTTTATATTTAGTTCACAGCCCTTTGACTGTGACGTGCCTAGTCCGATTTTCTTCATATTTATCCTGCTTTGGACAGACTAAGCTTCTTGGATTTCTGAATTGAGTCACTGATGACACTTTGGGAAAATTCTTGGCCTCTGTTTTCTTAAATATGTCTTGAATTCAATTTTGTTCTGCTCTCCTGGGACTCCAATTAAATGCTAGAACATTCGATGTTTTCCACAGATCTTGGATATTCTTTCATAATTTTTATTTTTTTACTCTTCATCTTTGATATAATTTATAGATTGGCTTTAAGTTGACCAATTCCTTTTTTTCTATTGTGTCTAATTCACTGTGAATTTCAATAATGATTTTTTAACATTATTGTATTTGTCAGCTCTCACATTTTCATTTGCTTCTTTTAATAGTTTCCATTTCTGCATTCAAAATTGCCATCTGTTTAAGTATGTATCAACATTTTCCAAATTTTTTAACTACTATTTTTTTCTAATTTAAAGTTTTTGTCTGATTATTTCTAAATCTTCTGTTGATACTTTTTCCTCTTGATTATGGATATATGTTTGTTCTATTTTGGAATTTCACAATCTCACTTGTATGAAGGTCATGGTCTATTAAAAAAAAACAGCAGAGTCTGATACAAAAAACATGATTTCCAGAACAAATCCCATATTCTGTCAGGCTGCTCTATTATATGACTGATATCTAGTCAGTATCTTAGCTGCATCTGGCCTTTTTACACAGCTTTTGTAAGATTTACTTGGCCTCTAACTTCGGATATTTTGAGAGCATGATCAGGACCTACCCTTTCATAGGAATGGGAACTGAGTGTCTCACTTTGGTTTATAGCTCTGGTACAATCCAGCCCTACTATGGGAGATTCCCTTTGCTTGTCAACATACTACTAGATTTGGGGGGTGGGGGCGGGTTTCTATGCTCTCTGCTTCTGTTCAATTTTTAACTGTCTCAAATGTCCTCTCTTCACCACACCTGCCTGTTCACAGTCTTTATCAGGCTGCCACCTGCACTCAGTGTTAGCCATTCTTGCTTTTGGAGTGTATCTCAGCCCTCATGCCTCATCCTGGGACTTGGTCCGTTGCCTTATACCGTGGAAGGACTTATGCACCTTTATAGGGAAGTATTTCAGCTCTGATTCCTGGTCCCCCACTATTGGCATCCTCTTCACATTTACTTGGTGAAGACTGTAAGAAAAAGTGTTGCCAAGTGGGAGGAGACTCACTCCATGACCAGGAATCCTCAGGATTCTAATTCATCACGCTGGCCTGTGCCACACATATCCATTAAAAGCCTGTGGGCCTTTTTCTTTTTCTTTTCCCATGTGTATTCACTCCTCATTCTGTTCTGCTCCCAGAATAAAAGTTTTCTGGGATAAGTAGCCAAGGAAATCTTATCTCCCATAAAAGGCAATTATTTTTCTAGAATTTATTTTATTTAGGTTTTTAGAAGGCTTTGTGCTCTGATAGGGAAGAGAAGGCTATGACTTTGTAATTTATAGGGCTTGGTCTTACTGTTTTAATAGGAATGGTGGTCACTTGTAACTTACGACATCCTAACCAGACCAAAACTATGTTTAATAAACATTTAACTTTACCTTATTTACAAAGAAAAACATCCAGAATAATAATTTTATTTTTTTATTCTGTTTATTCATTTGCAATGCTGTCATATGTGAAAAGTTGAATTTTAGATGTAAGAGTAACTTCTTTAAATGTTTATTAACTTTAATACTTTCAGAAAAATAAGTATATTATTTAAGTTCTCAACTTATATATTCAGTTTTACCTTGAGAAGTGTTTCATTATAATATTTTCTTCCATGAGATTTAACCTGTATATAAATCTAGAACTTATATATTAACTTAATATTGGTAGAGATATCAAAATGTTAAGCCAATGAATTACTATATTTATAGTAATAGGAACTATCTCCAAAGGAAAAATAGTGTGAGAAAAAAATGAAATTTTGGTGAAGAAGTCAAATATAAAGCCTGGTAACATATTATGCTTTTTTTTTTTAATACAATCATTTACATTTTTATCAACAGGCTAAGATTATCAAAAAGGACTAATGTCATTTTCCATCTTATCTCTAGTTTTTAATTCTGCACATTAATTTTCTTTTTTATGTGAGAAATTTTGTATTTACCAGTGGAGTATTTGTGGGTTTTTTTTAAGGGATTTTTAAAGTATGAAATTGCTAGGGAGTTTGTGACAGCAAAATATTGGTTTTTAAGGTATTTTTCTTTTATATTGAATACTTGTCTATCCTTGGTACACCTGAAGTTAAAAAGCTCTAAGGGGAAAAAATAAGTGTGTGTGTGCTTTTAATTAAATTATTTACTTTTATTTTATTAAATTTCAAATGCACAATAAACACCTATCCACCCTTCAAACAGATGCACCAAATGTTAATATCTTGTGACACCTGTCCCTCTTCTCTCTTTCTTTTTCCCAAATCACTGCAGATATGAGGACCTTCCACCCCTCAGTCCCTCACCATAGTAGGTCTCAGGAAAAAGGCTCTCAGTTTCTATATAATCATAATAAAGTTATTTTAATTGACCTATGAAAATCAAGTGATGCAATAATATAACCAAACAAAATATCCACTCCTAATTTTCCTTGGCTCACTCCACAATTCCCTTCATATCTTCTAATTTTTCAATACAGATTCATGCATTGCATGTTTCTGTGAAGTCTCTTTTATCTCTCCCAACCTACCTCATTTCCATTGCTCCCTCTATTCTTCATGATAGCGAACTTTTGCAAAGTACAGACAAGTTACCCCAAAAAAAATGTCCTGCATTGTGAATCGATCTATTTCATTTTGACTAGATTTTGTCAAAAATTTCTGGAAAGAACATTAAATGGGTGATGCTCTTTAACTCCTGCCCATACAACATGCGTACCAGGCTGTCCCACACTGGTGATGCGAAAATGGACTGCCAAGTGAAGGAGGAGACTGATAGATTTCATTACTATCTGAGTGTATTTTTGATTTGTAATTAAGAAGTAAATGACGGGATTATTCTTTGAGACCATGTAAATAGTCTGTTCCTTAACAAACATTCATTCACACAATGATTTTTGTATGTCTTGATTATCTTTGCCTGAATCTTTAAAAAATGGTGGTTTTAAAAGACTATCAATTGTTGTACATTTGTAAACTGGCATATCACTACACTTTCTTCACTTTTTTTTTCTCTCCTTCTCCTTATGGATTCACGTAATTTTTTAGTTAATTCAGTTTAATCCATAATCCATTACCTTCGTGATTCTTCATTATACTCAAATTGTCTGCAATATGATCATTGTCAGCTTTTTCGTCCTTTTCATCTTTGTCTTACATCCTATTTTTTTGGAAATGTTATTGAAATATGAAACACATAAAGAAAAGTGCATAAGCAGCTTTGCTCCTTGACACATGTTCACAAAGGGCATGAATATTTTTATCTGCTAATCAGATTAAGGAAATGAACTATATAAAAATCTAAGTAATTCTCCTGATATCCTGTCCCAATTACAGTTCTCCAGACAGCCACTGTCCTGACTTCTAAGCTTTCCAGAAGGGTCAAAAAAGCTATACCATCCCATAGTCCTTGTAGTCCTTATCCATACCATAACAGGCAGGTGTATTAGTCCTTGGATCATGCAGACCCTTGCTTCAGAATTAATTATTCCTAATGCTACAATATGTCACTAATTGCTATTATCCCATTTTTCCTTGGCTGTTACTGATATCAAGTCCAAGGATACCTGTAAATGAATTCCTAAATCTCATTTTTAAGGGTCTTTCCTGGGACCACTCTTTGAACCATATGCTGAGCTAGCCAGGTCCCATCAGAAAAGCAAAACCTAAGTTAAGTATGTCAAAGCAGAAAAGTTAATATGTCGATTTAATATGAGTTATTGGAGAAATGAACATGAAACAGGGACATGAGGGAACATTGAAATAGTCACTTCAGGAAGAAGTCATTGCTTGGAGTAATAAAGAAAGCTTTTGGTTATTAGTACCTAGAAACTTGAAGAATAGATATAGTGCTTAATTGTACGTGCCAACTTTACTGGGCCATGGCTTGCCAAGATATTTAGTTCAATATTTTTCTGGGTGTTTTCATGAGGATGTTTTGAAATGTGTTTAACATTTACATTGGTAAGTTGAGTAAAGCAGACTGCCTTCCTCAGTGTGGGAGGGCTTCAAAGAATTAAATATCTGAATAGAACAAAAAGCCTGAATGAGAGGGAACTCCTGTCTGACTGCTTTGAGCTGAGGCATTGGTCTTTTCTTGCCTTCTGACTCAGACTGAAACACCAGTTTTCCTGGGTTTGTAATCTATAGGCTTTTGGGCTGAAACCACCATTCTGAGTCTCAGGCTTTGGGACTCATACTGGAAATATTCCATAGGTTTTCCTGGGTCTCCAGCTTGCTAAATACAGATCTTGAGGCTTGTTATCCTCCATAATCATACACACACACACACACACACAGTGATGCTATTTCTGGAAGAACCAGGGGAAAAAAACTTGAGGTGGTACTTCAACCACTGCCCGGGTAAAGAGCCATTTCTGTGGTTAAGTCTGTTAGGAAAGCAAAGGAAAAAAAATGGAGCAAATCACTTCTCCTTACTCCTACCTTCCAGTCTTCCTTCAGAGCCACCTTCCTGGTACTAAAATCTAACAAAAGAGTCAGCCGGTAAGAAGAAAAATATCATTTGCAGAGATCCAACACTAGTATCAAAAAGTACCTTAATAACCCTGACTTCTGAATTGTAGATTAGATTTGTCAAAATTTGAACTTCATATAAATGAAATCATTTAGAACAAATAGTATGTACTACTTTGCATACCATCTGTGTGTTATTTATATATAACTCCATCTTGTATTTTTTTAAGATTTTATTTATTTATTTATTTGAGAGAGAGAGAGAAACCATGTGCAGGGGAATGGGCAGAGGGAGAAATAGGCTCTCTGCTGAGCAGGAAGCCCAATTCTGGGCTCAATCCCAGGCCCTGAGATCATGACCTGACCCGAAGGCAGATGCTTATCTGACTGAGCCACCCAGACGCCCATAACTCCATCTTATTTAATGTTGGCCAATACTGATATATTCTTTAACAATATTTATATTTAGCTCTTTTAGAGTAAGTCAACTTGCCTTCAATCTGCTATCTGTAATTTCTGCAGTGGTCTTCAAAACTCCAGTTTATGATGCCTAACATCATTATATACGAAAAAGCTTCAAGTTCACCCGGCCCAAGGGCCCAACAGCAGGTCTTCAGAGTATGCAGAGTATGAACTGTGGCAGCCAGAATCACAGTAGGGCAATGTTTAGAAAGTTTCTTCCCCCTCTTTGACTGAGCTTTAGTTGAAAGGAGTGCAGCCACAACTGTAACCAAAAGAGGTATTATGCTTCCAGAAAAATCTCAAGGAAAAGTATTGCAAGAAGCAGTTGGATTGGGCTCTAAAGGAAATGTGGAGAGATTCAACCAGTTAGCGTAAAAGTTGGAAATAAAGTTCTTCTCCCAGAATATGGAGGCACCAAAGTGTTCTAGATGACGAGGAATATTTCTTATTTAGAGCTTATGACATTCTCAGAAAGTACGTGGACGGAAATAAATCATTATAAATGGCATCACATGAAGCTGCCCATTCCACTGAAGTTGTGAAATCTTTCATCATGTAGGTAATTTCCATGTCTCTCTTTTGTAATAAATTAATGGTATCTCCCCAAATAAATTAATAAATAAGTAGCTTCAAATTTTTGTTTTCTGTGGTACGTTATCCTTTTTCTTTTAAATGAATAGATTCATATTTGAGAACCACATAAACAGTTGTAAGTATGTCAATCAGAAAAAAGATACAGTGAAATTACTTCTAGATTAACTGCTTAACATGTTTCATTATTCAAGATTGCTTTATATATAATTATATATGAGAAGATAACATGATTTGGTAATTTTACATTGTCATTTTTTAAAGTTTATTTATTTTTTTAGTAATCTCTACACCTAACATGGGGCTCAAACCCATGACCCCAAGATCAAGAGTTACATGCTCTTGCAATTGAGCCAGCCAGGCACCCCACACTGTCATCTTAAACAATGAGTCATTAAAAAGTAAATTGCAGGGAGGGAGGCAAGATGGTGGAAGAGTAGAAGACCTCATTTCATCTGGTTCCTTGATTTTAGCTGATAACTATCAAATCACTCTGAACACCTATGGATTCAACTTGAGATGCAAGAAAAGTATTGCTGGAATTCTATAAATAGAAAAATGACTACTTTTTGCATGGTAGGAGGTGCAGAGAAATGAATCTGAAGGGATATACTGGAAGAAAAACGGTGGGGGGGTGGAGGGGAAGCCTCCACAAGCTGGTTATCAGAAAGTGATACAGCCCCTGAGCACAAAATCAGAACTTTTAAAAGTCAGCTACAGTGAGAGACAGCCCTGCCTGAAAGGTGGTCAGGTGGCAAAGTGGGGCAGAATCCTAGGTGGGACAGTGTGGTCTCAGGATCCCCAGGGTCAAAGAACAGGGGTACCTGAGCTGACAGAGTTCCCAACCATTGGAGCAGGGAAACTGGCTACCAGTCAATGAACCAGGGAATGTGGTCTCAGCTCAGTTTGCCATAAACTGCAAACTGCAGCACTGTGGGGTGACTGCTCTCCGTTGGGGGGGAGGGGCTGCAAGGAGCAGCCCAGGGGCTACTCTCCTCCCTTCCCCACCCCAAGTTGGGTGTGGCACCCCAGGAGTCTGCAGAGTTTGGCCACACAAAAGTGAAGACTGCTTTTCCCTGAGGGTTTACAGAAGAGAGGGAGCAGCTCCTGGGATGGAGATGGGGATGTGGCTTTTTTTATTTTCATCCTCTGCAGGGGCACTAAAAGCCTCAGGGAGCAAAAGCCACATGGGGCAACCTGCAGCAGCTTACACTGAGCCCAGGCCCCTGGCAAGAGGTGATGCAACTCTGCTCAGGGAAAGACACCTGAGAATCAGAGCAACAGGCCTCCTCCCAGAGAAAACCAGCTGGAACATCAGGCGGATACCAAGTTTACTGAGCGCACAAAACTGCAACACTCCAGCGCTAGGGGAAAATGATATATAGAATTTGAGGTTTTTTCCTTTTCTTTTTTTTCTTTTCAACTAGTTTCTTATTTTATCAACTCTTTGCTTTTAATTCTTCTCTTTTTAACTTTCATTTTTACATATATTCTTCATTTTTGGCTTTCTTTCACTGTATTCAGTTTTATTTTGGTATATATATATATATATATATT